>NC_089504.1:351916999-352220749 GCF_036850995.1 Saccopteryx leptura | reverse complement strand
CACCATCACCATCACCATCATCACCATCACCACCACCATCACCATCACTACCACCATCATCATCACCACCACCATCACCATCACCACCACCATCATCATCAAAATAAGGACATCACTACAAACTGCAATACATTCTTTTAAGGATTTTGAGAAGTCCAGCAAGAATAACAGTTCAGAGATCAGGGAGGACCTTCCTGCAGAAGCTGCGACCGGAAGTTCCAGAAGGACAGGGCCAGTGAAGAGTGGACCTTGGGGGCTGTTCCAGGCAGCGCAGCGAGTCGCAGTAAAGGCCCAGAGGCACGCATGGGCACAGCAGGAATAAGACAGAGCAGACTGCACTGTGCCCGAAGTGTAGGGTGGCAGAGGCAAGGAGGTTTGAGTTGGAGGTGGCCAGGGGCCAGATCACACCCAGTGTGAGCCACACTGACAGTGTCTGTGAGGAGAGCCCAGGAATAACAGGAGGACAGTAAACAGGTAAGGCAATGCACGCTTCCTTGGAGATCTGGTACACGCCACGGGGTCATGAAACTGAGTCTCTAACCGTCTGAATGACCAAGAGGAGCTCATAGCTTCATTTCTGAACAGGATGGGAATAGAAGGGTGTTTTTGACTTACTGCACCCTCTGGAGTGTTCTTTAAAGTCGAGGAGAAATGGTTCGGCCAGGCCCGTCAACTCTTTCAACATGCAATTTCCAACCCTTCCTCTTTGGGTAGTTTTAAAACCTTAAGATTGTTAGACAATGAGGATAATTACACCTGTTGGCAGCCACCTGTGTTTTTGCCCTGATGCCTAATTACCTGTGTGGTTCAAATGGCCAGTTTTCTGTGCCTTAGGAAGGCTCTTATTGGACACTGGTAAGACAAACAGGAGCTCTCTTCCCCCCAGGCCATCCTCCTAGGAAGCAGGCTGGCTGGTCGGGCTGCTCGCTTGGCCAGCCTGGGGTCACGCATGCCTCTCATTCCTCCATTTAGTAAAGGGTGCCTATTAGTTAGAAAACAAAACAATTACTTTTCTGTTGCTGTGTAACAAATGAACCACACATTTAACAGCTAAACGCAACACACATTGACTGCCTCACACAGTTTCCCGGGGCCGGGGAGTCCAAGTATGGCTTAGCCGGGTCCTCTGCCTAGGGTCTCATCATGCTGCAAAAGGGGTCAGTCCAGCTGGCTTCTGCCCGGGGGCCGAGCTTTGGCAGGTCCTTAACGGAACCCAGTTCTTTCCAGTGATAGGACGGAGGCCCTAGACTCATGAAGGTTGTCCCTTCTCCACCAGATTCCTTCTTCAGGGTCAATTAGGAGAGTGTCTTGCTTCTAATCTTTCCCTTCCCCTCTGGGAAGGTCTTGACTCTCTTTTTCAAGTTATGTTTACACAGGAGAATCTTCCTTTTGATCAAGTCAAAGTCACCTCATTTACATCTCCAGAATTTCTTCACCTTTTGGCATAAAATGTAACCTAATCACAGGGAAGACATTTCAGCATTTCCTGAACCGCGCCCCCTGCTGGGACGGGGCTATTGACCAGGGTGCGCACACCACTGTGACATCTGAGTAAGAAGTAGGCATTGCTGTAGCTTAACATGCACACGTGGAGAAGTGGGAAATAATATTCTCTGGGTCGGATATTGCTTTTGTTGCCTTGAGAAGCAGAGCTAGCTTCCCCCACCCTGCCTCAGATTCCCCGGCCCGTGTCCCCAGACTTACAGCAGGTGTAAACGGTGAGGGAGAGGGAGGGACTTACAGGACTCCCAGGTTTCTGGCTCGGGTGGCCCTGTGTCCCTCGTGGAGATGGAGATGTAAGAAAGAAGCAGAGGGGTGGGAGGGACAAGGCATATAGAGACTCCTGTGGACAGCCCCGCCCAGATGCCACCCAAATCACTCTTCCAACCGTCTCCCTCCTGCCCCCTCTCCCGGGCTCCCTCACCCTCTGCTCCCAGACGGGGCTTCTCATGCCTCTCCCTGCTCAGGCACATGCCCTTGTGTTCAGTGCCCTTGTCTTTGGGCCTCTGCCTCTGGCTCTGGGTTTGCTTTCTGCCTTGCTCCCGACTTCCTACTCCACCTTCGACCAACAGGTTCTGCCAACCCTGGTGTCAAGTGTAGCTCAGGACACAGGCTTTGTCCCCTCAGGTATTCACTGCGTGGTCACCCCAACTCCCATTCACTCTCCCTTTGAAGGATAGAGGATCCCATAGGCCCTAAGCTTACCTGCCCTCCTGCACCCTTCAATATCCCCCAGCTGAGTACTATAGGAAGTCATTGTATTCGTTTCCTATGGTTGCTGTATAAATTACCACCAGCAGGGGCTCCAGATGACACAAATTCATTGTCTTGTACCTATAGATATATAAATTTATATGTCTATAATTTCTTTTTTTTTTTTTTTGTATTTTTCCAAAGTGAGAAGCAGGGGCGAGGGGAGGGGGGAGAGGCAGACAGACAGACTCCTGCATGCACCCTACTGGGATCCACCTGGCATGCCCACCAGGGAGTGATGCTCTGCCCATTTGGGGCATTGCTCCGCTGCAATCAGAGCCATTCTAGCACCTGAGGCAGAGGCCATGGAGCCATCCTCAGCACCTGGGCCAACTTTGCTCCAATGGAGCCTTGGCTGCAGGAGGGGAAGAGAGAGATAGAGAGGAAGGAGAGGGGGAGGGGTGGCGAAGCAGATGGGCGCTTCTCCTGTGTACCCTGGCCAGGAATTGAACCTGAAATTTCCACGAGCTGGGCTGATGCTCTACCGCTGAGCCAACCAGCAGGGCCTCTATAATTCCTGATGTTCTCAAATCAAGCCCCTCCAGATGCCCCACTTTATGACATCAATTTCTCTGCCACAAAAGTGTTCGCAAACTTTTTGTTGAATATTGCATTTCATTGTAATTTCTCTAACAGAAGAAACTTGCATTTTACAGAGCCCTGTGGCACATTGTTTGAACTAGGGAATAACCCTCTGGTAATAGAGGCTGTCAGTTCTTCCTGTGTAGGGTATTGTTTTATCAGTTATATTTTCTCAAGCAGGGAGTCAGCAGGGGAGCACACCAGTCCTCTGTTCCTGGACTTTGCTTTCGACATCACTAATCTTTTTTGTTTGGCTCATGGAAGCAGCAAGAATATTGTCACATGTTCAATGGTTTGACTGTCCCATGAAATCTGAAGCAAGTCCCTTATTATCCCAGTGTCTTGATTTTCTCCATCAAAAAAGAATCAAGATGTTGAATAACATGGTTCTCCTTTTTAATTTTTCTTAAGTGATAAGTGAGGAGGCAGACAGACAGACTCCCACATGCACCCTAACTGGGATCTACCCATCAAACCCACTAGGGGGGTGATCCTCTGCCCATTTGGAACCGTTGCTCCATTGATCAGCAACCAAGCTATTTAAGCTCCTGAAGTGAAGCCATGGAGACATCCTCAGTGCCTGGGGCCAACTTGCTCTAACTGAGCCATGGCTGCAAGAGGCAAGAGAGAGAGAGAGAGAAAGAGAGAGAGACAGATGGGAGAGGGGAAGCAGATGGCCACTTCTCCTGTGTGCCCTGATGGAGAATTGAACCTGGGACATCCACACACTGGACTGATTCTCTACTACTGAGTCAACCAGCCAGGGCCAACAATATGGTTCTCAAAACCCATTCTGGCCCCAGTATTCTCTGAAAGTTTGTAAAATGTGACATATCATTTGGGAGATACCTTTAGCAGTATTAAGAAATAGAATATTGATTTTATTTGCAGGATAATTTTATTGTGTCTGGAAATGGAGTCAGTGATGTAAGTCTGTCTCTCTAGATTTCTGGTCTCTTATCTCAAAGAGAAAATAAATAGAACTTAATGGGAGATAGTCTTCTCAGTAGAGGGGGGTGATGTTACACTGACTCACCACCCTCAGCTGTACATGTCTTAGTTATATTATTTCCCAGAAATTGGCATGGATAGAAATTGAAATTTACTCCAAGCCTGATAAGGTGCCAGACACACTACTAGACTCTGGGGATGCAAATAGGAATAAATTCGTGCTCCTGGTTTTAAGGAGTGCATAAGCAAGTTTAAAGACAGACATGCAAATCGGGATTACAATATAGCCTGGTCAGGGATGTGAGGCTGGAGTAGGGAGGCAGGAGAAAGCCACTAGCTCTGCCTTTGAGATCAGAGAAGGCTTTGCAGATGACAGCTTCTCTTGAGACAGGCCTTGAGAGATATGAAAATCTATTCCAGGCGGACAAGATGGAAAAGGACCTACCTGGTGTATCAAACACAGGGGAATCTGACCTACTACTGAATAACAGATTGTAAACCTCTTGTAAGCGGTGAAACTCCTATTCATCATCTCATCTACGACAGTGTCTACCATGACCAGACACTAAAGCTGTACAGTGGAGAATGCGCTGGAGTCGGACAATCATGCTTACTTGTTCCACCCTATCGATTACTGTATGTTGTTGGCAAATCATCTACCTTCTCAAAGCCTCCGTGTACTCATTTGTATAATAAGAACAGTAAAACCTATGTTGGAAGTATTTTTGTAGGAATAAAAGTATATACTAGACCTGCATGTGCTTTATAGACTCTGAAAATACACAATGCTATTGTTGTTACCATGATTTTGCATTAGGCTATTTAAGGTTGCAAGGAAGAGACCTGCTCAGTTATACTACTACTCTGAGTTCCTAATTCCTCCTTCTAATCCAGGGAGGCCCTGAAAACCTTTTAAAAATATGTTAACAATAGCACATTGCACACAAAGATACAACTTGAGCACAAGTACACATAAAACCTCAGATACTTCACTACGTAAAGGGTTTGTTTGGGTCAGGTTGCAGCCATCCAATAGGGAGCACTCCTGTTGGGTAATGTTGACAGAAAGCTCCAAAAGTCTAAATTCGGGGCCAGTTCTGAAGAACTGACACGTAGCCTTATTCAAACTCGTAAGAGATTTACTAGAAGAAACATGTACAGTGGCAAAGCAGCTACTCCCAGTGGTGGTGGGCTAGGAAAAATCTACCCCCCAAGACAGAGTCTTCTTTTAAAGAGAGTTAATGACACAAGGGGGGGTTAATAGCACAATCATATGGTGGGTAGTCACATAGACCACCAGAAAGAACAATGCAAGTTAAGAGATGACATCAAGCAGTTATTATACTTTATACATTTATTGACCTCCCTCTTGGGACATGATGTCTGTCATTGGGTGGCATTCTGACTTTCCACCCAGTCAGCCAAGCATATGGTCAAGGAGAGTCACAGAGAGCAGCCCTTCCCAGATGCCTTTGTGAGTTCCCCTGCTTTTGCACCAGACCTGCTCAGAGGTGCATGGCTCTCCTGGTCCAATCAACACAGGGGGTTCTAGCTAGTCAACCACTTGGGGAACACCTCTGGACCTATCCCGTCAGAGATGTACCAAGGGAGGCTCATTGGCAGTGGTCTACGGGTGCCGGCAGTAAGGAACACATCGTAGAGAATTTCATGACAATAGTGAAACCCACCGAATGCTGGATCTGCTTTTTATTATCCCCATGAGCTAGATATTCTAAAAATGCCAGTGATGGAATAACTGCTCCCTGAAAGAAATATTTTGTTGGTCTGAGCTCTAAACAATTCCCGTGGTTGCTGTTGTGTTATAATAATACAACGTGTAATCTTTAAATGAACACATTTTTGTTACTTATCCTTTAATAAGCACTGTGTTCTACAAAGAAGTTAATTGGGGCGGAGGATTCTCAGTTCAATTAGCTTCTAACACACAGGGACTCGTCTACATGTGTTTGTTCCCAGAGGATGTTCCTAATGGCCCAGAATTGGTGGTGTTCACTGTCTCCAATCCCTACAGTCCTACAGATTCCTGAATTTAGACAGTTGATTCAACATCAATAATGATAGCGCTGCGATTGTAAACACAAAGCAACAAAACTTGAATTACTTCAATTATGTCATTCTGCTTGACTATTTGGAGTGCTTATTTGTACTTAAAATTTAAAACACCATCCTTTTTGGCTCTATCCTTCCCCCTCCCACACTTCCCCCCTTCCCCAACATCTGTCAGTCTGCTCTCTGTGGATGAGTCTGTCTCTATGGGGAAGTAGGGGAGTGTTGGGCAGACAACATATGTTATACTCACTTTGTTAAAGATGGCGCTGCCCACGTGGAAGCCCATCGACCAGGTGATGGTATTGGTTGCCCTTCTTGCTTGGGATGGGCATGATTATATTAATGTGTGTTGGGGGTGGGCTGTGGGCAGGCAGGATCCTTGTAGCCTGGGGCTTGGTTTGGAGACTAAGCCTTTCCCACCCTTTTTGATGTGGGGTGGTACACTCTCATGAGGAATCCTATTATGCCTCAGATAAGTAACTTTGTATCAGAGACTTCCTTGTCTGTATATTGGATTAAAGGTTTTGATTTCTACACTATAAAGTGGGGCAGACCGGGAGCTTGCTCTCTCTCGGTTCCTGAGATTAGTATTAGAGAGGAGAGCAGAGAAAGGCCACGTGGAGGAGGCCAGGAGAAGCAGCCAAGATGGTGGAATGTTGAAAGAGAAGCCAGTTTGTGCAGAGTTTGTGCAGAGAGGAGATGGAGAACAGAGGTGAATAAGGCTAGTGAGGTTAGAAACCTTTGATTCTAGGAAACTCAGATAAGTCAGTGGCTTTGGGAGCCCTGAATGGAAAGGGAAGTGTTTTCCCACTGTGTGTATTTCTTGCCCACCAGGTGCAAGCTAGGATTAAAGCTAATGGCCCACCAGTTCTTGGCTCCGTTGTTTCATTACCGTCTGTCCAAATCTAATGCGAACTTGCATGGGCCAGGCGGCTCTGATGGTGGCCGTGGCTACTGGCTTTACAGGGAGGGATGGGGAGATAAATGGTGATGGACAAAGCTTTGACCCCTGGGTGATGGACACACAATACGGTGTACAGAAATGTGCTATAAAATTGGGGACCTGAAACCTGAAACTTGTATATGTAATTATGTTAACCAGTGACACCCGCGGGCCGCAATGCGGCCCCCTGAGGCCATTTATCCAGCCCCCACTGCACTTCTGGAAGGGGCACCTCTTTCATTGGTGGTCAGTGAGAGGACCACTGTATTTGGCAGCCCTCCAATGGTCTGAGGGACAGTGAACTGGACGCCTGTGTAAAAAGTTTGGAGACCCCTGCATAGGTTCAATTAAAACAACAACAACAACAAAAAAAAAAACATGAAACCCGACACAGAACGTGAACTTTAAGGCGTAATATTTTTGTTTAGTTAAGGGCAATTTTCAACTTATACCTGAGAGATTTTATTGAATCTGAAAAATGCCTTTATCATGGACATTTTTAAATTGAGGTTTGTTTTCAAATGAGAGAAAAATGGTTGTTACTGACTGTTGTGTAGCTATTATTGAAAATAATTGGGGGTTTTTTTAGAGCGGGGGTGTAAAGCCAGTATCCACGGCCACCATCACAGCCGTCTGACCCATGCAGGTTTGCATTGGATTTGGACAGACGGTAATGAAACAATGGAGCCAAGAACTGGTGGGCCATTAGCTTTAATCCTAGCTTGCACCTGGCTGGCAAGTAAAAGCACACACTGGGCTCCAAAACCCACTCACATTCAGTGCTCACAAAGTTACTGACTTATCTGAGTTTCCTAGAATCAAAGGTTTCTAACCTCACCAGCCTTATTCACCTCTGTTCCTCATCTCCTCCCCTTCACAAACTCTGCACAAACTGGCTTCTCCTTCAACACTCTGCCACCTTGGCTGCTTCTCCTGGCCTCCTCCACGTGGCCTTTCTCTGCTCTCCTCTCTGTTCTATCCTCTAATGCTAATCTCAGGAACTGAGAGAGCAAGCTCCCAGTCTGCCCCACTTTATAGTGCAGAAACCAAAACCTTTAATCCAATATACAAAATAGAAAAGTCTCTAATACAAAGTCATTTATCTGAGGCATGATGGGATTGTACCACCCCACATCAAAAAGGGTGGGAAAGGCTTAGTCCCAAAACCAAGCCCCAGTCTACAAGGATTCTGCCTGCCCACAGCCTGCCCCTAACACACATTAATATCACCTGGGCAACGACCTCCATGTGGGCAGTGCCATCTTTAACAAAGTGAGCATAATACATTTTATCTGCCCAACAGTAAGCATAATATATTTTATCTTCCCAACAGGGGGTATTAAAAATGTGATCAAATGCTTTAGGTGTGCCACTGTATATCCAGCCTTAGATGTAGTGACTACAATCACTGCAAAACCATTCAAGGGCTGGGAACCCGGAAGGAGGGTTCATGGCTGCCCTCTGGCCGGGAGTCATGTGGTTTCTTTGAGAGATGCTGACTGGATTAACATCTGTGGCCTTGGCCTCCTTATCTCCTGGCTTCCTAGCTAGCTTAGAATTCATTCTTTCCTCCTTTCAGCAGAGCCTCTCATTTGAAACACATGCCTTGTTTACCTTCACAGGCCACCAATAGGGCTTTATTGGGAAGCAGCTTGGCGAGCCACTAGGAGGTACCTTGCCCGGGTAAATACTGCTCAGCGAGTTGTTGTGTGATAATAGGATGTTTACAGAAGAGCAGGCAGGGTGCTTAGCCCTCAGGCGATGCGTTTTTCATAGGGTGGAAGGGTGGAAGATAATCAAAAGGCAGCAAGACTATAACCTCCAACCAAGAATTCAAATTCTTATACTTGCAAAAAGATGACAAGGTGCCCGTGGACTTGGTTAAGGAATGTAATGCTCTATAACATTTCCCAAAGGACAGACTAGATAAGATAGCAAAAGCTCTATGCAGCAAGTATCAGCATGGGATGCTTTTAACTTTGAAGATTTGGCAATAAGAGAAAGCCAGTTAGTTCCCTTCCTTCTACCCCAGACTGGGCTGCAGGGTCCCAGTGTGATGATGAGGATGGGAAGGCTGGCCTCCTTTCTCCCCACCCCACCCCACTCCATGCTACCTTATGACTGGACCGCACGACAGTTGAGATGTTTTTCTTTGCATTTCTACTCCAAATTGCCCTTCCACCTGTCCTCTCCCCTTACAGAACAGGATTGGGTCACTCCGATCGCCCATGGTTCTCCTCTTAAGACACGTCCTTTCCCTTTCTGGAAGAGTGCGCATTTCTAGGTCAAACGTTTCTAGGTATTAGGGCTCCTTGGCAGCCTCGTGTGCCTACTCTCCCTGATGTCACCTCCATGGTTGGTGTCCCAGAGCCTCTTCCATTGCCTGCTCAACTGTTCTCTCAGCCTCCTTTATAGAGACAACTCCAGCCCGGGTTTTAGCTTTTCCCGGTTATGTCCTTACTTTCCAAGCTTTTGCATAGCTCAGTCTTTCCCCATCTTTTGAGCACTGGAGAGTCACAGGGTGTAGTTAATATCAGTGATAAACCCTATTACGCCTTAGTTTGGGATATCTGCCTTACTCCCTGGAGATTTGACTGCTTTATCTCTCCAGAGTGATCTTTCTAATGCTGTAGCAATTGCCCAGAATCATGCCTCATTTTAGAGTGCTTTATATTTAGATGATGCCTTTCTTGCATTGATTTTTTTTTTCCTGTGAAAATATTACCCTGGTTAATCAGGAAAAAAATGATACAGTCATCTCATCAGTATGAAAATATAGAAGTAACATGTCACAATATTATTATACATTATATATTATATCATTCTGCAATAGATCAGTATCACAATATGCTTATCCTGCCTGATTTTTAATTATGCCTTTGTTATGGCCGCTCCTTTTTCTCTCATATTCTATTCTACTGCGGACTGATAGCTCTCTAAAATTATTACTCAGTTATCACTCACCTCCTGTGTTGTTTCTCCTCTTTCTCATATATTGTGTGATGGTCTTGAATTCACTTTTTGGGCCCTGGCCAGTAGCTCAGTGGATAGAGCATCAGCCCTTGATATGGATATCCCAGGTTCAATACCCTGTCAGGGGACACAGGAGAAATAACCATCTGCTTTTGCTCCCCTACTGCCCCCCCCTTCTCTCCCTCTTTTCCTCTTGTAGACAGTGGCTTGATTGGTTCGAATGTGGCCCCAAGCACTAAGGATAGCTCAGTTGGTCCCAGTGGGTCAATCTCAGGCACTAAAAATAGCTCAATATTTAAACATCATCCCCAGATGAGGATTGCTGGGTGGATCCTGGCTAGGGTGTCTGTGGGAGTCTATCTCCCCTCCTCTCACTTAAAAAAATAATAATAATTTATTTTGTGATTTTCTGAACTCCAGATTTCAGTTTTGCTTTTTTGGGTTTCTTTTTACAGAAAGGATGGGGATGATTTATTTCTCCCTGTGTTATTATTATTATTATTATTATTTTTTGGTAAGTTCTAGATTTCCTTTACTTATCCTCCATGTTTCTACTTTGGACTTCAGTAGTGTCAATTTATACGGGACTTCTATTAACTTATAAAATAGGCAAGCATAGTTTAATTTCTAAAGAAACTATTTTTGGTTTTTGATTTATCTTTTCTTTTTTGTGAATGGTTTCTTGTTTTAGAGATGCATTCTCTTCCCAAATCCCGACAAGGATACTAACTAGAGTTTTAAAAGTTTTCTTTGTCTTCTATATCAGTGGTCCCCAACCTTTTTTGGGCCACAGACCGGTTTAATGTCAGAAAATATTTTCAGGGACCGGCCTTTAGGGTGGGACAGATAAATGTATCATGTGACCGAGACAAGCGTCAAGAGTGAGTCTTAGATGGATGTAACAGAGGGAATCTGGTCATTTTTAAAAAATAAAACATCGTTCATACTTAAATATAAATAAAACGGAAATAATGTAAGTTATTTATTCTTTCTCTGTGGACCGGTACCAAATGGCACATGGACCAGTACCGGTCCACGGCCCAGGGGTTGGGGACCACTGTTCTATATTATCTCTCTTTATTAATCTTGGTTCTTCTCTCTCTCTTTTTTTTTTTTTTTTTTTTTGTATTTTTCTGAAGCTGGAAACGGGGAGAGACAGTCAGACAGACTCCCGCATGCGCCCGACCGGGATCCACCCGGCATGCCCACCAGGGGCGACGCTCTGCCCACCAGGGAGCGATGCTCTGCCCCTCCGGGGCGTCGCTCTGCTGCGACCAGAGCCACTCTAGCGCCTGGGGCAGAGGCCAAGGAGCCATCCCCAGCGCCCGGGCCATCTTTGCTCCAATGGAGCCTTGGCTGCGGGAGGGGAAGAGAGCGACAGAGAGGAAGGAGGGGGGTGTGGAGAAGCAAATGGGCGCTTCTCCTATGTGCCCTGGCTGGTAATCAAACCCGGGTCCTCCGCACGCCAGGCCGACGCTCTACCGCTGAGCCAACCGGCCAGGGCCTGGTTCTTCTCTTTTATGCTGTTGATTTCCTTCATGTCTGGTTATCCTTGGCTGTCTGCTCATGAGATTTTTTGTTGTTGTTGTTATTTGTTTTTAATTGAATTTATTAGGGTGACACTGATTAACAAAATTATACAGGTTTCAGGTGCACAACTCTACAACATGTCTCTGTGCACTGTATTGTGTGCTTACCATCCAAGTCAAGTCTGTCCATCACTATTTATCTCCCCTGTAGCTGTTTTAAACAAAGATTCGGTCACTGAGTAGCGTTGTTAACTGGTGTGGTTTCCTCAGCAGTTACACTCATGACTTTCTATGATAAGTCTCTTCCTTGAATGAGAGAGTTAAAAATGGAGTATGGAGATGGGCCATCTTCTCTTCAAGGTGTACGAATGGAAGATGAAAGGCAAGCTGGTCAATCTCAGTCTCCAAAGGAAGGACGTCTTTATTTAGGTAGTGTTATATGTGGTTGTATTACCCTCCTCTGCAGAATTGCCCGTTTTATTTTTAAATTTCACATCAGCCTGTGATTCAGAAGCTACGTGACGTTTGGCCAGCTCTCTCTGGCCCCAGGCACATACTAAGAGTGACCCCCCCCCCACATACACACACATATATAGTTGAGTTGTACTTCAGTGGGGGACCTTCTCATGGCTTCAGCGTGGGAGCAAATACCATATCCACCGTTAGCATAAATATGCAAAGCAGGAGAAGGGAAACAGCTCAGTGCTTCTATAGGCTAAACTCTAACCATTACTCCATGTTTGACTTGTTTCTGTTTCTTATACTTTTGCCTGCAGGTTTGACCTTTCTCTAGGGAGCTAGTGAAGAGTTAGGAATGAAGACTGTTGCCGCTGTAAGAAACTTATTCTCTCTCCTAGTTATTTATTCATTCTCTTTTTAAACCTGATCCCCTCTGCTTGATATCTTCTGAAAACTCCTCAAAAATTCCTGGCAATTCTTTCCTTCCTCCCTTCTTCCCTCCCTCCCTCCCTCTCTCCTTCCCTTCCTTTCTTTCTCCCCCCCCCCCTTTTTTTTTCTTAGGGTCAAAAAATACAATTTGATCCAGGTATTGGAGAGGGACTGGGTGTAGAGTGGTGAACACACATGGCCTTACCCTCTCAAAGTTTACAGTCTAATGGAGAAGGCAAATATCAACCAGATAAACACACAATTAAAATTTGTGTTTACAGAGAATAGTATGGTCCCCAAAGGAAAGAAGGGTAGGATGGCCTTAATGGTCAAAATGTCATTTGAAGGGAGCTCTGAAGAGTAAGTTGAATTTGGCTGGCAGACCAGCAAGGTAAGAAGATTTCAACAAGATGGAACGTGAACTTTGGAAGCTGTTGAGGTAGGAAAGGGCTTGGAATGTTAGAGGGTGGTAGAGAAATCCAGGGGGGGGGGGGTTCAGGCGCTGAGCATTGTGAGAAGAAGAGTGGGAGGAAGGGACCTGGTAAGTAAGGAATTGAGGTGACCTCTTTATTTAGTAGTATGCCATTAGAACTAATAACCAGAGGAGTTGCATGCGTGATCTATGTTTTCTCCCAGTGATCATTTTGGCTTTTGTGCGGAGAATAGGCTAGGAAAGGGGCACGGGTGGACTTAGGGGGAATAGTCAGAAAGCTATTACAGAGGCAGTTCTTTCTAACTCTTCTTGAAATCAATCTATTGCTTAAACCTATAGCTTTGAACTAATTAACAAATTCCTTCTGCTACCATTTTATTATATTCCTTTTCTGCTACCATGTGAATTTCAGACCTTCAGAACATTAGGATAAACTCCCAAGTCACTTTTACTGTTCCCCTACGCCAACCATGTTTCCAATTGCAACCAGAGTAAACAAAACGGGCACATCTTGTATCTACTAGAGAAGAAAACCTTCGTGACCTCATATTCCTTACAGAGTAATGCCTGCACTCCTCTCCTGATATCCAAACCACCTGTAACTTGGCCTCAACTTCCAAGCTCTTTAGTCTCAATTCCCAGGGTACAGCTCCTGCTGTCAGCCTGGACTAAGTGCTAACTCCCTGCGTGTGTCCTCGGCATTGCCAGCTCCGCGGTTTTGTCATGCCTCTCAGCGCATTTAGAATCCCCTTCTACTCTACCCTCACCCCCAAAGGTTTCTATCCCACTTATTGGACTCTGACCCATCTCACATAACCCAGCATTAGGGACCTTCTTGATTTTCAACTGGAATTGAGCAATTTATCTTCTGAACATTTTTTTTAAATGAGAGGAGGGGAGATAGACAGACTCCTGCATGTGTCCCGACCGGGATCCACTCAGCAACCCCAGTCTGTGGCTATTTTTAGTGCCTGAGGCACAGGCTTCACAGAACCATCCTCAGCTCCCAGGGCCAACATGCCCGAAGCAATGGAGCCATGACTGCAGGAGGAAAAAAAAGTGAAAGAAGAGGGAGGGGGAGGGGAGCGGAAGCAGATGGTTGCTTCTCCTGTGTACCTTGACTGGGAATCAAATCCAGGTCGATGCTCTACCACTGAGTCAACTGGCTGGGTCCTCTTCTGAACTCTTAAGCTTTTTTTATACTCTTTACAATAGTTATCGCATTCAGAATGGTAAAGGAATTTGTGTGTGCCAACTATCAACTCCTAGAAGGCAAGTCACATGAATCTTTCTACCCTGCTCTAATACCTACGCTGTGCTTGGCTAACAGCTGCTGCTTAGAGTATTTACATGTGCCTCAAACAGATGTAGGCGCGCCCTCTTAGCTGCGTTTTCCTGTCTCATTATTAGTGCCTGCAGAGCACTGCCCTTTTTCTTGATTTCCAGTGGAATGGTTCTGCTTCCTAAATGCATTGATATTATTGAGTGATGTGTGACATCTGTTGCCCAAAAATACTAAGTGGTTTGACTCCCCAGGTAAGTTATTTGCACATAAGATGAACTCTAGACATTTTTTCCAGCAGTTTGGCTTTGAGCAAAGTGCCTTTCAGATGCTCTAGGAAAAGAAATAAAAATTTTAAAAACATGTGTTATTTTGGGGATGAGGAAGGGGGTGTAGGTTTATGGATGGGAATCAAGTCCAAAAGACATATTTATTTTCATTTAAATAAGAACATATGTGCCCTGACCAGTTGGCTCAGCAGTAGATTATTGGCCTGGCATGTGGAAGTCTCAGGTTTGATTTCTGGTCAGGGCACACAGGAGAAGCAACCATCTGCTTCTCCACCCTTCCCCTTTCCCTTCCTCCTTCTCTCTTTCTCTCTCTCTCTCTTCTCTTGCAGCCATGGCTCATATGAGCAAGTTGGCCCTAGGAACTGAGGATTGCTCCAAGTCCTCGCTTCAGGTGCTAAAATAGCTCAGTTGCTGAACAACAGAGCAGCGACCCCAGATGGGCAGAACATCAGCTCCAGATGGAGCTTGCTGGGTGGATCCCGGTCAGGGCGTGTGCCAGTCTGTCTCTCCACCTCCTTGCTTCTCATTTGATTTTAAAAAATAGAACTTTTTCCGGGTTTTCTTTTACTAATATAATTTTTTTTACCATGAAACATTATTTTACTACGAATTTATTTTTAAATTGGAGAAAGTGAGTTATTTTATAATACTTATAATTAAGGTATTTAAGGTTTTTTGATCAGGAAAATAAACCCAATATATTGTTTTAAATTTATACCTTTAGTGATAAAAGCAAGATATTAAAGCAAATATATAGTATGAGTCAGTTTTTTTGTGTCCTCTCATAACTATGTAAGAAAAACCCTGGAGAAAAGAAAACAGCAAAATGAAAATAGTATTTATCTCTGGGTCATAGGGATGTTTTCCTTTTTATACATTTCCGTATTTTCTAATTTTTAAAATAATTAACAGATATTACTTTTATGTTAAAACTTTATTAAAAAACAGCTTTTTTTTCTAAAAGAAGAATTGGAAAAAGGGGCAAGGACACTGAGAGTTTTTATAGATCCTATATGAAATTTAGGAATTGTGAAAACATCAGTCTTTAAAATGTTTTATTGAGGTATCATCTATGTAAAATTCTCCAATTTTAAATTTATAATGCTGTGTATTTTGACAGATGTATACAGTCCTGTAACTAACATCACAGTCATGATATGAAAGATTTTTATCATCTGAAGAAGTTCCCCTGTGCCCCTTTATAGTTCATTGATCAATTCCCCTTCCCCTTGGTCCCTGGCAAACACCCACCAGTCCTCTTTCTAGCAATATAATTTTACATTTTCTAGAACTGTAGACTATATATCTGTAGTCTTTTGTGCACGGTGTCTTTCCTTTATTATAAGTCTTGTCTATGTTGTTGATTGTATCAGAACTTCATTCCTTTATATTGCTGAATAATGATCTGTTCTGTACATACACCACATTCATAATCGGACATTTGAGTTGTTTTCAGATTATGCCTATTTGGGATAAAGCTGGCATGAACATTTATGTAGAAGTTCATACATGAACATAGGTTTTCATATGCTGTGATTTAATTTTCATGTAATTCAAATGACTTTGTAATTTCTCTGTTATTTATTTATATTTTTTATCCATTGGTTGTTTGAGTTTCAAATACTTTGGGGTTTCCCCAGGTACATTTCTATTATTGATTTCTTGTTCATTTCTGTTGTAATCAGAAATATAGCTCTGTATATTTCCAAATGTCTTTTTTTTTTTAACTTGTTTTATGTCTCACAATATGGTTTACTTGGAAAACAGTCCACATGCATTCTGTTATTTGGTGAAGTGTTTTATAAATGTCATTTTGATCCCATTCAGTTTTTAATATATTAACTGATTTTCTCATTAATTGTTATATCAATTATTGAAAAAAAGAATAATTGAATCTTCAGTAATAAATGTGGATTTCTGTGTTTCTTCTTTTAGTCCTTTCAGTTTTTCTTTGTGTGTGTTGACACCCTCTTCTTAGCATGTAACAAACTTACAACAGTGTACGTTCATTTCTCTTCTGGTTTTGTACTATTGATATCATGCATTTTTTCATACATATATTCTAGGCTTGATATTACATTGTTATTTTTGCTGTGAAATGTTTCTTTTCAAGAGATTAAAAATGAGAAAAAAAAATCTTTCCTATTTAACATTCCTGATGTTCTTTATTCCTTTGTGTAGATCCGAATTTCTATCCACTATCATTTTCCCTTGCATCAAAGAACTTCCTTTGATATTTCTTTTAGTGCATATCTCCTGGCAATAAATACATCAATATTTTGTCTTTCTAAAAAGTAACTTCTGTAACCTTTATTTACAGAATGCAATTTACCAGGTAACACCTTCAAGTTTGCAGGTTTATTTGTTTATATTTTCCTTTTCGTATTTGATGCTGCTCTACTGACTTTTGGCTTGCATAGTTTTAAATAAATTCACTGTTGTTCTTACCTTTGTTTTTCTGTATATAACGTATCTTTTTATCATCTGGTTGCTTTTAAGATGTTTCTCTTTATCACTAGTCGTCATCATACAGTTATGATGCTTCTTATCTTTGTTCTCTTTGGTCAACTGCTCATGGTTCATTAAGCTTCTTGGACTTGTAGGTCTTCGTAAAATTTGAGAAGTTTTTGGCCATATTTCTTCATATTTTTCACCACCACTTTTCACCTCCATAACTCCTTCTTGGATTCAAGTTACTTGTGTTTCAGAGGGCTTGCTATTATTCACAAGTCTTTAAGGTCTGTTCAACTTCTTAAGTTTCATTTTTCTGTCTGCTTAATGTTTCATAGTTTCCAATGCTCCTTCTTCAAATCCGTGGCTCCTCTCTTCTGCAGTGTTTAATATGTCTGCTGGTAACTCTCCTGAAGTGCATTACTCATTTCAGATATTTTATTTATCTCTGGAAGGTCCCTTTGTGCACTTATTAAAGTGGTCACTTCTCATCGTGCTCTCACTTTCCTCTATGCCCTCGAACATATAGAAAGTCATTACAATAGCTGTTTTAATGTTTTTATCAGCAAATTCCATATTTGTGTATTTCTGCCTCTGACTCCATTAATTGATTTTTCTGCAGGGTAGAGGTTATCTTCTCCTGATGTTTTGTCTGACTTTCCATTTTGAATTGATAGCAGATAGTGTAAATTTTTGAAATTGTGTGACTGGCCTTGGTTATATTACCTTCCTGGTTTTGAATTTTGTTACCACATGCAGTTAAGTTACTTCGAATCTTTTGGTTCCTTTGAAGTCTGCCAGAGGATCTTTTATTCTGAGCTAATTTAGTGCCACTACTAAGACTTTACCCTTTTATTGGTTCTGCTTGATGCTCTGTGTATTACACACATCTGCATGTCTACTTTGGATGTTGGGAGTACAAACTACCCCCATCCCTGGGAGAGCTTTAGTCATTATACTGACTATTTCTTTAATGTGTTTTTCCCTGGCTTTGGGAGTTAGCTTCTTTTCATGCATGCTGAGATTAATACTCAGCCAGGGACATAAGGGATGCCTCTGCACATCTCTGGAACTCCCTCTGGGTATAGTTTTCTCATCTAAGTAAACTGCTCTACAATTTCTAGCCACCAGAACTACTCCAAGCTCTGAATTCTGTCCTCTCAACTCAGCGACCCACCCAGGTTCTATTTGGGTTCCCTTGCCTTCACGCTAAGCTTTAAAGTGGCAATAATGTTTGGTTGGTGATTAGGAGCACTTACTTGACTTATCTTGTTCGTTTTCCTTCTTTCATGGATCGCTATCCAGCACAGCTTATTGTCCAATGTCTGACATTTATTTTTTTATATATTGCTTCCATTTTTCTTATCATTTAAGGCAGGAGGGTTGTCTGGTCCCTGCCATTTCATCCTGGCCAGAAACGAAAAGTTCTTCATCCATTCTGTGGTCAGAGATCTACATTCAACATCTTTAAAACTAAGAGAAGATTTTAAAGACAAATCAAGAAGCAAATGACTCTGATGGAAGAGGATCTGAGAGTCAAGTACCCCTAATATGAAAAACATCATTAGTGCAAAACAAGAATGAGCACTCACAAATAGACCACTGTCAATACCTGACATTGACTTGAAATTAGAGTTCCATGGTTACAATGAGCAATGAAAGCCATGCTTTCTCTCCAACAGAGGTGGCCATTTTTCTAAGCTATTGATTTTGAAGGTCACTCGAGAATAACTCAAAAGGTGTGCACATGTGTGTGTGAGTGTGTGTGTGTGAATCTTAATGCTATAAGAAATCTTTGTTGTTTCCCAACTACATTGTCTCTGATTGGTGACCATCCACACTCTGTCACACCCAGGTTGTGTGTAGTCAGGGCCAACTCCCGGAGGACCTGTTCTAATATAGGCGTGCCTGATTATTTAGAACCTTCTCTGTGCCATTCAGCCAAAGAGTTCTTTATTTACCTTGCTTTTATTTATCTGCTCTGTCCCCCTGAACAGCATAGAATATTTGTGTTAAGTAATTGACAGCTATTATGAGGTCTTCTTTATGTCTTTTTTAATGTCTTTTTTATCTGAATTAAAATCCTTTGGGTTTTTTGTTGTTGTTGTTTTTATAAAACATGGCTTTCAGACCTCCTCACCATACTAGTCATTAGACTTTAGACAAATTTTATTTTTATTTATTCATTTCAGAGAAGAGAGAGAGAGAGAGAGAGAGAGAGAGAGAAGAGAGGAGGAGCAGGAAGCATCAACTCCCATATGTGCCTTGACCAGGCAAGCCCAGGGTTTCAAACCAGCGACCTCAGCATTCCAGGTCAAGGCCTTATCCACTGTGCCACCACAGGTCAGGCAGTCTTTAGACAAATTTTAAAGTGTTACTTTTACACTTACTTTGTGGTTGCTAGAAATAAATATTCTAATTTAAATATAGAGGGGATAGATCAGGTGTTTCCTCTGGCAAGGGAACTAGACTTCTATTAAATGCAGCGTAAGCTGCTATTCATTGTTTTCAAATGTAGAGAGATTTAATTTCTAGGTCTAGCTGAAGCCATAGGTAATGTAAAACACACCTCTTTTTCACCCCATGGATGTATGGGTTGCAGAAGTGATCACAGAAAGTCATGATTCCTTCATCTGTCTGAACATAGGGTGAAAGATTGTACTGGTTTCAGATTTTTTAAAAATCAATGTAATTTTCATCCCCTCAATTCGAACAAGTGCCTGCTGTTTAAGATGATCACTTCTCCTCTAAAGTTTCTATCAGCCACCAGCTGACCAAAGGTGCTATAAGGAATAGGAGTATTTTTAAAATCCCTATTAACAATGAGTGTGTAGAGTCAATCTAATATTTAGAGGGCAAAATTCCTCATCCTGGGCTTTAATGCTGTAATAAGGGTACTTACAGACAGAGAAGAGTGTTTAGTATGCATGTTCATGCTCAGAGTCATCTCAGGGGCAAGAAAATGAAGATTTCTCCAGAATCCTTCTCTTTTTTTGGCGGGAGGAGGAGAGACAGTGAGGCAGATTCCCACATGCTCCCCAACAAGGATTCACCTGGCAACCCCCATCTGGAGCTGTTGCTCCAGTACCAAGCTATCTTTAGTGCCTGAGGCTGATGTGCTCCAATGAGCTTCCCTCAGTCTCTGGGCCAAGCTCGAACCAATCAAGCCACTGGCTGTGGGAGGAGGAGAGGGAGAGAAGAAGGAGAGGGAGCAAGGGACAAGCAAATAGCCGCTTTTCATGTGTGCCCTGACTGGGAGTCAAACCTGGGACATCCATACACTAGATGGACACTCTATCCACTGAGCCATTGGTCAGAGCTTCTATGGATTTTTAAGAACCAAGTTGGAAAGAAGGGGGGTGATTAAATCACACTTTACACATCAGATTTATTACTGAAGAGTAATCATGAAATGCTAGAGTTAGGAGAGCTTTTAGAAACATTTAATCTAACTCATTTTACAGGTAAAGAAAGTCAGACTGAGAGGAGTGAAGTTATTTTCATGTAATCACATAATCTGTGGCTCAGCAGGCATTCTGACCCCATCCCCACCCCACCCCCCTAACCCCAGCCGAAATTTCATTCCAGTATTGTGTTTGGAATGATTCTTGAAAGAGATCATCATTTTAAAATTAATTCTAAATAGGGCTCAGAGGAACACTGTGGGCTTAATCGTAATGACATTAGTATGATTAAGACAAAAAGAAAAGAATAAGAGAAAATTGGTGAGAGAAATGTTTCAAAGAGTATAGGGCAGGAAGGAAGTCAGGGGTTTAGAATTAATTACTCCTTAGTTTGAGGAGCTTGTTTCAGTTTTCAGAATGCTTGAAAATTATGTCGAATCATTTACTCTTTGAGGTAAGTCATCAACAGGACAGATCTGATTTCTTTCCCTTACGAGGACCCAAAGGTTCAAAGAGGGTGAGTGAGTTGAACAAGGTAACTAGGCTATCAGTTGGCAGAGTCATGATCAAAGTCTAGGTTATTCATTCTTGCTCAGGGTTGTTTTCACAGCACAATTTTCTCCACACAATGATTAATTATGATACATCCTTCTAATGACAAGTTTACCTGCTCTTGTATTGGCAGTTCTATTGCTATACTAGATCAGTTAATGAAGACCAAGTCTTTATTTACATCTGGTTTAAATGATTTCTTTAGGTGAGAGGGAGATACTGAGGCAGACTCCTGCATGCATCCTGACTGGGATCCACCCAACAACCTCATCTGAGGCCCCAGTATCTCCAACAGAGTCATCCTCAGTGCCCAGGGCCACGCTCTAGCCAATCGAGCCATTGGCTGTGGGAGAGGAGGAGGGAGAGAAGAGGAGAAGGAAAGGGGGAGAAGCAGATGATCGCTTCTCCTGTGTGCCCTGACTGGGGATTGAACTCAGAACGTCCATATGCCAGACCAATGCTCTATCCACTGAGCCACCAACCAGGGCATGGTTTAAATTTAATTTGCCTACTCTTGTGTGTGGAAATTCATGAAAGCAACATGGCACCACGCAGTGCCATGGAATTGCAGAAGCAGACTCACTATAGTGCCGCCACTTACTAGCTGTGTGATCGAGCAACAAATTAATAGCCTCTCCAAGCTTCTGTGGGCTCATTCATGAATGGGGAATAATAACACCTACTGTATAATGTTTGTGCAGAGGTGAAGTGGTGCAGTGACTGAAGAGGGAGGTGTCTAGTAGGCACCTGGTGACTTCCCTCCCCTTGATAAGCTACCCCATCTCTCACTTGCTCTCTCTGCTCCTCCAGTTCTGTTTAACACCTTCAGCTCTCCAGTATAACATATCCATTATGAGCTTTTTTTATACGTGTCTAAATTACCTAAAAATGCTTTTTTAAGCATCATACATCTTTCTCTTTGTCCACTCACTGTTTATTGAATGCCTTCTATATACCAAGAACTTGGTGCAATAGGTGCCCCTGAATAGAACGCAGGCCAAGACAGGTGTGGTCCTTCACCTTGGGATGCTTGCATTCCAGAGAAGAGACAGGGGCCTTCAAGGGGTCAATAAATGAAGGACAGTTTGTGAAAAAGTGCCCTGAAGGGAATAAACAGTGTTGGAACGGAGGATAATGGTAGGTGAGCGAGGAGAGAGAGTCTGGCATGGCCCAGAAATCACGCTTCAAGTATGATCACTTTTCATGGAGCTGGGGGAAATAAGGTCTAGACCAGGGGTCCCCAAACTTTTTACACAGGGGGCCAGTTCACTGTCCCTCAGACCGTTGGAGGGCCAGACTATAAAAAAAAAACTACGAACAAATCCCTATGCATACTGCACATACCTTATTTTAAAGTAAAAAAACAAAACGGGAACAAATACAATATTTAAAATAAAGAACAAGTAAATTTAAATCAACAAACTGACTAGTATTTCAATGGAAACTAAAAATAAGACAGTCCCAGTCTTTTGGGGGTAAAATGAATATAAGACAGGGTCTTATAATAGGGGAAACATGTGGGGGGAGACTTTTGGGCAAAGGGAGGTTATAGGGGCCACTATGTTGTTGTACATTTGGGGGTGTATGGGGGCCATTGTACTGTGTAGTAATGGCTATAGTGCTTTGCCTTTCTTCCTACTTCTGCTGTTATTTCACACTGCTTCTGGTGATGTGGGGTGCCGCAGCCCGCAGACCAGATGTGGGTCATATGACACGCTTCTGGAGCTGTGACGCATGTGTCCTGCATCACCAGAAGTAGTACTATACATGAGCAACACTGCGCTTTGCAGCGCCACCACATACAGTACTCTCACTGACCACCAGTGAAAGAGGTGCCCCTCCCGGAAGTGCAGTGGGGGCCGGATAAATGGCCTCAGGGGGCCGCATGCAGTCTGCGGGGCTGTAGTTTGGGGACCCCTGGGCTAGACTGAGAAAAATGAATGCAAAAGCACAGGGGCTTGACAGGTCATGGTTTACATGGAGGAAATACAGACTATCAGCATGGCTGGGACAATCGTCTTGGATGTCTGGGGAGGCCAGCCTGGACTAGCGTCACCTATGGCCAGATCACTCAGGGCAGGTCCTTGGGCCTGAAATGAGAGTAAAGTGTTCAAATCACTATTCTTCAGGTTTTCAGGAGAAGAGTTTTCTGTTTGTTTGTTTTTGGAAAAACATATTGGTTCTTTGATGACTACTTCTCACCTTTTCCTTCCTATATGCAAATCAGTCATGCTTTATGAAATGTCTGATACAGTCCAGTTAGTATAAAGCAGATGTTAAAATTGCATCTGCTGGTTCTAAATCCAGTTGCCACTCAATGACCAATGTCTTGCTGGATCTCTGGAGCTATTGACTGTATCTCCTTCTTGAAAGCCTTCTCTCTGAATCAATCGGGTCATGTGTCATGAGTCTTCTCTCCCATGTCTCAATGCTGATGGTCTAAGCACTGGTGTGCACCATCTTCTCTCCACGTAATATCACTGGGTCTTTTGATTCCCTTCTACGGATTCAGCTGCCAACTGGGGGATCCCAGATTTGCCCAGCCGACACCTTTCTTGAGCTCTGGACAGTTCCACTTAGATAACCTACTTACTTCCAAAACTCACCTCATTCCTTTTTATTTTTTTTTTTTCCAAAATCTGCCCCCTCTTCTCGGTTTACCTCATCACCCATGGATAACATTCTCCTGTCCTCCGTGGTAACGCAGACATTAGCGTGTCACTCTTCTTCACCAGCTGTCCATGCCTTCATGTAAAAAGAGGCTGTTGCGGACGGTCCTTCGCCGTCTGGCCTTGCCTGTCTTGGTCCTTTCAGCTGCACCTCATAGTCCAGTCTGTTCATGATGAAGGACGTATGGTGCCCTGATGCACTGCTCTACTATGGTGCCCGTGCCAGTAACAACTGCTCGTGATCACTGAAGGCTCGTTGCGCCTCAGACGCTTTGCCGAAGCACTTGAAATTCACGATCTTATCCAATCTACACCTCGGCCCTATGCAGCAGGCTCTTTTAGTGCCCCTGTTTTTGGAAAAGGACACTGGGCTTTGGAGGTTAAATAATTTACCTAGGCTTGCCCGTAATGAGAGAGCCAGAGCCAGCACACGGACCGCTGGGCAGGACGCCATGCTGCCTCTCACACGCCCTGCACAAGCTCTTCCACCTGCCTGGCATTTCCTCTTCCCGCCTGCTTACCTTGACTGGTTGACTACTCTTTATGCTTTCAGATGCCTCAGGTGTTATCTCCTTCAAGAAGTCAGGTGCTTCTTCTCTGTGGTCCCTCAGGAGTCATATCAGCAGCCTGTATCAACAATTATCTAATTTTCTACCACCAGACGTCACCTCCATCTTTTTCTACCCACAAACTAGCACAGCAGCCAGGATATAGTCAGGACTTCCTACACAATTTTAGGATAAAGAAGGTTTTGATTGAAGCCCCAAAGCCCCTCACTTACTGGCTATGTGATCTCGTGTAGGAAACTGAGTCAGTGTCTTCAGCATTTTTCTCCTCAGGTATAAAATAAAGAAGGTGGGTCAGAGCAGTGGTTCCCCAAGTGTCTATCAGCATCAGGGTCACCAGGGAACCTTCTGGAAATGCAGATTCTCCAGCTCTGTCCCAGATCTGCTGAATCAGAATCTCTGGGGTGGGGCCCAGAAACCTCTGCTGGCAGCAAACCCTCCATGCGACTCAATACGCACGGCAGTGTTGGAGAACCCCCAGGCTAAGGGCTGGAACGGTGGCCTGAGGGTCAGGTTCCACCTAAGGCCTGTTTTGCACAGAAGTCTTGCCAATCTCTGCACTAAATCATGGGATCACCAGGGCCCTCCTAGTTCTGTGATTCCTGGCAATGAGTGCGGAGTAACAGCCCCGATGGACAAAGGACTGCCCGTCAGGAGACTTGGGTTCTGGACCTACCTTCTGTAACGTGACTGATTTCTACCCTCCAAAGCTCGGTTTTCTCATCCTGAAAAATGACTTTGGGATAAGAAGGTGGCTACGTCAGTCAGGGTCCAATTAGGGAAAAAAACAGATGATGCCAGGCATCTCAAACAAGGGGGGTTTAATACAGGAAACTGGGGTGCACAGGTGTTTGAAGAGCGGAGGCACAGAAAGGGAGCGCCAAGGCAGGTTGGCATGAAGAAGACCAGACAGCAGCTCCGAACACAGAATCTGGGAGCGAAAAGGAAGAGGCCACGGGGCAGAATCTAAGAATTGGGACGTGGGTCCTGAAGGACTCTCACCCAAAAAGGAGACAGCACGACAAGCTGCCACTCATCCCCTAGGAAAGCAGTGCCCTGTGCCCGGCACTTGGCTGGCCAAGTGGGGTGCCACCTCTGGTTTTTGGACTAACAGAAAGCTGTGGTCCTTTGAGTGCTTGGACCATCACAGAAGCTGCGGTGCAGCAGGTACTAGGATGCCCTGGGGAATGCGGTCCCAGGGCTGACGTCTGCCACAGGGTGGTGTCCCCCTGAGTGGGTGAGCCCTGCACTGCTCGTCCTGGGATCGCTGGGGAGAGCTGAAGAGTGGAGGCGTGCTGTTTGTTGCTGTTTTTGTTGCTGCCGCTGCTGCAGGAAGTTGACAAGAAAGGACTGAAGCTGGAAAGGGTCCTCCTGCTTCCTCCTCCCACTTCCAGTTCCCCACGGGTGCCTTTCATTGGCAGACCCTAACATGAAGCCAGAGCAGAGGATGGAAATGGGAAGGAGAGTCTCGGAACTGAGACAGGAAACTAACCAGCAGTCGTTTCGATGGCCTTCCAGGTCCATTTCCACCTGGAGAACGGCATTATAGAAATATGTCTTAATACCTAGACTAGCCCTGGGTACACGCTGCCTTCTTCACCCATCTCACACATCATAGGACATGGCCACCTTTTAAGCTTGGTGTCAGTCGTGACCCCTGATGAAAGGGTTCTAAGGAGGCCTGTTTTACTTCTGTAATATTTTAGACTGAGACAAGAATAAAGCAACAGAATGGTTCTTTTTGGGCCCTGGCCGGTTGGCTCAGTGGTAGAGCATCGGCCTGGCGTGCGGGGGACCCGGGTTCGATTCCCGGCCAGGGCACACAGGAGAAGCGCCCATTTGCTTCTCCACCCCCCCCCCTTCCTCTCTGTCTCTCTCTTCCCCTCCCGCAGCCAAGGCTCCATTGGAGCAAAAGATGGCCCGGGCGCTGGGGATGGCTCCTTGGCCTCTGCCCCAGGCACTAGAGTGGCTCTGGTTGCGGCAGAGCGACGCCCCGGAGGGGCAGAGCATCGCCCCCTGGTGGGTAGAGCATCGCCCCTGGGGGGCGTGCCGGGTGGATCCCGGTCGGGCGCATGCGGGAGTCTGTCTGACTGTCTCTCCCCGTTTCCAGCTTCAGAAAAAAAAAAAAAAAACAAAAAAAAAAAAAGAATGGTTCTTTTTGTTTTTGTTTTGTTTGTTTTTGAGCAACAGTTATATCTTAGGCACTCTTGTTTTCCAATACAGTGTGCACCATTAGACTGACTTTCCGTCCTACCAAGAATGTTCTGAGTACAGACTCTCCTTTTGTCGTCTGTATTCACCCCAACTCACCGTGACTTCAAGGGACGTCCCCAAGCTTCTAAAGCCTTTTGCTGCTCCCCTGAGTACCTCTGCAGCCCCCTCGCACCTCTCCTGTTCTCCGCTGCTCTGAGCTGTGCACTGGACTAATTGCTTCCATTTAGCAAGATACAGTTCTGACTTTGTGCCAAAGAGCCTTTCAAACACTAATCACTCGGCCCTCATAGGAACCCCACCATGTGGACGCTGGTATCAGCCACATGTTACAGGTGAGACGTGGAGACTTGGCAAGGGAACGTCATTTTCCTGAGGATGCGCACTGATGGAATGGGCGAGGCAGGATTGGATTGGACTCAGACAGTGGCTTCTGACCTCGCTGGTCACCATGTAAAATATGATCGATGTGCAGTGAACCTTTTTCTGTATTTCTTCTTGGGCGCACAGGTAGGTTTATACCAGGAATGTAATGGCTGGGTTATCGGGGATACACATCTTCAGTTTTGCTAGCTTTCCACATTTGTCATCTCCACATGGGAGGTGTTAATCCACATTCTTCTCAAGACGGGGTATTATCGGGCCTTGGCATTTTCTCAGAGCTATGGGGCTGAAATGGAGGCCCCCTGGTTGTTTTCTGAGCCACACAATGCCATTCTGCTGCTTCGCCCGTTGGCCCTTCCCATTTCGTTTCTCCTGGCACGTTTTCCTGCTTCTCCACTCAGCAACATCTGTTTCCCTCCTTTATGACTCAAATCAAAAACCCCTCTGAAACCCCTGGCGGCCCACCTTCCTCCAAATGCATTTTGCTGCTCTCTCTCTCTTCTTGCTCCACGGCACTTCTGTCCTAAGCAGGGTGATGTTTCTGTCAGTCGCCTTGAATAATTATTGAGTGCTCCTGTCGTCCTCGGAAGTGACCCAGTTTGGACAGTGAATCGGTGGTGGCCTTCACGTTAACTCTATAGGGACGGGCCTTTACTGCAGTGCATTGACATCCCGTGTTTGCCTGGTTTTCTTTCTCCTCCTTGCAAAGCTGAGATCTCCTAGACCGCTGATGTCGCCATCCAAAGTGCCAGACTTCCAGCAGCTGCTCAGTACATGTTCCTTCCGGCCGACTACTCCTTCGTCATCCAGAAGGACGGTTGGAAGTCACTTGTGTTTTATTCTCTTTGAACGGGGCCTGACTTGGCCCAAACCCACCCTCTTCTTGACAGGGAGCAGCGTGAAGTCCCCTTCTCTGCAGCAGGCTTATCCCTTCCTTATTAGCGCTCTGCCAAGGGGAAGGCGCCGTGCAGTCAGTAACCGAAGTGCAAGGAGGCTGCTTGATGTTTTTACTCCGGGTTGTATTTAGGAGTTGAGTTTCACGAGATAATTAGAATAAGCCATTGTGTTCCCAGCGTGGGAGACGATGTGAAAGCTCCTGGATTCGAATTATTTGCAGAGCCGTCAGGTAAACCCCTGCAGAACAGGAATCTCCCTTCAAAGGTGCCCTGGAAGGTGAAAACAGTAATAATAAAGTGGTTTCGATAGCCTTTGGTTGCCATGGAAATACTAGTTCACCTGCTTCCTGTTAGGTGTTGTGGTTCATTTTGCTATATTAGGTTTAATAGAAAATCACATACCCAGCTATATTTTTTTAACCAGATCTGGGATTTAAAACATTCCCTGGACTGTCGTAGTTGTGAGTGTGCATAGAATTATGCATTTGAGTTTGTGCATTCATGGGATGGGACCTCCCTGTTGGGTTTAGAAGGCAAAATAGTCAATGCTTTTAACTTAATCCGTGTGTATTTGTGTGCAGGAGATTAGACATGTTAGCTGTGCCCATGGAGGCCCCTATGTTTTTCAGACTGCTTCCAATTTTAAACCCCTGACCCTCTGTTAAAATTCTGTATTGCACTGAAAATGTGTACCTGGCAATAACATCACAAAGGTTCCCAGGGAGTCAGACATTCTCAATTTCTAATTTTTATCAACTTTATCAGTTTTATTTCCCACCATTCAATTTGTGGATTGAGCCAGTTAGTGCCAAGGGGAAAGTTGGGATTTGGGGACACATACTAGCTTGTATTGAACCCGTGCTGTGACCAGAGAACTGTGCACAGAACTTCACAATTATGATTGTCTTCAATCTGTAAAAGGTGAGAAACCTTTGATTTTTTTATATTGTGAAACTCAGTACTAGAGATGGGAGGTGATTTGCATACAAAACTTTATATGATTAGTGACAGAATCCAGTCCAATACCCTATATACGGTGGTGAATTGGTGAACGTTATGTATTTTTCAAAAGTATATAGAAACATGTTATCAGGTGCAGTTAAGTAAGTGTGTTTGTGCTTTATATGTCCAAGAGTTGAAGTCATTGTGAGCAACCACAATATAGCCCAAGTATTTATTATTATTCTCGGTTCATGCCTTGATATATACCCAAGGCCTCCGTACATGGAGCAGAGACAAGAATAGAATTCATTCTTCACTTCCATGTGGCTCCTCAGGTCCTGTAGGACGAAAGCAAGTTTCCTTTGCCAGCCTGAACATTTTCTCTCACCTCTTCCCCTCCACAGGGACCGCTTCTGAGTACACACTCTGTCTCACTTCATTCCATTAATGTTATCCAACAGTTTTGCAACTCATCATTAAGACAGAAAGGTCAACAGGCCCTACTGCATGATCTTTAAAAGGCTGATAATGTCAAGATAAATGCATTCTCTTAAATCTGTTTTTAAAGGCCAGAATCATTCATGCATTTCTGGGAGAGGATAATGACATCAAAATTATTACCAGCAGCCAGTCCTTGAAATCATCAGGGCCAGCTAGGATTTACTGCCTCAGCTGGACAGAAGCTTCTGTCCCCAAAAACCTGTTTCAGTCATCAGTGGACTCAATTTTAGGGTACAAGGAGCAAGTCATTCATTACTCTGCAACAGAGCAATACACCCTCTGTTCAAATGGGCCAATGCATTTACCAGCCATAACAGTCTTGACTTTGAAAAGAAGTCTTTCTTTATAAGAGTCTGCATATAAAATGTATGAGATAAATACACATATAATATTGTGCTACCATAAATTATAGAATAAATCCACTTTTTAGTTTGGCCACATGACTTTTTTATACTTGGCTATGAAATGGAATCTATGGCTAAGGAGTCATAAGAGTTTTGGAAATATTTGTGATCTGGGTTCAATGGCCCATACTTCACAATTCCTTCATTTCCTGTCGGCCAGGCACCATGCCAGATGAGTTGTATCTCATTAATCTCCCACGAGAATGATAATATCACTTATACAACAGGATAGGAACGGTTGGTATTTTACATATGAGAACCAGATGAAGGGTGTTGTGACATCGGTCTCAGAACTGCCCGGTCCTATGCTCTATTATTGTGCCACTGCTTTAATCTCAATGGAATTATAATCAAGGTAAGACAACACGATACCCTAAGTCAGTGTTGCTCATTCTAACAGCAGAAACAGCACCCAAAAGGTGTTCGAACATGGTTGGATTTGCTGACCGAAGGGTGTTTTGAGATCATCTCTTGAGAACTTAAACTTGAAATGATAATTGTTCATCTCCTATGGTGGACATACCTAAATTAGACGAGACGGGGGGTCCCGGAAGGCTAAGAGGGTCCTTTCTGTTTCCTGGGATGTTATAGAGGAAACTTGAAAGCCAATTCCACAATGAATCAACATAAAAGGGCTCTGGTAAGTTACTTGATTAAGTTATCATCTAAAACTGAAGATGTTCAATATTTACCGGTGGAAAAAAAACCTTAGCTGCTGACATGTTTGAACTATTGTAGCACCCTTAAAAGGAATTATCTAGTACTTCTAAAGAATAGAGTGGAACAGAGTTGGTGGTGTAAAACTAGAAAAATATGTTCTCCAGGGTCCCAGCTGGGAAGAGTTTTAGTGACAACTATGTGAGGAGAAAGATAAAAATTGAAATGTACACATTAGCCGTAGCTTCTCCGTGACCCTATAAGTCATGTCATCAGAACAGGAGTTTCATGGGTATCCAGAGAGCTGGAATCTTGTGGATGCACATTAGAGAAATGGACAGTCTATCTAATTCCAAGATCATGGCTACCGTCCTGTCTTGACCAGCAACTGCTCCTTTACAATACAGTGGCTCACAGCACAAGTATAGTTGCCTCTAAAACCCAAGTATTAATCTTAGTTTTCTTAATGAGTTTTCCAAAGACAGCCCATGGCAACAGCTGCCAATATTTACAAGTGAAGGAATTGGTTGGTAGAATCTTATCCTGGGAAAGACACACTGCAGAAATCTCGAAGGGTAACTTCAGTCGTACCTTGTTTTATGCAAAGGTGTGCCCTTGAAATGTTTGTGTGTGTCATTGCTGTATAATTCCGGGTTTCCTGAAATGCTACCAAGCGTGAATCACATCAAACAAGTGTCTTTTTAATAAAGTTCAGAATAATTCTGTGGAAGGTATATCTAGATCGAAACAATTACCTATTGATGTACTTTTTCTATCAATTGGACCTGCATATAATGAGTTTATTTGAAAGTGAGAGTAGGCGGGTTATCAGTTTTATTATGAAACAATGCTAATTCCACATCTGTGTTTCCTTTCTAAAAACATAGGGCGTGTAAGATTTTTCTGGCCCTGGCCAATTGGCTCAGTGGTAGAGCGTCAACCCGGGGTGTGGAAGTCCCAGGTTCAATTCTGGGTCATGGCACACAGGAGAAGCACCAATCTGCTTCTCCACCCCTCCAGCTTCTCTTCTCTCTCTCTCTCCCTCCCTCCCTCCTGCAGCCATGGCTTGGTTGGAGCAGGTTGGCCCACAGGTGCTGAGGATGGCTCCATGGCCTCGTCATATGCACTAAAAGAGCTCAGTTGCTGAGCAACAGAGCAGTGGCCCCAGATGGGCAGAGCATTGCGCAGTAAGGAGCTTGCCAGTGGATCCCAGTCGGTCAGGTCACATGCAGGAGTCTGTCTCTGCCTCCCCTCCTCTCACTTAATAAAAATAAAAAATAAAAAATTTTGCCAAATATAATTCTGCAGCCCCTGCATTGAGTTGATAATGCCAGGATACCCTGTCAGGTTTTAGCACTGCTATTAAGAGCTCATCCAGTTCTCGCCTTTTATTATTACCTCATTTATCTTCCCATCCCTGGGAGGCGTGGAGTCAGATATTATTACTTGCATTTACAGAGAGGAAATTCTGAAAGGTCAGCCAACATAAAACGATGGTCAGCAAGAGGACTGCAGGGAGAACACAGGCGGGTCCACATGGGTCCAGCCCATCAGCGTTTGTTGGGATGTCTGACCTTAGAGGCTGCGGCACAGGGGCCCAAGGGAAGTGAGGCTCTCCCGTTTAAGTACTAACCAGGTCTGAGCCTGCTCAGCGTCTGAGATCAGGTGCCCTCAGCGTAGTATGGCTGCAGATAAGTCTGTCCACCCATGGCCTTGTCCTGTGTTGCTACTTATTAGAGACACAATGTGGCCTTGGGCGAATGACTCAGCTTCTCTGAGTCCCAGCTCTTTCATCAGAAAAGTAAGGAGGCCTGACCTGTGGTGGCGCAGGGGATAAAAGCGTCGACCTGGAAATGCTGAGGTCGCCGGTTCAAAACCCTGGGCTTGCCTGGTCAAGGCACATATGGGAGTTGATGCTTCCAGCTCCTCCCCCTTCTCTCTCTGTCTCTCCTCTCTCTCTCTCTGTCTCTCCCTCTCCTCTCTAAAATGAATAAATAAAAAAATTTAAAAAAAAAAAAAAAAAAAGAAAAGTAAGGAGAATCATGTCTGCTCCCATTCCAAGAAGAGATCCTTCTCTAAGTAAGATTAGCTCTGGTTCTCAGCTGGAATGAGGGAAAGAAAGGGGTATGCGGTCTGGGTCTGGCTCTTTCTAGAACATCCAAGGTCACTTCTTCACTCCCTTGGGCTTCTTTCCTGCCTACATAGATTTTTCTTCTAACTCTCATCTGAGTGTCTTCACACCCTAATTCTATTGTGAATTCCAACTTTCTCATTACCCCATCCTAGCACTTAAAGCAATAGGACTCTGAAAATGTATGCTGGCAGGAGATGTTTGGAACGATTGTTATTCTTTGTCCTTAAAAATGGGAAGTGCCTCCTGACCAGCCGGTGGCACAGTGGATAAAGCGTTGGACTGGGACACAGAGGACCCAGATTCGAGACCCTGAGGTCGCCAGCTTGAGCGTGGGCTCATCTGGTTTGAGCAAAAGCTCACCAGCTTGGACCCAAGGTTGCTGGCTCGAGCAAGGAGTCACTCGGTCTGCTGTAGCCCCCTGGTCAAGGCACATATGAGAAATCAGTCAATGAACAACTAAGGTGCCACAATGAAGAATTGATGTTTCTCATCTCTCTCCCTTCCTGTCAGTCTGTCCCTTTCTGTCTCTCTCTCTCTGACTCTCTCTGTCTTTGCCACAAAAAAAAAAAAAAAAAAAAAAAAAAAAACCCACAAAAGTGGGAAGTGCCAGAGAAAACATGGATCCTAGACTCCCAGAGCGCCCCTCTGGGAGAGACGACGAGGATTATAGTTCCAGCTCCTTCTACAGGTAGAAAAAACCCAGAGATCCAGGGAGGGGATACCAAGCAGAAAGCCAGTTAGTTGCATTTTCTCTCCTTAGGGAGGTTTTCTCCTGTCACCTGCCTTTATTTGTGAAAATAAGGTCACTTGGAGAATAAGCTAGAAAAAAAGGGACCGGTAGGTGCCATTGGGTAGAGGACTATGGAGTTGTCTCAGAGAGGATGGTGACGTTGCCCGAGTTTGGATTGACAGTGATGGTTTGGGGAGGCTCAGAGATGACTGAGTTTGATTTCATCACACGGTGATTGCTCTCCCCACTTTGGGAAGCAGGATTCTCACCTCCAGGTGGCCCTGTAATTTGCACTACTGGGCTTTACTCCTGTAGAAAACCCTCTCTATTTCCAAGACTGCTTTAGTTTATTCATGAACGGGAGCCCATAGCTGCCAGAATCTTAACCTCGAACAAATTGGTAAAAGACTTGTTTTTTAGGAGATATTTTACATATATGTTTATCTATAATACTTAAAACATTTCCTTTAAATAGTATGTATATTTTTGTTATCTGTTTCTTCACCACTATAGTACTCCAGCCCGCTGGGAACTACCAGTGTCATGTGGAAAAACCTACTCTAGATATAACTTATGTCAAGAGGAAGAGGGGGAGGCCTGCCCAGGGAGGCAAAGAGAGACCTCCTGAACTTCCTTCTCCCTCAGCTTTTATTATCCGAAGCAGAGCAGGGGTAACAGGATCACAAGGGAGGAAGGCCAGGTGACAAGGGGAAAGAATGACTAATGGCCGCTTGCCGACATGGAGAAAGGGCTAATTTGGGTCAGTACATTATTTTATTTTGCTAATTAACAAGCACAAAGGAAGGGGCAATCTAGAACCTCTAGGCTAATTTTCTAAAGCCCGTTCACGTGCGTTTCTTTGTGTCTGCACAAAGGTCACCCACTCACACTTTCTTGGTGTTTGCATCCAAGAGACATTCACTCAGTGCTTCTAACCGAAGTTCCCCCATCCAAGTCATAGAGGGTTCAAGGTTAGATGGGTGATTCTGGGCGTCTGTCTCCCTTCTCTGTTGTCACTGTCCCCTTCTTCACCCAAAGCTTGAAAAGCAACCATCAAATTCATTTTTCTCGACAGATTCGCCTATCACATTTCGAAAGGCTCTTTTATCCATGTTTCACTTCTCTGCAATCAAAAACATTTTAAGATAAATGAGGACAGGAAAGGTGTTCATGAATAGAAATGTCAGTGTCCCGATTTTATCTATTTCCATCTAAGTGCCTTATTCGTTTTGTTTAAGTGGCAGTTAGATTTTTTTTTGTCACTATCCCCCTTTAAAAGTCCAATGTATTCAAAGCAAAAAAAACAACAAAAACCATCTAGACCGCAGTGAATGAACCATAGGATGTTGCTTCCTATTATCAGTACTTTTCAGCAAGAAGCACGATGAGCAATGTGTCCATTCTGAGGGATGCGCTGATTCTCCTTGGAGACTGGGGAACTCTGAGCCACGTCCACCACCGGCGTTGAGTCCTTCGAGCTCCATGACCATAAGTGAGTTAGCTTTATTCCCTCCCTTTTACTATTTGTTACGAGGACAACAGGGCGGGGCCATGGTCGTTCATGCCATGAGTCTGTTTGGGGGATTGGTCTTCCCCGCAGTGTGGACCTGAGCCTCTTCCATCAGATGGAGCCTGAGGAGCAATGTGGCTTTAAGGTAGAACCAATGTTTTTAAAGCAGTAAATACTAGCCTTCCCTTTTCATCTTAAACAAACACACACAAAGTCGGTTGTAACACGTACAGACTGCATACTCTGGCATCCTCAGACTCCTTTCTGATAATGTGGATAATCATTTCCATTTTGTGATTATCATCACAATCATCCATATCTCCAGCCCAATCGTCCTCATTATCGCCATCACCATCATCGTAGCGCTGACTTATTAAGCTGACTTATGAACGAACGAGACACTATTCCGAGCACTCTGCATATTTATTATTTCCAATCACTTCAAGCCTGCAAAATAATTATGCATGATTTTCATCATTTTAAGAAACCTGAAACTTAGACACAGGAAGTTGTCTGCTTTTAGAGGGAGGCCTGATCGTTATCTATGGAGGAGGAAGTGGCTTGTAATGGCCCCAGAGAGATTTTGGGTATCTTCCGATAACCTCACTCTGCGGCTCTGTGACCTGGGTGACTTCCTCTCCATCTCTTCGGTTTGGGATTTCGGGCAATGGCTTTGCCACATCTGACCTCAGCTTGTGAATTGGCAGCCCCTCCAATACCCATGGGTGCACAGTGAGGGTCGCACTGTCCTGGTCCCGTGGGCAGGAGCCCAAGAGCAAATGGAGATTAGTATGGCAGAAGACCTAACTTCATTTCATAGGCTTGAAATTGTTGCTTTCTTGATGCCATGCATTTGGCTCCCATCTCACATGTGTGACTCTGTGAGTAAGACCAAGAGACCGTGTGTTTCGTCTATGGCGGGGACTAGCACAGCACAAGAAGTATCACCTCGAAAGGGCATGTTTGCAGGCTATTGAGGATTAGCTCATATCAGATGAATCCTTTTCTGAGAATTAGATAAAATGCAAAAACGATTTTTAAAATATATCAGAAGGAATCATAGAGTGACCAAGGTTGCCAAGCCTTAAGAAGCCAAGAGACTTAAGGAGCCAGAAAGAGAACATTTCAAAGAATTTTATTGATTTGTCAGTGTTCTGGATACTAATATTAGGTCAGTTACGTGCCCAGCAAATATCTTCTCTCAGTCTAAGACTTTTTATTTTGTTTATAGAGAGAATTTAAAATTTTAATATGTTCCATTTATCCATTCATCATACTTTTCCTTTATAGCTTGTATATTTTGTGTCTCAGTTTATTAATCCTCTCCTATTCTAAGGTTATAAAAATACTCTATGCTTCTCTCCAGGTTTTATAATTTTGCTTTTCACAGTTCGGTATTTTATCTATATGGTATGAGAGAGAAATTCAATTTTTTCCACAGTCAGTTGACTCACTATTATTTATTTACCAAGTAGTCAATCCTTTACTCTGTGCTGAGTTGTAATGCCCCTTTGATCATATTCCAGCTCCCAATATATATGTGCATGTGGTTGTGACCTTTTCCTTGGTCTAGTTGTCTACAGCTTAGACTTGTATTAAGTCCCAGTATCTGACATAATGAGTCATCATTCTTTATACTTCTCAGCTTGTTTTAGTCCATATAAATTTAGGAGTTGTTATTTCATTAATTTAAAAATGTATAATGTTGCTTTTTTAAAAAAATTAGAATCTTATACTTTTTTATAACATAGAAATTTAATTCCCTCTTCATTTATTATGTGGTCACATATGTGGTAAAACTTCTTCTACCTTTTATCATATTTTTGTTTATCATGATTTATCTTGGCTTCCTCTAATTTCCTAGAACTCAGTTGATCCTCTGTTCTACCATGCACACATGAATTAACCAAACCTAAATTTAATCCGTAGTATAGTCTACTTCTCGATAGTTAAGTGCCCTAGATATTACAAAAGTAAAAGTGGAAGTCAGTAAAATACCATCATCAAAGACATAAGAGAAAAATAACACACAACAAGTATATCCCCAAATAAGTTATTGTCTATTTTTTTTTTTTTTTTTTTGTATTTTTCTGAAGCTGGAAACAGGGAGAGACAATCAGACAGACTCCTGCATGCGCCCGACTGGTATCCACCCGGCATGCCCACCAGGGGGCGTCGCTCTGCCCACCAGGGGGTGATGCTCTGCTCCTCCGGGGCGTCACTCTGTTGTGACCAGAGCCATGCTAACGCCTGGGGCAGAGGCCAAGGAGCCATCTCCAGCGCCTGGGCCATCTTTGCTCCAATGGAGCCTTGTTGCAGGAGGGGAAGAGAGAGACAGAGAGGAAGGAGAGGGGGAGGGGTGGAGAAGCAGATGGACGCTTCTCCTGTGTGCCCTGGCCGGGAATCAAACCCAGGACCTGGCATGGTAGAGCATGCCAGGCCGACGCTCTACCACTGAGCCAACCTGCCAGGGCCAAGTTATTGTCTATTAGAAGATAATCTGTGTCTTTCTATTCTCTTTGTTTCTTACTATGTCTTTTAAATTTTTTCTATATTTATGTGTGCTGCATTCTATGTGACTTCTCATCTATTTTTCAATTCTGCAATTCTTTCTTCAGCTGAATCATTGTTTAATGCATCCATTTAGTTTTTATTTTATTCTTAAATTTTAGAATTTTTATCAGTTTATTGTGGTTTATTTTAAACCTGGTTTTTCTTTACTCCACATGGGGTTCTATTCATTACAATCTCTATCTCTTCTCTTGCTTCACTTTTTTTTTGCAAGTATACTATATTATCTCTTTCATAGTCTTTATTATTTCTAGATCTTGAAGCATATTCTCAGTTTCATTTTAGTCTCTGACTCTTTCCCCTCTTGATTCATTGTCTCATGTTGTTCCGTTTAGATTAGGAATTTTATGTTCTTTGGGTGTCCTTTTTTCTGTGGGAGTTCTTTGTGAGGATGGTTATAAAAGTGCTTCTACAGAATGATTTTGTATTTGTTTCTCTCAGTCCCCGAGGGTTTGTGTTACTTTCTTAGTTTAGGGTCTTCTTATCATGCTTGGTGTAAGATTTAAGTAAAACTTCTCAGGTGGCACTGATTCTACCCACATTCCTGGCTAGCTAGCAAATTACATTGATGTTTTTCCAGACAAAAAGACACAGTTTTCCTAATTATCTGTCTGTGTCAGAGAAAGCCCCGTTTGCACCAGCCCAGAGCATAAAAAATACTAATGACGACTAAACTTTAAAACAGGACACTTTGATAATTAATACCTTCCCATATTCTCTTTTATAGTCAAATTTGCCAGTATTCAACCTCCTATTTTTATGAAGAAGATTCATTTGATATCGAGACACGATTAGACTATTAATCAAAAAACATTTGGTGTCATGAAACTTCACATGTGGTTAGGACAAAATAGACTTCTGTGTGACTCCTATCTGTCCCTTTATCAAATGCTTATTAAACATCCTGAGCACAATTTAATGTTTAGTCGTTCACTTCTCTTGGAGTATTTCCCTATTAAATAAGTAGAATAAGTATAAAGTAAGTACATTGTAATAAAGATATCAAAGGTATTTTTTGTCTTTAAAAGTCTATAAAATTTGGGCCCTGGCCGGTTGGCTCAGTGGTAGAGCATCAGCCTGGCATGCTGGAGTCCCGGGTTTGATTCCCGGCCAGGGCACACAGGAGAAGCGCCCATCTACTTCTCCACCCCTCCCCCTCTCTTTCCTCTCTGTCTTTCTCTTCCCCTCCCACAGCCAAGGCTCCATTGGAGCAAAGTTGGTCTGAGCACTGAGGATGGCTCTGTGGCCTCTGCCTCAGGCGCTAGAATGGCTCTGGTTGCAACAGAGCGATGCCCCAGATGGGCAGAGCATCGCACCCTGGTGGGCATGCCAGGTGGATCCCGGTCAGGTGCATGCGGGAGTCTGTCTGACTGCCTCCCGGTTTCCAGCTTCAGAAAAATACAAAAAAAAAAAAAAGTCTATAAAACTTGGACCTGACATAGCATCTACCCTTTAGAAACTCCTGTTATCAGAGGAAGCAAATGGTACCCAAGTCCTCATTCACGTGTCTCTGATTCTGTGCTTGTACAGTCCTGTATTCAGATTTTGCTTCTTCTATCAGCAATGTGGCCACTGTTAAGTTCCTTAGTCCCTCTGAACTTCAGATTTGAAAAAAAAAATCTGTAAGATTCGTAATGCCGAACTAGTAGGGTGGTTGTAAGAATTTAAGATAATGAGAGAATTGGGGCCAGTTACTTAACCTCTCTGCTTCTCGGTTTTCTTATCTGTAAAATTAAGATAATCATCACAGAGTTGGAAGAATTTTGTAAGAATGGTGAGAGAAATTGTAGTAAGTTGCTTAGTACAATGTTTCATACAGGATACCCTACCGTTCCTATCGCAGTTCATGTCATATGGGGCAGAAAAATGGCAGGTCCTCCTGGCCCGGCTTCTTCCTCACCCCAGGCACCTGTTCCCTGGCTCATTCCGGATGTGGGCTCACCTTGGTCCTGTCTGTCCTCTGAGGCAGTTCTGCCTGTTTGGCCATGACTGACGTTAAATCACCACCATACCCTGAGGCTGGTTGCCTGAGGAACAATGCTTGTTCCTTTCTGAGTTTCCACTTAGCTCTTCCAGGAGGAAGCTGAAGACATGTCCCCATCAGCATGTACTTCTGGCTGAAGACATGTCCCCATGACATGTAGTTCTGGTCTGTTTCCTTGGAGACTTTCTCTCCCCCACAAATCCACAGTCCCTTCCCTGCATGCTAATTCCTGTAGATTTTCTTGGGTCATGTCACTTACATTATATGTAGTTCTTGTGATATTACATGTTTATTTCACATGCATTTTCACTATAAAGTGTGAAACCAGCTATTTTATGTTACAGACCATTGATATAAGGTGGAGAAGAGGAGGAGGAAGAAGAAGGAAAGGGAGAAGGGCAGGAGGAGCAGAGAAATATATCTAAATGTACTTTTGCAAAGTAGACATTTTTTTCTCATTTGCTTTAATAAAGTGTCTCATGTTTTATATATTGGTTAATATAACTGAATAAAAATTTTTAGCATTATCTTCCTGTTATGAAGAACCATTCCACATGATCACAGTCAGCTATAAAAGATAAATGCCTAAGCTATTGTGAATGTAATTTTTTATATTGCTCTCCGTCTATGCACCAGAGCATTCTGTCATGCTCACAACCCTGAGGACAAACTACTTATTTTTACCTGATCGAAGCAGAAACTCAAATCTAAATTTATAGGTCTGATTCTATGGCCTTTAAGCCCAGCAGCCATTGCTGACTTCATGAAAACCTCTCGCCAACATCATTGTGATGATCACCATCATCATCATCATCACGTGTATCATGATAAATGGTCACGGTAAATGACCACAAATTATACCATAGATGATAGGAGCCCATTACAGTCTTAGGAGCCTTCCATACGTTTCTGTAACCCTCACAAACATTCTGCAGGGTCTAAATTACAATTCCCAATTTTCAGACACAGAAAGCAAGGCTCGCAGGGGCCCGGTGACCTTCCCAGCTTGGACAGCAAACTTGATCTTCTTGACGCCGTTGCTTGTCCATGAGCAGTCCAGTCTGCCTGCTGCTGCTTGTCATTTCCTACAGCGAATTTACTGAGACCGGACTTTATTCTCTGATCACAGCATTTAAGCTTTAATTACATATCTGATGCCAGGATGGATTTAACATGTCAATTCGGTGACGCATCTGGTTGGCTAAATCTAACGGAAATAAGACAAAATGCATTTTTCAGAAGTGAAAATATCAATAAATATCTCTTGGATAACTATAAAAAATTCATATAAGTGGCTTAACATTTTGGTTTAAAATGCAAATTGTGAATCCGAAGTGTTTCGTGTCCCTCTAAAATGAAACATCTCGGAATTGTGAACTCAGAAGAAATCCTGCTGCAGATTACAGTGGATCATTCCTCAGAGACCCTCTGTGAGGAGTCAATTCTGGTTTGAAGAAAAGGAAAACAGTTTTTTTATTTTTTTGAATTTTTTAATTGAATTTATTAGGGTGATACTAGTTACCGTAATTATACCAGTTTCGGGTGCCCGATTCTGCAACATGTCTCTGTAGAATCACACACACGCTGTATTGTGTGTTCACACACACACAGCCCCCCCCCCCCCCAGTCATCTTTGTCCATCACCGTTTATGTCTCCTCTACCCTCCTCTCCTGTTCCCCTCCCGGAATCACCACGCTGTTGTCCATGTTCCTGAAGTCTTTTCCTTTTGTCCTATTTTGCTCTATCCCTTTACCTCCCTTGCCCAGGCCCCGCCCCCCAATAGCTGTCAGCCTGCTCTCGACGTTTGAGTCCGTTTCTATTTTGCTTGTAAGCGCATTTCGTTCATTAGATTTCACGTGGGTGAAATCATATGGTGCTTGTCTTTCTCTGACTGGTTATTTCACTTCGCATAATGCTCTTCAGGTCCACTTAAGCTGTCGCAAACGGTAAGATTTCCTTCTTTTTTTATGGCCGTGTATTAATTCATTGTATAAATGTATCATAGCTTTTTTATCTGCTCATCTACCTATGGGCACTTGAGCTGTTTTCAGATCTTGGCTATTGTAAATAATGCTTCAGTGAACACAGAGGGGTGATATTCTTCGGAATTAAGGTTTCAGGCTTTTTAATATGTGTTCCCAGAAATGGGATTGCTGGGTCAAAAGGCAGTTCCACTTTTAATATTTTGAGATAACTCCATACAGCTTTCCACAGTGGCTGCTCTAGTCTGCATTCCCAGCCACAGTGCACGAAGGTTCGCTTTTCTGCACATCCTGGCCAGCACTTGTTTGTTGATTTATCGATGATAACCATTCTGACAGGTGTAAGGTGACATTATATTGTGGTTTTATTTTGCATAGCTCTGATGATTACTGACATTGAGCATCTTATCATATGTCTATTGGCCATCTGTATGTCTTCTTTAGATTAGTTTCTATTCAGATCCTTTGCCCATTTTTATTGAATTGTTTGGGCGTTTTTTAGTGTTAAGTTTTATCAGTTCTTTATAAATTTTGAGTATTAATTCTTTATCAGATGTATTGGCGAATATGTTCTCCCATTCGGTGGTTTATCTTTTCATTTTGTTGATGGTTTCTTTTGCTGTGCAAAAGCATTTTAGTTTGCTGTAATCCCATTTGTTTATCTTTTCTCTTGTTTCCCTTGCCCGAGGAGATATATCAGAAGAAAATATTACTATGAGAAACATCCGAGATTTTATTGCCTCTGTTTTCTTTTAGGATTTTTATAGTTTTGTGTCTAATATTTACCTAGAATCCATTTTAAGTTTATTTTTTTATGGTATCAGAAGATGGTCTAGTTTCTTTTCTTCTTCTTTTTTGCATGTAGCTATCCAGTTCTCCCAAACCATTTATTGAAGAGACTGCCTTTACCTCGTGTATGTTCTTGCCTCCTTTGTCAAATATTAACTGACCATATAAGCGTGGGATCTCTAGTCTGTTCCATTGATCTATATGTCTATTTTTATACCGGTACCATGTTGTTTTGGTTAGTGTGGCTTTATAGTATAGTTTGATGTCAGGAATGTGATTCCTCCAACTTTGTCCTTCTTTCTCAAGATTGCTGTGACTATTCAGGGTCTATGTGGGCATATCTTCCTGGCTCTGGCACTTTAGGCTGGAGAGCCCAGACTTGGATTTAGGCCCCTCTCTTCTCAGAGGGAATACCCCTGCAGCTGAGATGGCTCTCCGGAATATTAGCCATGACTCGTGGGAATCGGGTTACCCCTTTCACTCTCTGCTCTTCATACCAGTCTTAGTGTAGCTTCTTCTGTGAATCTTGTTTATAACATTCCTCTTCATTTAGTCTTGAGTTGGTTTTTCAGGATGATTATTCTATTTTTTTTTTTTAGACAATTAAATTTAACTGAATGATTATTCTTAAATTTAGATGTAACTCCAGTTTGGTCCTGGGAGGAAGTGAGCATAACAACTACCTACTCCACCACCATCTTGGATCTCCCCAGGAAAAAGACATTTAATGCCCAGAGGACATGTCTTCAAGTGGTGTATCAAAACCATAGTGCAGAAATATTCATGAAGATCTGGTAAACATAGTGACTAAACAGTGAATAAGTGGAAAATCAAAATTGGTCTTTATGTTTTAAACTATTTAAACAAATATTCAGTCAATACTTATAATCTGCTTTGCTATGTATATGTAATACACAAATTAGATTCTCGTCTAAGAGAGGTTTATAGTCTTATATAAAAAGAGACTCTGTGTCCATAAATTACTCTCCTATAACATAGAAAATAGTAAGTGAAATCAATCTCTTATAACATAGAAAATAATATGGATATGTTAAACAACCTTCCAAATTAAAAGAGAATAATAAAAAATAGATTTTCAGTTGGGAGTAGAGTGAAAGGTTTTTGATTCTTTTTTTTTTTTTTTTTTTTTTTATTTTTCTGAAGCTGGAAACGGGGAGAGATAGTCAGACAGACTCCCGCATGCGCCCGACCGGGATCCACCCGGCACGCCCACCAGGGGCGACGCTCTGCCCACCAGGGGGCGATGCTCTGCCCCTCTGGGGCGTCGCTCTGCCGCGACCAGAGCCACTCTAGCGCCTGGGGCAGAGGCCAAGGAGCCATCCCCAGCGCCCGGGCCATCTTTGCTCCAATGGAGCCTTGGCTGCGGGAGGGGAAGAGAGAGACGGAGAGGAAGGAGGGGGGGGTGGAGAAGCAAATGGGCACTTCTCCTATGTGCCCTGGCCGGGAATCGAACCCGGGTCCCTGGCACGCCAGGCTGACGCTCTACCACTGAGCCAACCGGCCAGGGCCCAGAGGGCTGATTCTTGAAGGAGTAAGAGTTAAACTTTTACCATTTTTATGGCCTAGCGTCCATATTCTTAGAGATGAGGTAAAGGGATATGAATAGCAAAATGAAATATTTTAATCTATCCAAGAAACATTCCTTGAGTTCTCTTGTGCCAGGCTCTGTACCTGGTGCTGAATTCAAAAACATACAGAAACACTTCCTGTTTCCAGGATCCCTTAGTTTGATCCTAGGTGGAGGGCTGAGGGAAAGGCGACAGACTGTGGACAAAAGCCAGAGGAGGCACCAACCAGTCTTTAGAGAAGAGAAGGCTGTGCCAAAGCAGGAGTAACAAATGAGCTCCGGGAGGAAGGCCACGATATTCTTGTTTAGTCAGTTCTTTTTCTTCAGTATAAAAAGTTAAAAGATATATAGAGAGAGATATAAATTCTATATATATATATATAAATTCTATACATATATATCTATATAGATATATTGTATATCTATATACCTATATATATAAATTCTGTAACTATCTATATATAGTATATAAACTCTATATCTCTCTATATATAAATTCTAATGACACTTGGAACTGAGAATGACTTTCAAAATTTCTTTAAGAGGGAGGTACTAGAAGATTAGAAACTTTTTTTTTCTTTTCTAGGTGAGAAGAGAAGAGATAGAGACAGACTTCCACATGCACCCCAACTGGGATCCACCCAGGAACCCCCATCTGAGGGCAAAGCCCTGCCCATCTGGGCCAAGCTTACAACCAAGCTATTTTTAGTGCCTGAGGCAGAGGTTCCAGGGAGCCATCCTCAGCACCCAGGGCCAATGTGCTTAAACCAATAGAGCCATGACTGCAGGAGGAGACAAGATTGAGAGAAAAGGGGAGTGGTAGAGAAGCAGAGAGCAGCTTCTCCTTTTTGCCCTGACCAGGAATTGAAATCAGAACATCCACACTCCAGGCCAATGTGCTACCACTGAGCAAACCAGCTAGGGCCTGGAAACTTCTGATGATGCCTGCTACTGATGTCTACTTAAAACACAAGGCAGTAACACAAGAAAACTAAAAGAGGCATTAGAAAGGCTTAGACAGTGTTCTTCCTTAAATTTTTAACGTACTTAACCAAAGTGTAGATTATTTAGTTTCTCTACTATGTTCCCTCCAAAGTGCATTAGACACTTTTTGCACTCCCAGCTTCCAAGTAATTTTTGTCTACAGCCTCATCTTTTCAATAGAAGAAAAAAAGTTCGTATGATGTTTTACCTAGTCAAGGATTCTGAACACTTTCATCTTAAATTTATTTTTAATTTCCTCTATTATTTTCATCCCATCTGCAATGTATTCACATCTTACTTGTTGATTTTATTGGATTCCTTTGCAATTGCTTTCCTCTAGGGTTTTAGAACTTTGTTTGCAAAGGAATCCTCTAGAAAGAAGGTATAATGAAATAGGAACCAAACAAATCACAGATAATCAACAAAATCAAAACTGGCCCTTTGAATAATAAACAAACCAAATCGCATTACAAAGTCAGGAAGCAGATTGATTGAGAAATAAGAAAGGCTGCACAAATAAATTCTATAAGTAATAAAAAAAGTAATATAACTATAGAAACAGTGGAGCAATCAAAGAAGCTTAATATTATTTAGATCAGTTATTTAAATTTTTAGGCGATAGATAATTTTCTAGAAACACACATAATTGAATATGCTTGAAAAAAAACATGCCTGACATTGTGGTGACGCAGTGGGCAAAGCGTTGACCTGGAACGTTGAGGTCACCAGTTCAAAACCCTGGGCTTGCCAGGTCAAGGCACATGTAGGAAGCAACGATGAATGGATGCTTCCCACTCCTCCCCTCCATGTTCTCTTTCTCGCTTTCTCTCTCTCTCTCTCTGTCCTCTCTCTAAACTGAATAAGTAAAAACAAACCAGTAATCACTATGAAAATGTTTTACATAAAAAACTACCGATGTTAATAGATTTATGAGTAATAATTCCATATCATATAAACCATATCAGAGAATAAAAAGGAAAGCTGCCCAACTCATTATCTGAGACTAATATAATATTAACTCCAAAATCAGATAAAAACAGAAAAAAGGAATAGCTATTCTCATGTATGATCACATATACAAAAAAAAAATATATATATATATATATAAATAAAACACTAGCAAGTTAAATCCAACAAAATATTAAAAATTCTCTGTTTTCTTAATTTTTTTCCAGGAAAGTAACAATGGATTCTTACAATAAAAATTTATTATTATTGGCCCTGGCCGATTGGCTCAGTGGTAGAGCGTCAGCCTGGAGTGTAGAAGTCCCGCGTTCAATTCCCGGCCAGGGCACACAGGAGAGGCGCCCATCTGCTTCTCCACCCCTCCCCCTCTCCTTCCTCTCTGTCTCTCTCTTCCCCTCCAGTAGCCAAAGCTCCATTGGAGCAAGGATGGCCCCGGGCGCTGGGGATGGCTCCATGGCCTCTGCCCCAGGCGCTAGAGTGGCTCTGGTCGCGACAGAGCGACGTCCCAGAGGGGCAGAGCATCGCCCCCTGGTGGGCAGAGCGTCGCCCCTGGTGGGCGTGCCGGGTGGATCCCGGTTGGGCGCATGCGGGAGTCTGTCTGACTGTCTATCCCCGTTTCCAGCTTCAGAAAAATACAAAAAAAAAAAAAAAAATGATAATAGATCTTCCCCTGTATTTACATGTTGTTGTTTTTTTCCATAAAGGGGAGTACATGGCATTTTTACATTCTCTGTATTTTCTTCAATATTTGATTGCAATGATTCATAATTTTGGGCACCACTATGTCCGTGCCATTTTGGGATTCATTTTGGGTTGGGATTTAAGGGTCAGAGAATAGAGTAAGTTGTACATCATGAGGTCATCTTTTCTCTTATAAAGAACTGCTTGGTTTAATACAGTAGCATTCAAGCTATGTCAGCATAGAATTTTAGGTTTAGGAGGAAGCAGAAGTGGTATGAGGAGCTATTTCTTCCAGAGAGACGAAGACCAGGCTCTGATCATCTTGCTGTGGGTCCGGGATTTGGGCACTCCCCACACCTTTGCGCTCTGGGTCTCTGTCTGCATCAGATGATGGAAGTTGCGATCTGGCGTTACCTCTAAGACCCATGGAGGCTCAATGTGGGATGAAAAAGTTTATACTTAAGGGCACTTTTTTTATCCTCTTTTCACCTTGACCCTTAATTTAGCTCCCTCCCATCTTTCCTATCCTTTCATTTGTCACTCTTCTCCTTCTGTGTCCAGATGTTGAAGGTAAATCTGGTGTACGGACCTACCATTTTACAGCCCCTGGTGGTTTTTCATATGGCTAGTTAGTATGGCTCAGTAGAGACAAGAGAGCAATATATTTTAAAGAAAGTTCTCTGAAACCAAGAACTTTTGAGGGCATTATTATATCAGTCTCACAGATCAAATACCCACCACTAAATTCTGGTAAAGAGCTTCCATTCATAAAATGGCTTTGACCAGCTGCTCTCCAAATCAGTGCAATAGAGCTCTCCCCGACCAGATGGAACACTCATCATGTCTACTATTAGCAAAGTGCTCTAAAGAACCATAATGTTTTGTGAATATATTGCCAAAGACACATGGGCTGGAAACAGTGTGTGGCTGGTAGTGAAGCCAATCACTTGGCTTGGGGCGTGGCCAGGTGGACTGCTCACCCTTTTCACTTCAATGAACTTTGTAAGTTACCTATTACTCATTGCTTCAAGAATACCTCTCAAGAGGTAGATACCTAATGGAGATTAAGATTTTTTTTTAAGATTCCGGTAAGCTCATAATTAATATTATGACAGTAGCGCAGAAGCATAATGATGTGTAGAGTTTATTTTGGAAGCAGAATTTGTTTTTATGGCTTTATAAATGATTTTATTAGTGCATTTGCAGAATCATTAAGGTTCCAAAGGGTCAACTAATTTATTATGTTATACATTACTACATTTTATAGGGGGAATGATGTCTTATAGGGTTATTCACAACTTTGGGGATTTATAAATGTCCAGGTTTTAATGTTTCTTAGTTATTTACTTCAGAACAAATTGCTAATATATCAGTAAAGTTCAAAAGCATTAAGTATTTGAGTCTAAAGACTTTTATTTTTTTAGACAGGTATAAGATTTGAATAAGAAAACTAAGAGCCTTGTGTTTGACCTGGCTTTGAGATGTTTGAGAACAATTAGCAAATTCAAGAATAGAAGAACCATCGTGCCACCAAAAATTATTATTTAAAATTAAATTTATTGGGATGACACTGGATAACATAATTATATAGGTCTTGGGTGCCCAATTCTCTAACACATCTCTGTACACCATATTGTGTGTTCACTGCCCCCATGTAAAGTCTTGGTTCATCACCATTTATCACCTCTGTACCCCCCAACAATCACCACACTCTTGTTCATGTCCATGAATCTTTTATTGTTTTGTCCTTTTTGCTCAATCTCTCCTCCCCCCCGCACCCAGCCCCACCTGAACTGTTGTCAGACAGCTCCCCATGTATGAGTCTGTCTCTGTTTTGCTTGCTGGGATGTTTTGTTCATTAGGTTTCACATGTGAGTGAAATCATATGATACTTATAATTCTATGACTGGCTTATTTCACTTAGCATAATGCTCTCTAGGTCCATCCATGCTGCTGAAAAAAGGTAAGATTTTCTTCTTCTTTATGCCCACACAGTATTTCATTATGTAAATGAGTCACAGCTTTTTATCCATTCATCTACTGATGGAGACTTGGGCTGTTTCCAGATCTTGGCTATTATAAAGAACTCTTCAATGAATATAAGGGTACACATATTCTTTGGAATTAGGGTTTCAGGATCCTTAGAGTGTATTTCCAGAAGTGGGATTGCTGGGTCAAAAGGCAGTTCCATTTTTAATCTTTTGAGGTTAATCCATATTTCTTTCCATGGTGGCTGCACCAATCTGCATTCCCACCCACAGTGCACAAGGGTTCCTTTTCTCCACATCCTCACCAACACTTGTTGTTTGTTGATTTATTGATGATAACCATTTTGACAGGTGTGTGTGAGGTGATATCTTGTTGTGATTTTAATTTGCATTTCTCTGATTAGTGACATTAAACATCTTTTCAAACGTCTGTTGGCCATCTGTATGTCCTCTCTAGAAAAGCTTCTATTCAGGTCCTTTGCCCATTTTTTAATTGGATTCTTTATTAATTTTGGTGTTGAGTTTTATATGTTCTTTATAAATCTTAGATATAAATTTCTTATCAGATGTATTGGTGAATATGTTCTCCCATTCAGTGGTTTGTCTTTTCATTTTATTGATGGTTTCCTTTGCTGTGCAAAAACATTTTAGTTTACTGTAGTCCCATATGTTTATTTTTTCTCTTATTTCCCTTGCCCAAAGCAATATATCAGAAAAATATATTGCTACAAGAAATGTTTGAGATTTTACTGCCTAAGTTTTCTTCCATGGTTTTTATGGTTTCAAGTGTAATATTTAAGTCTTAATCCATTTTTAGTTTATTCTTGTGTATGGTGTAAGAAAGTATTCTAGTTTCATTTTTTTTTTTTTTGCAAATATCTGTTCAATTCTCCCAACACAATTTGTTGAATAGACTATCTTTACCCCATAGTATGTTCTTGCCTCCTTTGTCAAATACTAATTGACCATATAGATGCATGTTGATTTCTGGGTTCTTTATTCTGTTCTATTGATATATACGTATGTCTATTTTTATACCAGTACCATGTTGTTTCGGTTACTGTGGCCTTGTATAGTTTGATATTAGGTAGCATGATTCTCCAACTTTGTTTTTCTTCTTCTAGATTGCTGTGGATACTCAGGGTCTTTTGTGGTTTCATATAAATTCTTGGAATATTTTTTCTACTTCTATGAAATACATCATTGGTGTCTTGATAAGAATTGCATTGAATCTGTAGGTTGCTTTGGGTAATATGGACATTTTAATGATATTAATTCTTTCTATTCATGAACGCATATATGCTTCCACTTATTTTTGTCTTCTTCAGTTTCTCTCTTCAGTGTCTTATGTATAATTTTTAAGTACAGATCTTTTATATCCTTGGTTAAATTTATTCCTTGATATTTTATTCCTTTTGAAGTAATTGTGAATAGTATTATTTTCTTGCTTTCTCTTTCGGATAGATCATTATTGTTATATAAAAATGCAACTGATTTCTAGATATTTTTTAAAATTTTTTATTTATTCATTTTAGAGAGAGAGAGAGAAAGAAGGGGGGAGGAGCAGTAAGTATAACTTCCACATGTGCCTTAACCAGGCAAGCTCAGGGTTTCAAACCAGCAACCTCAGTGTCCCAGGTCAACACTTTATCCACCGTTTTGTATCATGAAACTTGGCTAAATTTATTTATCAGTTCTAGTAGTTTTTTGGTGGAATCTTTTGGGTTCTCTATATACAAAAGCATGTCATCTACAAATAATGGTGGTTTTGTTTCTTTCTTTCCAATCTAGATGCCTTTTATTTCTTCTGCTTGTCTGATTGCTGTGACTAGGACTTCCAGTACTTTATTGAGTAAGAGTGGTAACAGTGGACACCCCTGTCCACAAAAGAATATTTACTGACTAAGAAACAGAGACCAGAAGAGAGAATGTGATTTCCTAGAACTGCTCACATTAAGGGTCAGAGTTTGATCAAAAAGAGGCTAAAAATACGTTGGTATTTTGATAATTTTATACTAGAAATAGAATTTGTTTATTACTTAGAGATGTGATTTATGTGTCACTTTGTAAAACAAGAACTAGACTGGGTGAGAATAAATGCTATCTGTCATTACTTCATTCTTGGTGGGGTTTTTTTTTTTTTGTTGTTGTTGTTGTTTTTTTGAGGTTATCTCTGAAGTTTTCCATGCCTCAATTTCTCGAAAAATTTTGAAAAATTGTTACTATTTATGAAAATACTTGGATTTCTTTGAAGAAATAGTGTAAAAGTAAGGTAACATTGTGCCATGTCAATTAATGCAAAATTGAGAACTTTATTTAAACTAGGTCTTGGCTCTTATCTCCTTTCAAAAGCTATAACTCTCTTTTTAATGTTTAAGGCACAGAATTGCTGGAGTAAAAATGTCTACTGTTGACTTCTAAGAAAGCACATACATGTGTCTTTTCCATAGTGTTGGTTATAAACCACAGACTTGTTGAAATCAGTAAGATATTACACTTACTCCAAAAATACACAGCTGGGTTTTTTTTGTTAACTGGACAATGTCATTGCTCTGACTCCTGAACAGGTTAAATACTTCTCTTTGTACCTTTTGGTTTAAGAAATTATGATATGAGAAATTTGTTTCATTAACTCTTAAAAAGCATGTGCATATATAACATACATAGTTTGCAATCAACTTCTAAAGCATAACATAGGGAAATTATATACTTATCATGAGGATTTATTCTGGTGCTGAAAACGAAGATATTAAATTATACCTTAAGAAAAAGCATAATTCAATGAATGTTTATGATCTGTAGAGATGGGTAAATTGCATTGCAAATGATAAATGAGTTTTCCACATGGAAATCTAGGAATAAATCATTATAAGTAGATACAGTATTCTGATTTATTATTATAACTAAGAAGCAGCCTCTTGAGATGTACATGTTATTTTTAGTGGTTGTCCTGGTAAGAGACAGTTAACTTATTTATGTGTTGTTATTATTTTCTTTTCCTCTAAGTATCTACTCTGCATAATTTTAGAAAAGAGATTATTCCCTTAGAATAAAGGTTCTTTGCACATGAAAGTAAGGAATAGATGCTAATTTTATTGGCTTAGTACCAACACACAGTTCAAAGCTGATAAAATTCAACGGTGTGCTTGGAAGGTTTCTTTCTCTGCCTTTCCTTAAAGAAAGTCATTGCATCCAAATGTGCCCATTTCCCTTATGTGTAAACTGTGTGTATTTTATATTCTACCCAAGTTGCAAAGTTCCATATCAAACCTTCTGTTTTGAACTTCTCTTACTCCTGTATCACTGGAAAAATAATGAACATTCATGTGTGTGTTGTTCATCAGCTACTCTCCAAAACTATAGCCTAAAAATTATTAAACAGGATAACAAAAGGTTTCATCTATACTCATTGTTTAACAGACATGCACATGACTTGTAGGTCAGGGGCTATACGAGAGTCTGAGGCAACAGAATGAACAAACTGCAGCCTTGCCTTCAAGGAGATTACAGTGATGTGAGAGAAACAACTATCTAAACTGGCAGTCACCATGTAGTGTCGGTGTGCTTGGTAGAGAGAGGACAAGGTACCATGGGAACCCACAGGACAGACATGTAAACTGGAGTGCATCTTTGGGGAGCCAGGATGCTTGCCACCGTAAAAAAAAAGGTGGTGAGAAAAGACTTCCAGGAGGTGAAGACGCTCAAGGTGAATCTTGAAAAGTATAAAGAACAGGTTATGATATCCCTATGGCAGGACTGGCAGGTGCAATGGTCCACGGGTTAAAGGGAGTATATTCAGGGACCAAAAAGGAGCCACACAGGTTTTGTTGCGTGTTCTAACTTGCTTTTTTATTTTTTTGCAACCCTTTAAAATGGTAAAAAAAAAAAAAAACATTCTTAAGGGTTATACAGAAACAGGAAGGCTCAATCTGGATTTGGGCAGGGGACAGTTCCCTAATTTCTGGTATAAACAATAAAAGCGCCAGCATTACACTGAGACTGAGTGTGGCCTAGTGGAGGGGACAGCTAACCAAAAGGGACGTCCCAGACATGCCAAGTATGGGATAAGCATCTTATTTAATATTAGCTTGTTCCGTCTTTGGAGCCATATGATAAGTCAGGTATGATAGAGGTTCACTCTTAAGAATCATGCCCACCACATCCACAGCCCCTTGGTCATCTACTCTCTGGGATTGAGTACCCGTTTACCTGCTATGCAACATGAAGCAGATAGTTGAACCTCTCTTGATCTTTAAACCTCGGTTTCCTAATCTCTAAACGAGGGATATTGTTATTGCCTTTATGGGGGTTTTTCTTGTTGCTGAATGAAGATTAAATAAGCTAATATGTGTAGACAGTGTCTAACACATCACATATACTCCATACATATCAACGTTGTCATTATTGGTCTTTCTTCTGTCACTTGCTGTTGGTCCTTGTCAGCACTTGGTAGCCACATGACCTCTACCGAGCCATTTATATACTTTGTGCTTATTTCTTCTTGAGCAAAGTGGTAATAATAGCATTTCAAGATCACCCCAACTGAGGACCCAGTGAAGGGAGCTAGCAAAAGTCAAATAATCACACCAATTTAAGAAAGAAAAATTGCCGTTTATTTACTCTTACGTGCCCAGCTTCAATCTGAGGTCTCCACACCTATTATCAATATTTTCTCATGGCAACTGCTATAACGTGGGCATTTTGACAAGTGTGGGCCCAAACTGTGAAAACACTTGAAGGAAGTGAGGAGTTGCCCGCACGTGTGTGTGGGTTTGTTGCTTTCACTGAACATACACCCGGCGGAGACACTCAGCAGCCACGAGTTCGCTCTCAACCTTCATCGTCTTCCGACACTTCCCACAGGTGGCTCCGGGCTTGAGCACGCCCTTGAACTACTGTTCACTCATGAAGTTTAAGATCTTACTCCTAACGATGACTCTTATCTTCACAACATTATCTTTTTATTTAGCTCATGACTATCCATATGCAAATGACCTATTTGGTAATTTACCTGTGAACAAAAAGCAACATCCCTTAGCACAATTCTGGGTCACCCTCACATTCACCGTAGAACCACAAAGGATTATTTACAGGTTAAGAGACAGTGATCTGAAGAGAGAAGGTGATTTCCTAGGATCGCTCACATTATGGATCAGTTTGAGCAAAGAAGAAGAGCTAATAGGAGCCATAGAGGACAGGGGGTTATGACGAGGATTGAACCCTGTGCAGTAGTGGGGGCTGAGTAGACAGTCTCTGGGCCTGGGTCTGGGGCCTCAAGTCTACCTCCAAAGCAGCGGACAAGGAAACATGGATATGAAAAAGGATGAAACAAGGACAAAATGAACCAGCTAGAACTCAAGAGAACAGCCAGAAGCCATATTAGTCTCTCACTACTCCCCAGCCTTCGACTTTGAGGATGAGATTATCTGAAGGAAAAGCCAGCACCCTTTCTTCACAGAGCTAAACGTACATTGAAGGTGCAGCAGGAAGGGAAGGTGCCGCAGGTCTGGCCACTGTCCGTGCTAACAACACGAGTCCTTAGGTAAGCAGCAAAGTGTCTGAGCTGCAACAGTGCCTCATAACCCTCACTAACGTTGGCCGCAACCAAAGGACACGGCTACTGCTCCACCCTTGCCTTCCACATCCTATGCGGAATGTGCCTTGTGGCCCATGACAACTGAGAACTTTGCAGCAAAAGGAATTTTGGGAAATGCAATTCCAGTGTAGCTAAATTGACACAACACATATCCTCCAATCTCAGTAAGGATATGGTGACCCAGAACTTGAATTTGTTTTCCATCTTTGCCCAGAGATTTTCCCACAATGCTCTGCTGCTTCTGAAGTTTTTCCTCTACACACTGGAAGTAATAATGCCTTATTCATAGAGTGATTGCCCAAAACAATGTTTTTTAAGTACCTCAAACTATGCTTGGTGTTCTAAAAAGTGCTATTTCTTTCTCTCCCCCCCCCCATGTCTATTTAGGGACCAAGAAAACATAATTAATTAGCAAGGTAAAGCTTTTGAAGGAGAAAAACATATTGTATTCTTCAAGACAAGTATGACTGAATTGGAACCAACCATTAGTTTAGATTATCCAGGCCATTGATTCCCATTACTAGTAGGGCTAATGGAGAGTAAGTGACAATTTCACCAGACCAATTTAGAACCTGGCTTCAGCTCCAGTTTATGTAGAGTAGAAAAAAAAATGTGTGATTCCATATGGAAGAGAGAGAAAAGGGGAGGAGAGACTCATTTGATTACTCTCAGCTCGTGGCCTACCTGACCCCACTGGGTGATTACCGAGAACCATTCTGTGACCAAAATTAAGTTGATTAAAACCAGAGGCCTGCCACTGAAGTGAAATTAAACCATGCAGTGTGATTTTAATACCAGGGTCTGTCCCTGCGGTGTGTTGCATAATAGAAACCAATTGAAAAATATCCATTAGGACAAATAAATATAAATAAATTGATGAGCTGTAGAGAAATTGGGCCTGGGGGAGCCCACAGTGAAAGAAAGTACTTTCAGAGTTGAAAGCAGCATCTTTTAATTGATAAAAAGGAAACGGGATGGAAGAGAAATACATCAGAGGGAGGGTGGGATGGTGCTATGATTTTGTGAGGTCGGTGTTTTATGGGATAAGGAATTCCCAGGGACAGGCTTAAAAGAATGTAAAGTTAAATTTATCCAGGTCTGACTCCCTCCCTGATGGATTGCAGGAGGGCAATATTTGTATCCCATCCTTTTCTAGATGTTCTTTCTCTTGTCTCTAAATATCTGTAGCTCCCGGAGTCTCTACATGTAATTGAGCATAAAGTTATTTCACTACTTTTATTGTTTCCTTTTTTATCTCACCTGTTAACCCTTCTTCTCTAAGATACAGCCATGTGGTGTGAATGAACCAAAAACAGGGGCAGCCGTGGCCTCTGTAAATGCAGAACATAGTCTCTGACCTGGGTCCCCACTGAGAGGGATAACTGAGCCCCTCTCTGTAAATCCTTCGGCCTTCTGCCCCAGGCTGGGTGACCTGTCTTTCCCCTTGGTAACATGCTGCTCTCCAGGTTTGCCATGTGGTGGCCATAGTTTCCAGATTCTTCTTTCCTTGTGGTTTCCACTAGGAAGGTGACCTTGGGTTTGCCATTGGAGGCTGACATGGTTACAGCTGCTTCTACTGACTCCTTTCTGTTTCTCCGAGTGCTTCGCTCACAGGGAGTGAGGGGAGGCGATGTCCTTGCTGCTGTCAGTGTTGTTTGATGATCCCTGGAGTACAAGGAGTTTCTTAGAGCATGCTCTTTTAAATACGAGAGAATTTCTCCCAGGTTGAGTCAGATATTGTTTAATTGTCTCCATATCGTTACATATAAAAACATTCCTTCCTCACCAAAAATCAGTGTTTTATGAAAAAAGTCTGGAGCTTCTACCTCCAGATGAATTTTTTGTCCTTCAGAGAGTTTGGGGAGAATTTTGCTGAGCTTGATTGGAAATTGGCAAGTTTTTTTGTTTTTTTGTTTTTTGCCCCTCTTTCGGGATTTCCATGTGGGTCTTCCTACAGACAAAACTCTTGGAAACCTCTTAGTGACACATATGTGTAGATCCTCACCAATAATTGATTTTTTCCAGCAAGCAGACCCTAATTCCAATGGACATGTTATCTACTGGGTTTTTTTTAATGCTTTTATGTCATCTGGTATGAGGCAACGTAGAATTGTACTCATTCAACACATTTATTGAGACCCACTCTGTGCCAGGCTAGTGCTGGGTAGGTCTGGATGAATAAAACAAAGGCGTCCCTATCATTATGGACTTTATAAAATTGTGCAGAAAAAGACAAGAGACATGATAAATATGTAGTGATAATTTAAGGTGCTAGAGGGGGAAAGGACCAGAATTCTATGAGAAGGATGACAGCAGGGATTCACCTAGGAAAGACATCTAGAAAGATTTCTTGAAGAGTTTGAACATAAGCCAAAATTTTGAAGGATAAGCAGAAACCATACAGAGAGATTGAAAGTCAGGAAATTTAGAGTATAATTCAGTCTCTGTCACATAGACTCTCTGTACCCCAGGATGCACTTGTTGGCTATGAAAATGTTAGATATTTTGAGAAATGAATTAACATCTTTAAATCCATAGAAAATACCATATTTTTTTGCTCCATAAGACGTACCTTTTTCCCCCAAAAGTGGAGGGGAAAATGCTTGTACGTCTTATAGAGCAAAAAATATGGTATTTTATTAAATACTTTAACACACCATTTGGTTCAGAATATTTTTTTTCTTATTTTCCTCCTTAAAACCCTAGGTGTGTCCATGGTCAGGTGCGTCTTACGGAGCAAAAGATACGGTAATTGAGCACAGTATAGGAGCTCTGGCAGAGACATTTTTACTACGTGTGAATGTTTTGTGCTTGGCTGAAGTATGGTCCCCAGCTGTTATTGGAAAGTCAAGTTCTTGCCCTCATATGAGATGACCTACAATTGTTGGTGAGTGGCCATCTAGTAGACTGTTGCAAGGTGGGTGCTAAAAAGGCCAAGTTTGATTTACTGGTTAAGAATTTTTCCCAGGAAGTCGGAGTCAGGAAGAAAGGTATGGCAAACAGAGAAAAGGTATACTCAGATTTGCAGGCAAGTGAAAGAACATGGCTCGTTGAGAGAATCGAGAAAAGTTTGGTGAGAATAATGTGGGATGTGAGTCTGAAGAACTGTGTGAAGACCAGACTGGAAAGTATATGGGTCATGTTAAAGACATTGAACTTGATCTTGTGGACAAGTCAAAGCCAATGACAACTTTTGAATCTGTGCTGCTTGTGATAATGAGTAAGGACTTTTCGAAGGGAAGAAAGTATTGGCAAAGAGGTTATTGTAATTGTTCAGGTCATTGACAACAGGAAGAGATGTCCAAGATATTTTTGAAGTAGTAATGAGCATTTGATGTGAAAAAGTAAAAGAAGAGATGGGTATGACGTTTAGTGCTGGAACATGATAAATGATTGCACTATGAATGCTCTTAAGGTACGTATCTCCCTCTGCAATGAACATCTGCTGATGTTTGCCTCTCTTGGTTGACTGGGAGCTATTCAAGGGCTAAAAAGCTTAATTTATCACTGAATCCTCAACGTGGCTATCAAAGCATATTTGAGGAATTCAGTAAATAATAACCACTATGGTTAAGCTTTTAATAGTTGCATTTTAGTGAATGCAAAGGTGACTCATTTTTGACCTTATAATGGTGAGTTCTGAAGGCTCCAGAGAGATGGGAAGCTGATCATTCTCTTTGACTCTTTAGGTGAATTTATTTCAAGGAGGAGAAAAGTGATCGCTCCTAGGGAGGAAGAAATGTAATATGTGAGGGGACACAATAGCTGACCAAGTTTGGTTCCACTGCTAAAAGGCAGCCATGCGAAAGATTTGAAAGCAAGAATGAGACAGGAAATGAGTTCTGAAAATCCAGCCATCTCAGTTGGATCAAACTTAGTGCTGGATAGAGACAGACAGAGAACCTCAGCACAAAGAACACGTAACTTTCTCAGATATTAAAGAAATTTTGGTATTAGCCTCAGCTCCACTTCTCTCCATTTATATACTCTTTGTTAGACCCAGTTCCCTTAGTTAGGGAATGTCACTGATGTAGGGGTTGAATATAACTTTAATGGACATCTTCCTTTGGCCTTCTGAGGATTTTTAATTTTTTAAATGGTTGAACAATATCTTCTCTTAATGATGTCTTCTTCAATTAGTTGGTTAACCCATTATTTACATAAGGGTGTTTTTTGTTTGTTTGTTTTTTGTGTTTTTAAGAAATGCTGGGGCACATAAACAATTCTTAGTTGAAAATCCAGCAATTGTGTTTCAGGCATTTTATTTCCCAAATGTATTTAATTATTTGCAATAAGTGAAGCACAGCATAAAAGCAATTAACAATTATAATTAAATAATGACTTTTTTCTAATAATCCGAATGCTGAGTGTTGGGCTTTATTTACTTCTCTTGGTTGCTTTGTTTGCATTAAGTATTTTATGAACTTGAAATTTGAAACATAAAATGTATGTCATCTTACTCCTCTGAGATAGCTTTGCATATCAGTTGTGAACTTGACATTAGCTTTATTTCATTTCTTTTAATGTGACTATACCTGTTGTTTATTTCTGGGTTGCTATCACATTCAATTCCATTTAAGTATCTTCTGTAGGTCTAATGTTTGGCAAACCATGAGAAGGTAATTGACTATATGTCTTACAGTTCTAAAGTTGGAATGTCTAAGTGGGTAAGTGCTAACAAGGAACTTCTAAGAATTTACTTAGCTATATGAGAAATAAGATTGTCCTTTTCAACCTCAAGTATCAAATCAACACGTGCACTGTCTTAAGGAGAAGGAATGCAACATAAAGTAATGGAGACTTTATTGAAGAATCAATAGTTGTAAACAATACACATTTACTGAGATCTATAGGAAAAACATCGTTGAGTAATGAGAGTTTAGAAGAAAAATTCTGGGAGGTGAAAGTTGGCAGTGTCTCTAACACTGTTTTCAGAAAGGAATTCCTGGCCCCACCTACTAGAGAACAGTTCCCCTTGACAGACAGAATCCTACTACGGAAATGGATGCATTCAGACAGGTGTTTCAGGATCAGATGTAATAAAATATTTAAAGCACTCAATTCCCTTTGCTTTGAGTCCATGCTTAAGTAATCTTTGATTAAAATATATCTCTTTTATATACATTTTCCATAAGAAAACTTCATGGTAGGCTACCAATCTCATGAATGTAGTCTGTAAATTAGTTATTCAAGTCCAGATCTCTGTAGCACTGATAAGAGAAAGTTTCTGGACTTGCCAAGTAAGAAGCTAGACCATGATTTATAGTAAATTCACCAAAGCAGCCTTCCAGCCTATCTCTCCTGGAGAGAGACCAACCTTATTTCTCACAATTGATCAGAATTTCTACAAACTCAGTAGAATGTGTCTTGAACAAACTCCTTACATGAGAGTTAAATAAATTAAATCCCAGGCTAGGGCAGTGACTTGACAAGGATCACTACGAATTTGGTCCTTTGCCAGATATATATTCCTTCCATTACACCCTGTGCCCTTGTAATACAGCATCATCCTTAAGGAAGTAAGGAAACAATTCAACAAATCGTATCTAAATCATAAGGGAAAACAAAACTCCTGGTTATGTGTTAGTCGAATTCTTACTCTAGTACTTCGGTGGATGTTGGGTCTCTATGCCATTTAATTCAACCTGTGCTCTTTCTCTTCCTGCCGATGGAGTCAGGACGTGGAAAACTCCCCACCTCACCTTTCAAGATTCATCCCATCTGTTACTTCCGATTTCAAATCTCTCTCCACTTCTCCAGTTAGAGTTAGTCACTCCCTTTCCGGCCCATTCATTTCTCTAATTCATACTTATCACATGATATTAAGTGTCTATATATGTATTTTATTGCCTGTGAAGACATGAGCTCATCTAAAAAGTAACCAGGTTTTGATTACCTCTGCATACCAGTACCCATGGTGGTGTCTGGCACTTAGCAATTTCACATAATAGAAAGGATGGATCAACAGACAGGGAAGGAAAGGAGGGCAGGAGAGAGGAAGGAAACTTGAGTGAATTGTCTGCAGCAAGAGGCTGCTGTTTTCTCAACAGAGCAGTTATTAGAATTCCAGGAGAAGATGCAGGTGCAGAAAATATTGGCAGAACCACATACACGGCTCGAAACACACTAATTTTCTAGGCTGATATGGACGACCCTGAGTTACATTCTCTCCCTATTACCTTATGCAGAATACAATGATAAATTATTAGACTTTTTTTTCTTTTTTTTTTACTTTCCACAGTGGATTTAAATAATATTCTTAGAGTGGTGGAGGCTTTGGGAAGATTTTGCCCTTGGTTACGCAGATGCTAATCAAGAACTCTTGGTTCTCCAAAGTGACCTCAATGTCAAATCTGAAGGGTAAGTCAGTTCCAGTGATAACTGCGATGCTACATCGCTTGAACAGATGGGAAGGAATCAAAGTGTATGCTTGAGAAGAGGTCCTTATGACATTCAGTGTCAGAGACAACAGTGGGTGCTAATCCAGCAGAGCTAATTCTGTAGCAGAGAGTGAAATATTATTTAATCAGCAGTGTTTCATACATAATTCAATTAACTGCCTTCACTCATCAGTATTAATGAGAACGGGAGCCTGGATTAATGTGCAAGAGTCTCATAAAGGAGCTCCCAGCCTACCTAAGTGCTGCCAGAACTCAATAAAGTCCTGCCAATCAAAGTGTGGTGCCTGGACCCAGCGCCTCAGTGCACTGGTGTTACAAATTATCCTGAGCGCTTCTTATTGTTTCCCAATCCTTTAGTTATGCTGATCTCTGCACTAAAAGGTTTAATTAGTGTATGGGGGAAACAGGTAAGGTTGCCTGCCGCTTCCTTGACAATGGGTATTTAGCATCCAGTAAATAAAGTGGAGTTTTTTGTAAATAATTTTAAGTGGCAAGTTCCGTTTTTTCGTATCTGTAAATCTCCGTGATTGAGTAGGAGACAAGCAGTGGGGTTATAACAAACTAAAAGGCTGCTTTTATCTCGAGAGGCTAGTGAGGGTGCCGGAGGACCTGGTGCACATCTATCCACTACCTGGCCATCTTTCAGCTCAGCTTATGAACTTCAAGATCCCTCATTTTGTCCCATTCTCCTCTGGAGTCAAATATTGGAGAACAAGTGATCCTGATGGACAGGTAATCAGGGCCACTTGAAAGAACTAATACATCATCATTACTGTAGGCTTCTCAAGATGAATGAATACTGCCTGTGTATTATGGTCAATTTCCTAGTTTAGAAAGTGTGTAGAGGACTCATGCCTCATGTGGTTTAACACTATGCCTGAAATTAGAGAATGGACTGCAGTCACTCCAGCCTTTATAGCATTCATTTAACTTACAAGTTCAATGCTGATGTGTATCAGGACTGGGCTAAGCTGTCCATATAGAGAGGGAAGACAGTCACCCATCTCAAAAAAGCAAAACTCTATTGCAGGAGACAGATAAATGTGCAAGGAAGAAAATAATGATGATGATGATGGAAACGATGGTGATGATGAGAGCCAACTATTAAATATTTAACTCCCTGTCGGCCACATGATATATTTAATAATTTAATTGGCATAATCCTTGTAAGAGAGATATAGTAACTCCATTTTTATAGAAAGTAAAAATGAAATTTATTGACATCATGAGACAGTGGTTGCCTCCACAGAAGAGGGAAGAGAATAGAATTGAAAAGTTCACAACTGTATTGGAAACATTTCCATGTCGTCAAAGACCAGAAACTTGAATAGGATGACAAAAGGTCAACATTCATGGAATCTGAGCGGTAGAAGCATGGGTCTTTTACATCTCTGTATGTTTTGAAGTGTTTTATAATAACAACACTCGACTGTCAAAAAGTGACATGAGGCACGGTCTGCGATAGAGGGTCCCAGGGGAAGATGAGATGGAGTAGTGACCAAACCGTGGGATTCATCAAAAATTTTCCATAGACATTGGAGAAATGTGTCATCAACAAAAGACATTGTATAAGATGCCCAAGAAGGAAGACAAAAGTGACCCAAACCCTGGTCTAGAGATATTCATGGTATAATTGTTAGGAAATAAAGTAGAGCAATGTTTACAAATATTATTTGGTTATGACATGCATCTGAAGGGTAGATGTGTCTTGGAAGGGAATGACATGGAAACGTTGCAGTTGACCATTGGGAGGTCTAAGATCCTGATACTATCAAGTTGAAGCCTCCAAACTCCTGTGGTTAAGTAGGAAAAGGATTGCAGGAGAATGGTAACATGATATTATTCATTAAGTGCCAGGCTCTGCACTATTTTTTTTTTTTTCATCTCTTTTATTCTCAGTTAATGCTATCAGAAACCCTAGGAGGTAAGAAAAAATTGGCACATTATTATAGATAAGTCCTGAGACCCATTAGGATTAAGGATCTTGCTCACATTTACACAGTTAAAAAAAAAAGTAAGGTTCAGAGATTCTGAGCAACTTTTGTCCAAGGCACAGAGCTTTTAAGTAATAGGAAGTGTTTCACACCATAGTCACCTCTACACTCTTTCAAAGCGGAGCAGACTCCTCTCCCTGTCTGTGTTGTTAGGGCAGGTACTGGAGCCAGTCACGAGGCAGGTGGTTTTCTGACTTAGCAGGGTCTCCTCAGAAAGGCAGCTGGACATTGACGGCCAGCTTGACCATCTAGCAAAGGGCACAAGGTGCTTCCTTACCCACAATTCCACGGCCTTGAGAGCATTTCAGCCACTTCCATACGGTCAAGCGAGAAACAGAATCAAAAGTGCCAAGGGAAGAAAAATTGAACCCTTTCCAAAAGGCAGGCACGTTAACTGAGGAAATACAAGTGGAATTAGATTGCTTAGATTAGAACAAAGGACACGAGAACCCAAAAAGAGCATCAATGATGTGTGTGTGATAGAAGTTACCACCGGATATCAAGAAGGCGGTTGTTTGAACTTGGCATTATCCAAGCATCTTACTTTCTCCCTTAAACCTCCCATTTATTTTATGGTCATTTCAGTAGTTTTCACAATTTTCACTTGTAGGATTTGGACCTGTTAGATGATCAGTTAGATAAAATTTCTCTTTTAATTATTTAGGAAGAAGCATTTTCTAAGCAAAAATTTGCTTGGATCGTATCCATGACTTTTATAAATACTTGTGTTGTATTACTGTGAAATTATAGAGACAAGGCTGGTACATAGGAGGTGCTTTGACCACAGCTTGCCGGACTGTGAAAATGACTGTGAAAATGTTTGCTAGCACCCAGGAAATGGGGGTCATGAATAATGGAAACCGGGCATTCGGCCCTGGCAGGACAGAGCTAGGAGAACAGAAAGGAGTCCCCCCTTGTATGCTTTCATCTGGTGTGTTGGACAGATGTTATGGGACAGGGATGTGTTAGAGATGGTATATGCCCTTGAAGAACTGGGTGTATCTCAAGTAGGAGAGACAGGTATTTGATGGTTCAGACTCAAGACCCTGGAGGTAGGCTAGTTGGTTTCAAATCTTAGCTCCACCAATTACTTAGTGATCATGGGCACCTGGGTCTTGGGCTGGGTGATCTTGGGCACATTATATAACTTTTCAGTGCATCTGTTTTCTGCTCTGTAAAATGGGCATGATAGGACTTGTAAAGTACTAGTGCACAGTAACCATCACATAAGCGCTGTCTGGAAATAATAGAGATGGAGAGAGAGAGAGAGAGAGAGAGAGAGAGAGAGACAGACAGACACTAGTGTAAGGAAACAGGTTAGGGAAGCCCTGTAGAAACTCTAGCAGGGGTCGTCAAACTTTTTATAAAAACCGCCCACTTTTGCAGTGCTGGTCAACCTGGTCCCTACCGCCCACTAGTGGGTGTTCCAGCTTTCATAGTGTGCGGCACCTTGAAAGCTGGACCACCCACTAGTGCAAGGGAGGGACCAGGTTGACCAGCACTGCAGAAGTGGGCGATTTTTTATAAAAAGGTTCGACATCAAGGCTAGAGGAAGATTGAGTTGGACAGGGCAGTGCTGCTACTTAGCATGTGGTCTGTGAACCAGCATCATTTGACAACTTGTCGATTCCGATTCAGTAGGTCCAGGGTGTGGATTGAGACTGTGCATCTCTTACAAGTTCCTCGGTGATGCTAAGAGCCGCTGATCTGTTCCAAATAGAACTTCACTGTGCAACCTGGAAGCCACGAGCCACACATGGCTGTTGAGCACTTGAAACGCCTATGAGTTGAGATGTGCTGTGAGTGTGAAATACACACCAGACTTCAAAGTTTTAGGGGACAAAAAAAGATAAGACCAGGCAATTCAAAATGATATATGCAGCTCCCGTAGTATTTCTTTCGGACCGTGCTGCCCCAGAATATTTACCAACAGGGTACACGATAACATGTACATCTCCTTAAGTCTATTTACTTAGGAATGGACACAGGCAGAAAGTTTGATATAACGAATGTATACTCTTGAGTAAGAGTCAGGGGGAACCCGATATTTTAAAAAATAATTTTCATTGTTTTATTTTCTATTGCCACTGTATTGCATATTTATCACAGAACAGTGTTGAAACATAGACACAGAAAATCCAAAATTAAATCACCCACAAACCCATTTCATTAAAACAACCACTCTTAGCATTCTGCTTAATATGTATTCAATATTTGCATGCATTTTAAAATATAGTTTTTAATCTTCTTTTATGAGACTGTTTTCTCACTGGTATTCTAAAAACAATCCTCTCTTGGGTTTTCTCCTCGTTCATTGTTACTACTTCTCATTCATTTTCTTCCTTCATTTCTCATCATCTTCCCCACCTACTACACTTACATGTTTAAAGTTTCCCCGATTTAAACCCAACTCTTGATTCTCGATTTCTGGCTCTTACCCAGGTTTGTTTTTGTTTTTGTTTTATTCACTTTTTTAAGTGGTTGTCCCTAGAGTTTTTAAAATCCATTTAGAACTAATCCAAGTCCACTTTCAAACAACAAACACCGCACCTACCACTTCCCGGGCAAGGCGAGTACTCAGAGCATGCCCAGTTCCGCTCCCCCAATCCTTACCATGTTGCTGTTGCCCATTTTAGTTATAATCACCGAATACATCCTCGCTATTATTATTTCAACCCAATGGTTATCTGTAAAGTAAAAAAAATAAATAAATAAGAAAAATAAAAGACTATTTCTTTTAGATTTTATTTATTCATTTTTAGACAGAGGGGAGGGAGAGCGAGAAGGAGGGGAGGTGCAGGAAACATGAACTCCCATGTAAGCCTTGAGACCAGGCAAGCCCAGGGTTTTGAACCGGTGACCTCAGCGTTTCAAGTTGATGCTTTATCCACTGTGCCACCACAGGTCAAGAACAGATTCTATATAACGTTCATCCTCTTCAGTGCTCTTTTTTTCTTTACGTAGATCTGAGTTTCTGACCTGTGTCATTTCACTTCTTCTAAAGAACCTTTTTAGTACTTCTTGGAAGGTAGATCTGCTGTTGACAGATTCCCTCAATTTTCATTTTTCTTTTGAATTTCAATTTTTAGGTCTTTGTGCTTTACTTCTCTTTTTAAATTAGCTTGGTGAACACCATCGATTCCTGTGTTTTTATTATTGCTGTTATTCTTTGTCCTGTTAAAACAAAGTATCAGATGTAGTCTAAACATGAGCCTTTTTTTTGTCTTGTTTTATTATTTTTTACTTTTATCTGGTACATTGAAGATTCTGAATACACATTTGTTAAGTGGATTTTTAAGTGAATCCTCATGCTATTTTTTTGTTCTTTTTGTGTGTTCTTAGGTTATGATTTATTAATATTTAACAAATAAGTAGATTTATTAAAAAGTAAGTGGATATAAACTATATTTTATAGGTGAAATAGGTAATATTTCAGTTATTTTATGGATAATCTTTAATTACAGTTTGGTTTCCTTTTTGGCACACTATTAATGGAGGGTTTTAATTTTCAATAGCTTGTTCTTGTTTCTATTTTAGCCAGTCCTGCATTTTTAGTTATTTATTGAAAGTGTTTGTGGTTTAAAAATATATGGTATATTTTCACAAATGTTCCATAGATACTCCAAAACTATTTCAAGGGAATTATTCACTCACAGAGAATCACACACCCACATCACTCACAAACATATACACATATTAGACTAACTATTAAGATTACATTCTTTAGAGCCTCCATTTTCTTCCTTTGCTTTGTCTTTTTAATCAGTCAGCAACTGAGAAAGAAATATGACCTTCTCTTCTACCACACTGTTTCCTGAACTTTCTCCCTAAAACTTCCCTGTATTCACTGTCATTTTGCTTTATGTATTTCAATGCCATAATATTCAGTCATGGTTCTAATTTTTTTTTTACCCATGAAATTATCTTCTCTTTGCAGTTTAATGCTTTTTGCCTTAACTCCAACTTCGTTTGCTTTTCATATTGTGACATTGACTTTCTTTTTGTTTACGTTTTGCTCTGTGTATTTTCTGTTCATCATGTTATTCCCTGAAATTGTATACACAGCCGTAGATGGGTAGATGTTTATTTTTTGGTAAAAGGTGCACTGTTTTTTATTAAGTTAGCTGCCTAATGGATTCAGAATCCATTTAAGGTTGAGAAGTATTAGAGTAAGAATAATATGGGGAAAACTAACTGAAAGGCAACTGCTGTGATATTTACTAATCACGGTCAACTCTTACATAGAGACTTAATGTCAGGACTATTTGCCAAAGAGAACAGAAGTCAAGGAAAATCTCTTCTTTCCTTGTGATCTCCTAGGCTTAAATATTGGGCTATTTCTGCTTTTGATCTACTAAATTCCTCTACACCTTCTCCATCAGTCTCGTTTCTTTCTATCGGTGATATTTTGCTTCCCCTCTGTATATCCACCCTCCTTTCCTTAATCATTCTTTGCCATATTCCAACCACAAGGCTCTTATAATCACAATGATGAAGGAAGCATGTGACAAACACATCTGGTACTCCAGAGGAACATGGCAGCACATATGCCCTAAAAATGGTCTTGCAAACACTCTTTTGACCTTACACAAGGACAAGCCACGAGACAATAATCCTACTGTTAAGTGTTCTGTGTTTGTTGGCACAGCTTAAAAATCTGTATCTATGTACATGCATGTTTACATGTATATAGATATTGATATAGATTTTTGATTATGAGGGTATGAGTGAATAACAAATAGTCATTGATGTCTGATTCCATTGTTGAGCAATTAGAGTTTCTTGTTGCTATAGCTGTTTTTGCTAAAATTTTATTTAATTATAATATTCTTTACATGCTTTATGTATAGCTACAGGCAGTGTCTTAGTTTGTTTTTCTTTTACATAAGATATTTTTTATTGATTAATTTTAGAGAGAGAGGAAGGGGGAGAAAGAGAGAAGGGGAAACATCCACTTGTTTTTCCACTTATTTACGCATTCATTGGTTGATTCTTTTTTTTTTTCTTTTTTATAAAAGAGAGAGAAAGATAGGGACAGACAGACAGGAACGGAGAGAGTTGAGAAGCATCAATCATCAGTTCCTCGTTGCGACAACTTAGTTGTTCATTGATTGCTTTCTCATATGTGCCTTGACTGCGGGCCTTCAGCAGACCGAGTAATGCCTTGCTCGATCCAGCAACTTTGCTGGTGAGCCTTTTGCTCAAGCCAGATGAGCCCGCGCTCAAGCTGGAGACCTCAGAGTCTCGAACCTGGGTCCTCCGCCTCCCAGTCTGATGCTGTATCCACTGCGCCACCGCCTAGTCAGGCCATTGGTTGATTGTTGTGTGTGCCCTGACAGGAGATCAAACCCATAACCTTGGCATATTGAGAGGATGCCCTAACCAACTGAGCTACCTGGCCAGGGTCTTTTACATAATATTTTAAATTTAAAAAAGTAAACAAATAAAAAATGAATACATATGCAGTCATCTCACACACACACACAAAAAAAAACAACCTAGAGAAGCTAGGATCCATGAAAAGAAATAGGCCTGCCATCGTTTTCGGAGTTATTTAAGCAGAGTTTATTATTGCCAATTCAAGTCACTCTAGGTGCAGGTAATTCATTGAGATTTCCATGGTACTTTTAATATTGCACAGTACAGTGGAAGAAATCAATCAAACAAATTAGAAAGCCTGATGTGAGAGAGGTTCTGTAAATTAATCTCCAATTTGTTTTTAGGAGAGAAAGAAAAGTTATTTGCGATGACAGGAAGCCCTCTCTATTATGAGTGTCCTAGACGAGCTCTTGAAAAGTCGCTCGGGTTTCCTGATGCCCAGAAAGCTGACGGGGAGCATTACACATGGAGGCATCGGGACAGTTCATTTCACGGTGGATAAGTAGCATGCGCTGTAAAGGGGGGCCACGTATAAAGCACGAAAGAGTTTGGAATCAAGAAAATAGAAAATACGTATATATATTACTTCCTCTGGCACAAATGAAAGCCCGTTCACAGATGTGAAACCAGGTTAGGCTGGAGATAAAAAGCAATATTGCTGCAGGACTCAAGTAAAAAAAAAAAATCCAAAATGACAATAGCTTGAGCTGAAATTATCATCATAAAGTTGACACCTAAACAAATGATAGAGGTGATGGTGTTCCAGAATCTCTGCTTCATCTAGTTCATTTAATGGCCCTTCATCAAACATTTCTTTAGCACCTACTGTGTGCTAGAGCACAAGGACATAAAGATTAATATTACAAGGACCCCTCCCCCACTCTATAGAAAAAATAGCGATGTGAATAAATACATTTAAAATATCTCGAAGAAAGGCTGTGGTGTTTGCACAGCCTTGAGTGACACTGGAACTTTAACCAGCAGGGAAAGGGGGGGGGGGGGGAGAACATTCCAAATAGAAGGAAAGAGCTAAAAGAGCCCAGTGAGTCTTGAGCACATGCATAGCTTGGAATAGCCTTGGCAGTTATCAATCAGTTCAAACCAAGGTTGAGCTTATGAAACTAGAGTCTCCTTTAGTATTTTTTTTTCTTTCTTAATGCTTTATTCATGAAAGCTAGAATGAATCAGGGCATTAAATTTCCTTCCCTGGACACCTTTAACTTATAGATGCAAAATGCTTCATAACATTGGACCAAATATAGCTGAATATACGGATAGACCCCGATTGCGCAATTTAAGTCAGCCAAGAAACTGAGCAAGTCATTATGGAGCATGGTGATCAGGATCTTTTCTACTTACTCACCTCCAAAGCCACCCCAAGGGAGCTGTGTATACAATGGACACGCTGGCAAATGTTAAACACCAGGAAAAACAATCGCTGAAAGACGCAATGCCTGTGCTATTTATGCATGATCTTTTCCTGATGTTTACCTAGCCACCCCTATAATAGTTCTAAGTATTGCAGGAAAGAGAGAGGAAAAGTTCAAAGGAATTTTTTATAGCCTGTCAGTGAAATTTTAAGTTAAAATTCATAAATATGACGCTAGCTCTATATCTGGTATTTGTTTAATTTCTTGTAAAGCTGAATAGCACTTTTCCAAGCATGCCACAAGTTCTTAATACCTTTACATATTATGGTCTGCTTACCTGTAGGATATCATAGGAAAAAGAGGCAATAGAATAATTCAGTTGATTTTTGGAATTCAGCCTGCTCCTTCGTAAACATTCAAATTAGTCCTTTTGTCTTACGAGATATATCCCCAATGGTAAGACCATTTTCAATATTGTCAAAATCTGCTGTTTTATTATTATTATCATTTGATGTGTATCTCAGCCACAGAAAAAAAAGGGAAGGAAACTAAATGCTGATTTGAGGAAGGCAGAAACAAATAGCAGTTTCTATGACTAATCACATGTGTAGCCCTTTAAAAAATTGAGATATCTATATACAAGCAAAATGCATCTGCATTAACGCTAAAGTTCAGCAAATTGTGACAAGTATAAACACCTAAGTAACATACCCCTATCAAGATAGAGAACATTTTCATTACCCTAAAAAGTTACACTGTGTACCTTCACAATCAATCACACCTCCTGAAGACGGGACCAGAGTTCTGATTCCTTTCACCATAGATTCGTTTTGCCTCTTCTAGAGCCCCATGTATTTGAGTCATTTACTATAACCTCTTTTTCTGTTTGACTCTAATGTCTTTGAACTTCATCTATGTTGTTGCATGTATTAGTAGTTCTTTGCCTTTTATACCTGGACAATAACAATATTCCATTGTATGACTACATCACAGTTCATCAATTCTCCTGTTGATGGTTATTTGGGGAATTTTTAGTTTGAAATTATGATGAATATTTGACTTTGGATGATGGGTATACAACATAATCAAATGTCAAAATAACCTGGAGATGTTTTCTCTGAACCTATGTACCCTAATTAATCAATGTCACCCCATTAAAATTAATAAAAAAATTATGATGAATAAGATGGCTATGAACGTTTGTTGATGAATGTTTTTGTGGTCACGGATGTTCATTTTTCTTGGGTAAATACCTAATATTGCAAACTCTACATCATATAGCGAGTATATGTTTAACGTTTTAAGAAACTGCCAGAATGTCTTCCAAAGTGATTGCAACATTTTATCCTGACATCAGCAATGAATGGGGTTAGACTTGTTCCACCTCCTCACCAGCCTTCGGTGTTGCCAGCATTTTTAATTGTATTTATTCTATCAGATATGTAGTAGTAAACCACTGTTTCTTATTTGCATTTGCCTGCTCATGAACGATGTTGAATACTTTCATATATTTATTGTCCATTGGTATATCACTGTTTTTTGAAGTGACAGTTCAAGACTTTTGCACATTTTAAGAAATTGGGCTATTTTTGTATAAATGAGTTATTTACTTATTCTGAATACGTGAATCAAATTACATTAATATAATTTTATATATTTAACCAGCCTTGAATTCCTGGGTGAATTGCTATATACTCCATTGACTTTAACCCTAAATATCTTATGCTTTAGATGATAATGTAAATGGCATTACTGTTTTTATTTTTCCAAATGCGTACTGCCATTAAATAGGAACCCAATTGCTTTTTCTATATTGGTTTTATCTGGGTTACTGATAATTTGTTTTTCAGTCTGTCAGAACTAAATCTTTTGTCAGGATATATGTTTTGCAAATATTTTTCCCATCCTTACTTGCCTATTCACGTTAATACCAAGGCCTTATAAGGAGCAGAAATTCTTTTGTTTATACTGCTCACAAAAATTAGAGGATATTTTATCACTTCATATTTATTTTGAAGTATCCCCTAATTTTTGTGAGCAGTATAGATGAAATATAATTTATTAATTTTTTCTTTAATGTTTAGTAATTAATGTATATGAAGAAATATTTGCCTACTTCATGTTCAAAAAAAATTCCCTTACATTTTCTTCTCTTATTTTTATGGTTTTAGCTAGCCTACGATCCAACTAAAATTAATTCTTGTTTATGATATGAAGTAGAAACTGAGGTTTACTTATTTTTTTTCCCAGATTGATATTCAGTTGTATCAGCACCATTTGTTGAAAAGTTTCTTTTTTCTATTGTATTGCATTGGTGCCTTGCAAAAAAAAAAAAAAAAAAAATCAACAGAACATATAAATTTGGATCTATTTCTGGAATCTAAATTCTGTTCTATTCATCTACTTATCTATAAATACATTTATATCAAAAGTTTATTTTTTTATTATTGTGGCTTTATACCAAGTTTTCTTAAGATTGTTCTGGTTATTCCAGATATTTGCATTTCTATGTAAATTTTAGAATGAACTTGTTTGTTTCTATTAAAAATACAAGACTGCTGGGACTTGGCTTAGAAGTGCATCAAATTTTTAGATCTATTTGGAGACAGAGGACTTTTTAAATAACACTGAGCCTCCCAATTCCAAAACAAGGTATACTTTTCCATTTCTTTATGCCTTCTTCAATTTTTCTCAGCAGTGTCTCAGGTGTCAGCATAGAGCTCTTGTACAGCTTTAACTATATTTAATTACATTTAACTTTAAAGATTACACTCTGTGTGGTATTGTAAAAGCACTTAAAAATGTTTCAATGTTTATTGCTGGTATATGAGAGCCCAGTTACTTTTACTCTAATAATTACTTCCATTGTATCGATAAATTTACTTTTTAGCTTGTCAAGTTTTCTGTTGCTGTAGGTTTCTTTGGATTGTATGTATACACAAGTATGACATCTGCAGATAAGGATGGCTTTCCTTTTTCCTTTACAATCTATGCAGTGTTATTTGTTTTTATTGCACTATCTATTCTAGGGTCTCTAGTAAAATCTTAAATACAGTGTGTCTGTAAAGTCATGGTGCACTTTTAACCGGTCACAGGAAAGCAACAAAAGATGATAGAAATGTAAAATCTGCACCAAATAAAAGGAAAACCCTCCCAGTTTCTGTAGGATGAGTGGCAGCATGTGCACATGCACAGATGATGACATAACACTGTATACAGCGGAGCAGCCCACGGCCATGCCAGTCGAATTGTGGACGGTACAGAGGAAAATTCAGTGTGTTCTGTGGCTTGCTAAATTCGAATCCGTGACCAAAGTGCAACATGAATATCAGCATGTTTATAACGAAGTGCCACCACATAGGAATAACATTAGTCGGTGGGATAAGCATTTGAAGGAAACCGGCAGTTTGGTGGAGAAACCCCGTCAATGACGTGTCTGTAGAGGCTCTACGGGATAGCTACCTAAGGAGCCCTAAAAAATCTGTGCGTGAGCCCACATCGAACTGCACTGAATAGGTATGAAACTGGGAGAGTTTTCCTTTTATTTGGTGCAGATTTCACATTTCTATTGTCTTTTGTTGCTTTCCTGTGACCGGTCAAAAGTGCACCATGACTTTACGGACACACTGTAGAAGTACTATCAATGGAGCTCTGTGCCTGTTTCTAGTTCTTTGGAGGAAAAGGTTTAATATTTCATAATTAAGTATAATATTAGTAGAAGTTTTTAGTGGATGAATTTTATTAGGTTGACTATATACTTTTATATTTCTATTTTGCTGAGAATTTTTCTATGATTGAGTGTTAAATATGATAAAGAATAGCTGTTTTGTGGCAACTGAAATGGTCATATGCCTTTTCTCTTTTAATCTTTGTGCTAAATGCCAATAATTGAATTTTGTATATATTAACCAGCCTTAAATCAGTCTGGACTAAATAATGCTTATTATATATAGCCTTTAAAATTATATTAGTATTACACACACACACACACACACACACACACATATATATATATATATACACACACACTAATATTTTGTTAAATATTTTTGTGTCTAAGTTCATGAAAGGTATTGGTCCTGTTTGTGATGCTGTTGTTCTGTTCTTCTTATAATGTGCTTGTCTGGATTCAGTATCAAATATATGCTAACTTCATAAAATGAATTGAAAACTGGTCCCATCTCTCTTATTTCTCTGAATAGGTGGATATAAAATTAATATCATATATGCCTTAACTATTTGATAGTGTTCATCAGTGAAGGCCTGTGAGGGAATTTTTTAAATTATATTAATTAATTTATTCTGTTGCTATTATTTCAAGTGTACAACTCAGTATAACACCATCTATAAATCACATCATGCCTCCATCTGTGCCCCATACACAATTTTTAATTGAAATTAAATTTCTTTAATGAATACCAGATTGATCACACTTTCTATTTCTTATTGTATCAGTTTCGCTAAGTTGTCTTTTCTGGAATTTGTCTGTCTTATCTAGGTATAGAATTCATTAGCATAAAATTGTATATAATTTTTCTTTCTGATCTTTTTAACGTCTCTAAAAATTTTCTCTCATTTCTGATAATGATGGTTTGTTTTCTCTTCTTTTATTAATTAATCTTACTCGTTAATTTTATTAACCTTTTTAAACAATGAGAAGTATTAACTCGTAGTTGCTTCACTCTAGTTGTTCATTCATTGTTTGTTGTATGTGCCTTGGCCAAGCAAGACCAGGGTTTCGAACGGCAGCCTCAGCATTTTGGGTCGATGCTCTGTGCCCTGTGCCAACACAGGCCAGGCTCCCATTGATGTTTTCATATGACGTGTCATATTTTCCAGCTTCACCTCCTAGTAATCTTCTCAAAAAATTCTATGTCGTATATTGTGGTTGACTCATACTTAGAGTCCATTTATTATTATCTTTTGTTAACAGAATTGGCTCTTTTTTTTTCTGGGACTTAGTTAATATAGTGGATAATCAGATTTATGCTTGAAACGTTATCTGAGACTTTGTAAAGATACAGCTAAAGGAGACTTTAGGGCCAGTGCATCTGTATTCTGTTTGTGCTTTTTATGAAATTGTAATTGAATGCTTGGTGCATTTAGCGAGAGGTCTTCCAACTGTGAATGACAGTAATTCCAATGTTATCTGACATTATGCAACCTTCAGAGACTATTAAGCTCACAATTCCCCAGAACTTACTCTCTAACAGACCCCATCAAGTCCAGCCTTGCCTGTGTCTAGGGGACTCCAAGGCAGATTGCTGGAACCCGTGATCTGTGGAGCGGAGCTCCCTCTTCTCCTGCACCTTGCCCCGGAGACTCCAGCCTTCTCACCAGCCCTGCAGCCCATTCTGTGTTTCCATCGCCCGGTTCAGAATGCCGTTCTCTACCTGCACTCCATTGCTGTATGTCAGGGCTTGGAACAGACCTTCTCACAGGACTTCAGGGTAAAGAGAGAGCTCACTTTGTGTGTTTTTCTTCTCTCAAAGGTGACAGCCTTGTGCTTTGCCTTGTCAACGTGTGAAAATCATTGCTTACAGTTGGATTGTAGTTGTTTATGGGAGGAAAGTTAGTCTGATCATTCTTTCTCTGATATGTTCGGCACAGAAAATCCTTATGCCTTATTAGGTGCAGACCCTGTAGAAGGCAACCTCATCAACTGGTCAATTTTGCAGCATTTTCTAACCTATTTGAACAGACAGTGGAGAGCCACATAAGTCTGAGTAGGTGAATGGAAGTCTCTCTTTATGATCCTTTACTGTTATTCTTGCAGTGTGTCCTCATTTTTGTTTAAGTGGCATTTGGATGGTCCCTTGATTTAAAGCAATCACATGCCATAGATGATGTCACACTACCGATCAAGCTAGTAGTCATATTTTGATGCTTTTGTCACTGCTTAATATGGTTTTGTTATTGTGAGTTATTTTTGTTTTCTTTTTGTCACTTCTTGACTTTTCTTATTTAATATTTCCCATTGTCTACAGAGGTGAAAAGAGTAACACTCCATGTTAGATAATATTTCATGTTTTGGCCACCTGTTTTTTGTTGTTTTTTTGTGTGCTTTTTTTTTTTTTTTTTGGTGGCAGAGACAGGGAGAGTCAAAGAGAGGGACAGATAAGGACAGGCAGACAGGAAGAAGACAGATGAGAAACATCAATTCTTCGTTGCAGTTCCTTAGTTGTTCATTGATTGATTTCTCATATGTGCCTTGTCCAGGGGGCTCCAGCAGAGCAAGTGACCCCTTGCTTGAGCCAGTGACCTTGGGCTCAAGCTAGTGAGCCTTGCTCAAACCAGATGAGCCCGTGCTCAAGCTGGTGACCTCAGGGTCTCGAACCTGGGTCTTCTGCATCCCAGTCCAATACTCTATCCACTGCGCCACCGCCTGGTCAGGCTGGCCACCTGTTTTAAGATACAGTTTTTAGGAATGCATGGTAGTTTCAAACAACATTTTTTCCTCCTCTAGGACCTTGTTCTCTTAGTGCAGTATGTTAAATTAGTATTTGGTAATGAGTCTGTTTCTTTTAAATATGATCCTCTTCAAGGCAGGAGTCTTGTTTTAAGGTATTTTTATTTTTTTTAAGACTTTTTTCATTTTAAAGGGAAGAAAGGGAGAGAGCAGGGAAAAGGAGCAGAAAGCATCAACTCCCATATGTACCTTAACCAGGCAAGCCCAGGGTTTCAAACCATTGACCTCAGCATTCCAGGTCGACACTTTATCCACTGCGCCACCACAGGTCAGGTGCAGGACTCTTGTTTTATTAATCTCTGTATCGATAGCACTACTGTTGTCCTTCAGATGTGTTAGATGTTCAGCAAAGTGTATGATATGAACTTAATTCAGAATACCATTTGTAATTTTGATTCGTCAGTTACAGAAATTAAAGATTGAGGATTCATGAGTATCAGTGAGCATACAGACTGCAAAGCAAATTATGATCACAGTGTTGTTTTCTAGTTGGTCTCCACAAAGTTTTATAGTCTGCAGTATGAACCGTTCCAGACCAGAGAAAATAAGGGGATCCAAAGTAAACTTTGTTTTTTTCTTATTTCCCAAATAGCATTCTTCCCTACGTAACTCTAATAGCACATTTTCTGTAATTTCTGATTCTACTTGGTGTTATCATTACATATGCTTGTATCTTCTTTTTTCAAAACTGTAAGGTATTTGAGATAAATAATAGTACTTAGACTGTTGCTTTTTTTAAATGCTCTCTACTTTGATCAAATACATAGTCTGAAAAAATCAATGGAAAATTTAAATCTTACTTGTACAATAAGGGAATAATTTGTATTAGCTGAAAGTTTTAATTAATAGAAAATCTCAATTAAAAAGCATTTTTATAATTTCTAAAAAATATAAATTATTTTAATATACTGTATATAATAGCTTATGATGATAAAATATATCCAGAATGGCTTTATTCTACATATAAACAAGTAACTAACTTTTTATTAACATAAGATACTATATAAAGTATAAGTTCTTAAAATGGCAAAAGTGGAAAACTTAAAAATATACCAGTAAATATTTATCAACAATTTTAGTATCTTGTTAAAATTTTCTGTGTTTACTACTGAAGAAAGTTAGCTAGATAAGGGTAATCTGTCCCTCCTGAGTGTTATCTGAAATATCACAAGTTTTAATAAATAAATGTTAATTTTCTTTTTTAGTTGCTGTCAGGATTGATCATCCCAAATAATGTGGACTAAGCTTTCTCCTGAAACAAGAAAAGGCTAGACTGTCTAAAGATTCCTCTGAGCCCTAGCAGGATAGCCCAGTTGGTTAGGGCATCATTCTGAAGGAGAAAGGTTGTTGGTTTGATCCCTGGTCAAGGCACATACAGGAACAGATCAATGTTTCTCTCTCTCTTTCTCTCTCCCCCTTCCTCTCTCTAAAATCAACAAAATAAACATTAAAAAAGATTCCTCTGTTATAAGTGATTCATATCAACCACACACATACATTTCTCATTTGTCATGCCCAAGAACAGATGTAAACACAATCTCACTAAGTATTTTGCGCTTCCTTAGGGAAAAAATTGTTTGGTTGAAGTAGATGTTGTTTCCGCTCCTAAGCTTATGCAGATAATAAGCATGGTGTTGCTATTCATGAATAAGAAACTGTAAGCTCACAGACGCCTATAAAAATGCACATTACATTCTAGGTTTCCTTTTAGACTCTTCATTATTAGTCTAAGACTCTCCAACATTATTGGGCTGAGAGTAATGAACAGCTCTAGGTCCCTAGCTACTAAATCATGGGTGACGGTTTCCCAGTCGAGTCAAAATTCTGATCGAGAATATTTTTATAGTGTATTTTGACATCCATATTTAGATCACCTCCCATTAATAAATTAACTCTGATTACCACATAATATTTATTCCAATGTAGAAGTTTTAGAGCGATAGTTCCCATGCAGGTCCATGAGGCAGTCAAGTAGATTTTCATCACTTGTCCATTTGCTGGCTGCTTCTTGATTCCTTTCTATTTTTATGTCATTCCTGGAATGTAGGTGTTTTTACCTTCCAATGCAAATATTGCTTGATTTTGAAATGGATCTATTAGTAGAGCAAGTAAAACTTATCTGTGACCTTTGATAAGCAGGATAGACAAAACAATGGCTATTCTTAGAATAAAATTGTAAAGAATCTTTGAAGACTGTGCCTTAGTCCCTTTGGAAAGGCTGATGAATTAGATCATGAGGGATTAATGCTTATTATGCTTTTCCTGTGGGAGCTAATACTTCAAATAATTCTGAATAAGCATTTGGGCAACAGCATATCTCTGCTTTCTCTACAAAAACTATGTAGGGTATTAGAAAAATCACCTTCCCTTTGTTAAAGTCACATTGCATAAAATAAAAAGTATTTGGCGGTGGTAAGCTTTTAATTTAAATTTTAGACTACCCATTCTCTATACCTTATTTATAAGGGGGGGGGAGCAGAATTAAAATAGAAGATTTCTTTTATTTTGTGAAAGGTGTCTTTCCCCACAAGGAAATGGCTTTCTTTGGGCAATTCCCTTTGTTTTTCATATGCATTTTTTATCTCCACTCTCATTAAAAATTAAATTGAAGAATTAGAATTTCTGGATATCGTAAAAAGGCTATTTGAGAAGATTGTAGTTTAGCAGGATTTAAATGAAGTGAAGACTGGGCCTGGGTAGCCCGCAATTGGTAAGTGTTTGCCCAGCCTTTCACAGTATTTTTGAAATTAAAGACGTTATAAAATTTTTACTGGGAGTGCACAGCCGGCGCTGCTGGAGATGTGGGTCCCATCTCTCCCTTTCCCACCCCCTGGGTGAGCTAGCTAGTCGGCGCACTTCTGTGGCTCTGCCAGCAGCCCACCCAACTGTTCCTGGTGCTTTGATGGCCTCACTGCAGGGACACCCGATGCCCAGCTCTCAGACACCTGCAGAAAGAAGCAAAGAGCATTCAAGGCGCAGAAAGGTGGTTTCTCAGACCATAATTTTTTTTACTTTCCTTAACTAAAATTATTTTCAATTACAGTTTACATTCATTATTTGGTATTGGTTTCAGGTGTACGGTCTAGTGGTTAGACAATCATATACTTTACAAAGTGTTCCCCCGATATGTCCACCACCCACCTGGCCCCACACCTAGTTATGACAATATTATGGACTGTATTCCCTCTGCTGTACTTTATTTTGTAACCACCAATCTGTAGGTCTCAGACCACAATTTTTCTTAGTCTAGTTTCATTTCTTTTTCTATACCCTTTCTGTCTGTCTGGAATGGACTTTCTCTGCTCATTCCCTACTTATTCTCTAAGAGCCACATAAAAGTTTATTAACGATTCATTCGTTCATTTATTCTAATTTTTTTGGTCTAATCTTTATTACTTAACACAGTAACTGACACACCGAGCCACTCAGTAAAAATCCATCTGGGTGGAAGAATCATATAGTTGACTTCAGAAAAGAACTGGACTATTTCTTACGGCTCAGATCTATTTTCCCTATTCAGTATACTCACAGCAGTTCAGAGAAGATATTTTAGAGGGACGCTGTTCTAAAATATCTTTATTTTTAGCCTTTTGACTAATTATCTTCCTGAGCAAAAGTAAAATGACAATGGATTTTAATAATATTGACTTCACAGCAGCACCCTAGATTCATTTTTAATTAAATGACAAGCACAATAGCCAAGTTAAGTTAACCACATAAAAGTGACCATCTCATGTGTTATTATCATTTTTGTTTAGTTCAAAATGTTCTCTAATACTCCTCAAGACTTCCTCTTCGATTAATATATTATTTAGAAGTGTTACTTAATTTTAAAATATTTTGGGTTTTTTAACTTTTTTCTGTTATTGATTTCTAACTTAATTTTACTATGGTCGGAGAACAAACTTTATATTATTTCAGTCACTTAAAGTTTCTTAAGGTCTGTTTCATGACCTAAGATATTGTCTGTCTTGGGGGATGTTGCATATACACTTGAAAAGGATGTATATTCTGCTGTTGTGTTGAATGTTCTCTGTACGTCAAGTTGGCTGAGTCTTGTTCAGAGCTTCTGTATGCTTGCCAACTTTGTATTTACTTGTCCTTTTAATTACAGTGAAGAATGTTTATAATCTAAGCATAATATTTAATTTGTTTATTTCTCCCATCTTCATCAGTTTTTCCTTTGTACATTTTAAAGCTCTGTTGTTTGGTGCAACGCATATAAGTTTGTTATGTCTTCTTGGTGAATTGACCCTTTTATCATTAAGTTATGCCTTCTTTATCCCTGGTAGGTTTCCTTGTTTTAAAGTATACTTTGATATTAATATAACCATTTGTTTTCTTTTGACTAGTGGTTGCATAGTATGGCTTCTTTTCTGTTTTTACTTTTACCCTATTTCATTATATTTAAAGTGGTTTTCTTATAGATAGCATAGAGCTAAATCTTAATTTTTTTTCAAACCTGATTACCTTTTAAAAAAATTTTTACTAGAACATTTGCATTTAATGTAATTATTGATATAGATTTAAGGCTATAATTTTCTTGTTTTTCTGTTTGCTCACCCTTTTTTTATTCTTATGTTACCCCCTTTTACCTTTGCTTATTTGAATATTTTTAACATTGTATTTAAATTGACCTATTTACTTTTTGGCTAACGTATCTATAGTTTTCAGTAGTTGCTCAAATGATTAAAATGTACATGCCTATTTTTCACAGTCTACATAGAGTTCACATTTTACCACATAAAGAAAAATATAGAAACATTGCCACCATATAGACTCTTTTCTGCTCCCTCCTGTATGCTATAATTATCAAATGTACTGCATCTCTAAAAAATTAGAAACTGCATCAGACCTTGTTATAACTTCTACCTTCAACAGTCACTCATATTTGAAAGAACTTAATGGAGAAAAAATGGCTATTTTAATTACCCAGGTAGTTGCCATTTTTGTTGCTCTTCTTTCATTCCTAGTATTCCAAGTTTCCCTGTAGTATCACTGCTATTCTGCTTAAAGAACTTCTTTTATTATTTCTTTTAGAGTAGGACTGTTTCTGAGTTCTGTGAGCTGTTTGTTTGCTATGGTTTGGTTTGGTTTGGTTTCTTTTAGCCAAGAATGTCTTTGTTTCACCTTTTTTTACAGAAGAATATTTTTGGTGGCTAGAGAATTCTGAATTAACAGCTCTTTGCTTGCACCACTTTAAATAGGTTATCACACTGTCTTCCGGCTTCCCTGATTTCCATTGAAATACACAATCATGTGAATCATTTTCCTATATGTGCGGTGTTGGAGTTTTTGTATGCTACTTTCAAGATATTTTGTTTATCTTTGAACTTCAGCCATTTGATTACGACGTCTCTGCATGTCCCTTTTGGGGATTCTCTCAGACTCTTATACCCGTATATTTATGGTTTTCACCAAATTTGAGGAATTTTCAGCTACATAGTTTTTGCACCAGGTTCCTTTTCCTCTCGTTCTGGAATTCCAGTGACATGAATGCCAGGCCTGTCCCACAGCTGACTGAGATTCTGCTCTTGGCTTTTCAGTTTTATTTTTGTCTCTCTTGTTCAGAAAGAATCATTTCTATTGATTGATTTTCAAGTTCAATGCCTGCTTTCTGCCCTCTCCTCTCTGCTATTGAGTTCATTCAGTAACGTTTTCAGTCAGATGTTTCACTTGTAAAACTTTTTGTTTGGTTCATCTTCATATTTTCTATTTCTTGCTTTAGAACTTCTATCCATTTATTTCAAAAGATTTTTTTCTTACCTCATGGAGTATAGTTATTATAACTACTCTAAAAAGCTTTGCCCAATAATGTCACTATATGAGTCATCCAGGATTTGATGTCAATTGATTATCTTTTCTTTGGAGAATTGATGATGTTTTCCTGGTTCTTTGGAATATTATAATTTTGGATTGAATCATGAACATTTTGAGAATTATGTTTGCGACTTTGGTCCTGTTACAATCCTATTGAAAATGTTGTCCTTTTTTGTTTGTTTGTTTGTTTTATTTCTGTATTAGCAGGTATCCAAACTGGTATGGTTTTTGCCACCCCTGCCTCCTGTTAGCCATGGTTTCTGTGTCAGCTCAGTTTTCAAAGCATTTGTTGTGCTATTCTTTCTGTTTATAAGGGGAAACCCTTTTGTTTCACCATAGTTCTTGAAGTGCTCATTATGCTATCTCTGGTCATTTTAATGCACATGCAACTCAGTGGTGAGTCTGGGAATTTATCCACAGATTTGGGGGCTTTTTTCTTTCTGTCCCCTTTCTCTCCATAACTTCTTTTTCTCTCCAGTCCCCAGCATTGCTTGCCCAGGTCTTCTGCCTTAGAAGTCAGACACACACACACACCACTTTCTCTCTCTCTCTCTCTCTCTCTCTCTTTCAGAACCATAGGAACCCAGTGTCCTAGTTCTTCTGCTCAAAGAGAAAGTTTGGGCCCTGGCCAGTTGGCTCAGTGGTAGAGTATCAGTCCAGTGTGTGGAAGTCCTGGGTTCCATTCCTTACCAGGACACACAGGAGAAGCACCCATCTGCTTTCTCTCTGTCTCTCTTCCCCTCCCACAGCCAAGGCTCCATTGGAGCAAAGTTGGCTCAGGTGCTGAGGACAGCTCCATGACCTCTGCCTCAGGCGCTAGAATGGCTCTGGTTGCAATGGAGCTACGCCCCAGATGGGCAGAGCATTGCCCCCTAGTGGGTTTGCCAGGTGGATCTTGGTCGGGTGAATGCGGGAGTCTGTCTCTCTGCCTCCCTGCTTCTCACTTCAGAAAAATACAAAAAGAGAGAGAGAGAGAGAGTTTGTCTTGGAGTTTTAAGTACATGCATGACCGCTGTGTTCACTACTGTGACTGCTACTTGTTTGCGACAGAGCCGGGTGAGCTACACAAAAGCACATGTAGGAAGGGATTTTCCTCTACAGACTCCACCTCACCTACTCCTCCTTCCTAGTCCTCTGGAAAGAAAAATAAGGAGTAAATTTTTCTTGGAGTTTTTGCTATTTGTGCCTGATATGTCATTCTGGGATCTGGGCGGCCCTGGAGCTCAGGGAATAGAAATGTGGATGACTAGGGAGAACTGGGGGAATTCATTCCAATTATCAATTTTTTTATTAATTCACAGTTATTTTTTATGTTTTAATTTGAGTTTACTGGGATGGCATGGTTTGCAAAACCATACAGGTTTCAAGTGTACAACTCAATATAACCACATCTGCACACCGCATCACGCACACTCTGCCCAAGCAAAGTCTCTTTCTGTCCCCATCCCCACCCCTTTGCCTACCTCCACCTACCCCCACTCCCCTCTTCCTCTGGATATTGCCATCCCGTTGTTGTTTGTATCTGTGTGTTATGTATATACATTTTTTGGTGTATCCCTTTGCTGTCTTTAATCTAGTCTCTTTACCCCCTTTCCCTCTGATAGCTGTCTGTCTCTTCCATGTGTCCATACCTCTGTTTCTATTTTGTTCATTAGTTTATTTTATTCATTGAATCTCACATATAAGTGAGACCATATGGTATTTACCTTTCTCTGACTGGCTTATTTCTCTTAGCATAACAGTCTCCAGGCCCATTATGTATATGTACCAGAGCTTTTTTATTCACTCATCCACTGATGGGCACCTGGGCTGTTTCCAGATCTTGGCTATTATAAATAGCACTGCAGTTAACATGGGTGTGCCTATATTCCTTCAAATTAGCGTATAAGGGTTCTTAGGATATATTCCCAGGTGTGGGATCACTGGGTCAAAAGGCAGATTTATTTTTAATTATTTGAGGAAACTCTGTGCTGTTTTCACAGTGACTGCACAAGTTTGCATTTCCACCAACAGTGCACAAGGGTTCCCTTTTTCCACATCCATGCCAACACTTGTTTGTTGACTTGTTGATAATAGCCATTCCAGCAGGTGTGAGGTGATATCTCATTGTGGTTTTAATTTGCATCTCTGATGATTAGTGACATTGAACATTTTTTTCATATGCTTATTAACCATCTATCTGTATGTCCTCTTTGAAGAAGTATCTATTCAGGTCCTTTGCCCATTTTTAATTGAGTTGTTTGTGTTTTTGGTGTTAAGTTTTATAATCTCTTTGTACATTTTGGACTCCCATTTAGTGGGTTGTCTTTTTATTTTATTGATGGGGTTTTGTTTGTTTTTTCTGCTCTGTAAAACCTTTTTGATTTGATATAGTCCTGTTTGTTTAGTTTTTCCTTTGTTTCCCTTGCCTGACAAGATATATTAGCAAAAATATTGCTACGAGAAGTATCTGAGATTTTACTGCCTATGTTTTCTTCTAGGATTTTTGTGAAAACCAACATTATTTTTGCAGGAATCATATCCACATGAAGTTTGAGGCAGTTGTACTTTTGGAATCCATTGGTTACTCCCATTTCAATGCTAAGTTTCCTTTTCGGCTAAGCAAGTAATTTACAGACTTCATGTCAAATATTTACTACGTGCTGGCACTATACCAGATACCAAGGGGCCCACAGGTAAGGTAGATGAAGCCTTGTCTTCTAAGAGCAGAGGACACAGAGACACCCACAAGTTATAGCTGCAGACAAGATTGTGCTGAACTTCACGGAGGCAGGTGCAGCCTTCTCTGGGAGCCCACAGGGTCATGCACCCCTCCGCAGAGGGGCGAGCAAGGTTTCTTAGAGAGATGATGCTCAAGATGAGCTTAAGGATGCATGAGACTACAGGGGAGTAGAGCACACAGAGAATGTCGTACAAAGTAAGGGTGTAACAAAGGCATGGAGGCTGGAAAATGTATGGCGATCTTAGGGCATAGACAATGTATATGGTGCCCCCGAACTTGTTTTTATTCTCTTGACCTGAGTTGTGTTATTTCTCTTACGTTGTGGTTGGGTAATAGTGAAGTTGACCAAACCGGAAACCAGGGCTTAGATTCCATGTAGCTATTGCAGGTGGTCCTTGGAGGCAGCGATAACCTGTTACTACTCCGTGCTTTTGCTTATGTGCTGCCTCCATGTGGAATGTACCTCCTACCCTAGATTTTAGCACTCCTACCCTATCTCCTGTGTCCCCCAGAGGCCATGCCATCTCTCTCTCTCTTCCCTCCCTTTTTCTCTCTCCCTCTCCATTTTAATTATGTTTTCATATATTCAGGGAGTGGCTAGTAGCTTTTAAGAGCAGACGCTATCATATTGATCCCGGCATCCCCATCCGATCACCATGGCTATGAGATTGATACTCTCATAATCAGCAGAGAGAAAAGGGAAATAAGTGCCAATGACCCTGTGGAACCAGAGGGAGCTCTGAGTTGATACCAGTCATCCAATTCGCTGCCTAACCACCTTGTAATCACATTTCTCACATTCCTTGCAATTTTTATAAAATCATTAAGAAATAAAATCCACCTGTGCTTTAATTAACTCACAAAGTAGTTGAGCTGGTCTAGTCCCCTGTTTTCTGTCTAGTTATTTATTGGCATATTTCAAAACTGGGGAAAAAAACAATCATATCTTGCATAGCCTGAGTTATTCTCTGAGTTTATTCTTTTGAGAGATAACTAAACCAATCTGGGCCAGTGCTGGATCCAAGAAACTAGAATCTAGACAGAGAAGACACCCGGCACACTTTGGACTTAATTCAACTGTTTTGTAGAATAGCACAAATTACATCTTCTATCACCATTCATGAAGTTTGGAAGAGCTTGGCAGAGGCTAATGGGGCTTCTACTATAGATATGTGTATTTCCCTAAAAAGCACTAGAAGACTTCCCCCACCCTCTTTTTTATGTATCTAAGGAGAAAAAGATTTCTGCTGAACCAAAAAGAATGAAAAAACCTCTCACCACTGACAAAAATATTGATATTTTGATGTCCGTAACTTTTTTTCTCCCATGAAAGGATAGGAAAGTTTAAGAATTCATGGATCCCCTGGCCAGCTGGCTCAGTGGATAGAATACTGACCCGTGGAACCAGAGGGAGCATATGGACATCCCAGGTTCAATCCCCAGTCAGGGCACACATGAGAAGCAACCATCTGCTTCTTCCCCCTTCCTCTCCCCCTTTTCTTTCTCTTCCCATCCCACAGCCAGTAGCTCGATTGGTTCGAGCATGGACCCGGGTGCTGAGGATAGCTTAGTTGGTCCGAGTGTATCAGCATCAGGTACTAAAAATACCTTGGTTGATTCGAACATTGGCCCCAGACGGGGTGGATCCCAGTTGGGGTGCATGGGGAAGTCTGTCTCATCATCTCTCCTCCTCTCACTTAAAGAAAAAAAAAAAGGAATTCATGGATCAGTCCAGATCCACTTCTAGTTTTGCTAATAAAGCCAGGGCTGCAGTATTCATTCTTGTCGGTTCCTCTTTGACAACACAAAGAATAAATGAATAACTGAAATGTCAGGCAATCGAATAGAATAAATGGTTGTGCATACATATAATAAAATACTGCACAGAAGATTAAGTGAATAAATGAGAGATAGAAAATCATAAACACACGAAAAACAAAATATGAGCAACTGCTTGATCTATACCAGTGTTGCTGTATGTATAAAGCTTGACAACATACAAAGCAATCGTGTGGAACTTCTGGGACACATACATACATAGCACACATATTAAAAACATGGCAATGAATTAGAAACAACAATAAGGAGCATTATTAATTCTGAGAAAGATTGAAGACTTTCAATCTTTTGAAGAAAAAGGACTTCATAAAGAACAGTGTGGTTTATGTCTTTAAAAAAATCTGGAGAAAAATGTTCAGATTTGGTAAAGATGGGTGGTTAGGATATAATGTCATTCTTTATTATATGTTTCTATAAAATATTTCATGATACTTAAAGTTATAAGGTGGGAGCTCTCTGTCTTATCTATGCATTGTTTCCCTAAATCTCAAATTAGTCCAAAACAAAGTTTAAACATTTGCTTGGTTCTGCCATCAGTTTACAAATGACTTTGTTTTTTCTGTTGTTGTTGTTTTGTCTAATCTAAAGAATCAAAGCTTAAAACAGGAGGCTCTGAGCCGAGCCCCAGAGAAAGAACTGCAGTGGGGGAATGATTTATTATTCTGAGCAGAAAATTTCTCAGGAAAGGGAGCATCTGAGCTGAGCCTCGATTCTCAGGGAGAATTTTGATTAAGGAAGGAAAGAAGAAAGGGCATGCGCAAGGCAGCAGTGACCAGGGACATGTCTGAGGAGTGGCAGGTGGTCCACTGTGGCTGAGACGGGAGTCACCTAGAACAGCGGAGCAGCAAATGGGGTGACCGGGACCTGGGCATTCGAGCTGAGCCAGGTGGACTTGAGAATGTGGCGACAACAAAGGTTTCCATGGCGACCACAAAACCCAACCCACTGTGCAGTATGGACAGCGGCTGAGAGGACGGGAGACCCTCCAGAGAACCCCTCAGAGGTGATGAGATGACCCCTTTGAGGTCTAGAAAGATCCAGGAGCAGCCATACCAGCTCCTGGCCTTCTTTGCCTCTTCCTTTCCCTCTTTCCTTTGCATTCTTTATTCCTTTCACGACTTCTGCAGAAACTTTCCATTTCTTTCTGAAGACCATCAAAGACTTCACTTAGAAGGGAGGCTCTTTTTAAAAATGATTTGCAGCATATTCTGTGGGAAGGTCATCAGCAAGAGAGCCTCAAACTTCCTATCTCTTTGGTGAATCTTGACAGCCAGAAAAGAAACATACATTATCTTTTCACGCAGACTCCCTGGAAGGAAGGAATTCACGTTCTTTGCTCTGGAGCTGTCGGGGGTCTCCACAGAAGGAAGCTCCATCCTGCGGCACGAGACCTCTTTCCGCTCTCGTACAGCGGAGCTGCTGTGTCTGGAAGGGACTCTGGCCACCAGTTTCATAACTTTGACTATCACTGTTGCACCGTATTGAGTTTTGCTCTCACTCCCATGCATCCTTAAAGACCTTTGTTGCCTTCAGAGAAAGTGGGATGAGCAGTCTGATCAGGACTTTCTTCAGCCGGTATTCTCACTGGAAAGGAGGCACATCCGGCCCTAGCCGGTTGGCTCAGCGGTAGAGCGTCGGCCTGGCATGCGGAAGTCCCGGGTTCGATTCCCAGCCAGGGCACACAGGAGAGGCGCCCATCTGCTTCTCCACCCCTCCCCCTCTCCTTCCTCTCTGTCTCTCTCTTCCCTTCCCGCAGCCAAGGCTCCATTGGAGCAAAGGTGGCCTGGGCGCTGGGGATGGCTCCTTGGCCTCTGCCCCAGGCGCTAGAGTGGCTCTGGTCGCAACAGAGCAACGCCCCGGAGGGGCAGAGCATCGCCCCCTGGTGGGCGTGCCGGGTGGATCCCGGTCGGGCTCATGCGGGAGTCTGTCTGACTGCCTCCCCGTTTCCAGCTTCAGAAAAATACAAAAAAAAAAAAAAAAAAAGAAAGAAAAGAAAAGAAAGGAGGCACATCCTGTAATCACGGGAGCCCTGGGATATGGGAGGCAGGGTACCGGGTCTGTAACCTGCTCTAGAACCTCAGGCCTTCCCTTCCTCGTGTGTCTAACAGAGGCCACTATTTAGAAACCTCTAGGCCCATCCAATTCCTGGGCGTCTGAGACTCTGTGACTCCCTGAGGTCTGAGGATAGATCATCATCACTGACCCATATCTTAGGACCTTCTGCGGCGTGCAAAGCAGTGGATGCCTCACTTACAGAAATTATTAGAGAGAGGTGGTTGACCTGTGGACAGCTCTCTCAAATTTATATTTCTAGGAAGAAGTAGAAAAAAAATTGAAGTTCAATGCTAAGACATTTATGTACTTAAATTCTTTTTAATTTAGCTTTGCTCAGAACAATAAAAATTTAGTGAAGAGAGTATACAAATTTGCATTCAAACTTGAGATAACGTGCAAGCTTTATCAAGCCAGTCTGTAACACTTTAGTTAAAAGAAATCACTTTTCTTTGAATGTGAGTTTCTCTTTCTGTCACATAGAAGTGCTCGACTCAGATTTGCCGGGAACACAGGAGATAATGGATTGAAAAACACTATACCATCAGAGGGCTAAATGATCGTCAGTACTTCTTTTCACTACTAAAATCAGTCTACCTGATTAATTCACACTTTCATGGAGGGCAGAGCAAAAGCCAGGTACTGTGTCTGGCATTCAGTTGGATCTATTTTTCAGCATTCACCCCTAGCTTTCCCTCCCTTAATCCACCAACCATGGCTCAGCCTCCCAAAGCTAGCGGGTGACATACCGCATCAGTGCGGGCACATTTTCCAGATAGGACAGGTCACCCCCGCTGCATCCCTCTCTACAAACGCAGCACGCGCCTCGTCTCGGCTACAGGAGGAACCCTGAAGGCATGCCCCGTGCTCAGGAAGAACCTGAGCCAGAAGCTCCAGGCTGTGGGTCTCTCTGTGTCACCAATTCTGCTGGGAAGCCCTGGACGAGTCACTTTATCTTCCTCACTAAAAAATAAAGGGATTGAACAAATTGATCTCTTAGCATCTTCCTGAGACCCAGTTTTTTGTTGGTTTGTTTTTTGTGGGTTTTGTTTTGTGTTGTTTTCTTGTTTTCTGAGTGAGGAGAAGGGAGACAGAGAGACAGACTCCCGCATTCGCCTTAACCAGGATCCTCCAGCAATCCTGTCTAGGGCCAATGCTCTGCCCATCTGGAGCCATCCTCAGTACTGCGGCCAATGCGCTCCAACCAACTGAGCCATGGCTGTGGAGGGGAAGAAAGAGAAAAAGAGTAAGAGAGAGAGAGAGAGAGAGAGAAGAGGGAGGGGAGAGAGAGAGAGAGAAGAGGGAGGGGTGGAGAAGCAGATGGTCGCTTCTCCTGTGTGCCCTGACTGGGAACCAAAGCTGGGACATCCACGTGTCAGGCCAATGCTCTACTGCTGAGCCAACCAGCCAGGGCCTTGTTTGTTTTTATCACTTGTTTGGGGTTATATTGTGTACCCCCCCCCCACACACACACACAGAAGTAACTCATGTTGATATCCTAACCTCAGAATGTAACCTTATTTGGAAATGGAATCATTGCACATAGAATTAGTTAAGAGGAGGTCATACTGGAGTAGTGTGGCCTCTAATCTAATATGACTGGTGTCCTCATGAAAAGAGGAACTTTGGACACAGACACACACACTAGGAAAACACCATGTGGAGATAAGAGCAATGCTAGGGGTGATTATGGAACACCATGTTGCCAGAGAACTACCAGAATCTAGGGCAGCAATGTGGACCAAATGCTCCTTCACAGCCTCAGAAGGAGCCAGCTCTGCCGACACCTTGATCACGGGCTTCCAGCCTCCAGAACTGTGAGCCCATGCATTCTGTTGTTTAAGTCCCCTAGTCTGTGGTACTTGTTCAAGGCATCCCCTAGCAAACGAGTACAGCATTAGAGAGTCAGACCACTGCTAACAGAGGGACAATAATCAATGTTGTTCAAGTGGCGGAAGAAATGTTTATCTTTCTTTGAGCATCGCTATTTGTGCAAGCCAATCCATTTTGGATGGAACGGCAGAGTTCCATTTTAATAACGTTGACAGTTAATTTCCTCTTCTTCCCCAAGACTGTTTGAACATCACAATGTTTTGACTTGCAGCTCAAGCAACTGAAAGCCACATGAGAGAACTCTTACTCACACCCACTATATATAGCCCGAGATGTGCACAGCATTTAAAAACAGAGCCACGTGCGTGTGGAAGTTACTGTGTTTACGAAACGTTTCCTCCTGGAGGGAGGACTCAGCAGTTTCTCGCCACTGCTGTTCTTTCTCCCAAAGCAACCTCAGCAGGTTCCAGGACGCTGTGTCGAAGATCAGGTTCTATTCGGTGCAATAGTGACCCTTGACACCCAGCTGCATTTAGCAATTAATGCAGAGAGAGAAAAAGAAAGAAAGAAAGAAGAAAAAAAACACAGGCATGTGGAAAGTGATCTGGTTGACCTAGAAGTGAAGTACTGGGCATGTTTGATAGGCATAACGTAATTCAGTAAGACGCAATCACCCACATTAGTACGCTGAAGGACAACTAAAGGGATCTTTGTTTTACATGTGTTTCTGATCTTAAGAAACTTCATTTGCTGTTCAATTAGCTATTCAGCTGTAAGGGATGTTGTTACTAAACACAATGAAGTTATAAGTTAAATAATGGAGTGTTGTACCCAAATTAAGTAAGTTGGGGAACAGGATGCTGAGGGACTTTCTCCAGTTATGAACAGGCAAAGTGGTCAGCCAGGTCTTTACTGTTGCTGTTTTTTTTTTTATCTTCCTTATTGGAAGAAAGGATCTTAAAGCAGAAATCAGGATGGAGAAGGGCAAGACAGCACAGAAAGGTGAACTAACAGTCTTTCCAGTGATTGGTTTAGTGTCTGCTGGGGCCCTTATTACAGGAATCTTGTGAGGAATATCTTCGAGGAAGGTTTGATACTAAATTACATGTCTTTTGATTTAAAAATAATCAGAGCTCTGTGTTAGATGGGGTTTAGGCTAAATTAGTCTTAAGAGTTAGTAAAATCAGGCAAAAAAAAAAAAAAAGGTATAGTTTTACTTTAAGGTAATAATTTCCAAATGGAATGTGCAAGACAACACATAGAGATTCCGGAGGAAAATATTATCCATCTACTTACCTGGCAACCCCTGGAGTGCTTCCAGTGCGCTGGGAACTGAGGCCATAGCAGTGAACAGCAACGACGAAACAGGCACAACATCTCTGCCCTCGGGAAGTCCTCATTGTCATGAGACAGACTACCGATATATATAAATATAGGGTATATTTAATGGGGATGAGTGTTGTATCGGACAAGGTCCTGGAAAGAAACAGTTGGCACACTCAAAGTAAGTAATTAGAAAAGTTTAAGGAAGAGCTATTTACAACGGGCTAGGCAGGGTCGAAGAGAAACCCTCGAGGAATGGTGAAACATCCCAGGGCTACCAATGGAGAGCTAGTGGGAGCTATCTCCCCCAGGGGAGGCAGCCAGGACCCAAATCAAGAGAGAGCAGATGTAAGAGAAGAACACCCAATAGGAGATGGGAGAGCAGAGCAGCCGTATCCAATCAGAGGCACCACAGAGATGGTTGCCAAACCTCCTTTTTCCTCTCGCCCTCCTGTCCCTTCCTGATGCCTCCCATTGGGAAGCCAGTGCACAAAGGAACCCAGTTAAGCTAATCCATGCAGGACAGCCACCAAGGGCACAGAACATGGTGGAGAAGGGGGAAGAGGGACTCCCAGACAGAAGAACACCCAGCCCACAAGCTCTGGAAATAAATAATGCTAGAAGGGGGAGAGGGCGGGTAAGGGGCAGCACAGGGAAGGACTTAATTTAGTAGTAGTTGTAATAGCAGTATTTTTTACCTTCAAATGGTCTTTATTTTATCATTAGGCAACTTGATTACACATATGTATGGGGTCATATCTCTTGGCTGAGTCAATTAGATCTCAACGTATAATAGGTTCATGTAGAACCGCAATCTAACAGGGCTGGGAGAACTTAGGAATCGTCTGGTCCACTTCTACCCTCACTTGACAGTAAAAGAAAACAAAACTGGACAATATTTAAGTCACTTAAAGTTACCCAGCTAGTAAAAGACAAGGTAGAGATGCACATCTAAGTTCTCCCGTTCCAAGTTCAATGTTCATCCCATATACTCACTGAGTATATTATACTGTAGTCAGCTTTCATAAAACCTTGACCATTGCCTCTGGTTTCCTCTCTTTTTTTTTTTCCCTGATTGGTGTTTATTGGTCAGTGTTTATTGTATATGCTTTTGTATGAAGTTCCTTATCAAGTTGTTTGCCTCTTTTAAAAAATTGGGCTGATTTATTTTCTTACTGATTTGTAGAAGTTTTAAAAAATTTAAATATGGCTGCCCAGGAAAGCCTTCTGACAAAGTAACATTTAAGCAAAGACTTGAAGTAGGTGGGAGCGTGAACCAACAGGTGAGCTGAAGGAGAGCCGTCAAAGGCAGAGGCCGGGAAGCAGGAACAGGCTCGGCAAGGTCAGGGGTCCATAAGGAGGTCAGTGTGGCTGCAAGTGAAAGGGAGAGGACGCCGGCTGACATGGGCAAGGCACCAACACTAGTAAGAATTAAGACAACAGCATACACATCTATTTGATGAATAAAAATGTGTTTATGGGAGTAGCATATTAAACTCCCCCCCCCCCCCGCCCCCGCTAGGGTTATCCCCTCCAAAATTTTGGCAACCACTGCCTTAGACTGAGTTGCTTTAAGATGTTGCAGGAAAGTGATCTTACAATAAGGGCGGGCTGCATAGAGACAACGAAACTCTACGAGCCCAAGGCCGCATCACAGATTAGCGTTAGCCCTAGGTCACTCCACAGAACAGGGCCCTGAACTCAAGTCTCTTAAAGTTCCCGTTCAAGCCTTGCTTCCCTGCTTCAGGCTCCCCTCCTGCTTTATTTATCCCATGTTGAAGGTCAACTGTCTTAATAAGGACTTGGGGTTTGACTTACTCCAGAGAAAGTTCAATCTTGGCCACGTTCGGAGACCAGCCTTGTTGCCTCTGCCTGGGAGCCTCGCCCACACCGCTCTCGGTAGAGATTTTTGACAAAGGAATCGAGGTGTAGGCATTTCTAACACACGCGCAGGTATTCAAACGCTGTCATTTTCTGACAGGTACTTGCAGCTTGATTGAAGGCAGAGGCCCAGAGTTAAAATTAATTCATGACTGGGCTTGAAAATAAAAGTGGAAATGAGACCCCCTCATTAAACTCTTTGCTAATTCTTCTTCCCAGCTGTGGACTTTAGTGCAAGTTGGTGTTAGCTATATTTAGCTAAAACGTTAAATTTTAGAAAGAGTAACATGTATGCCTTTGAATTGCACATATTATATAAATGTTTTTGGCTTCAAGTTGTGGAAAAAGCACCCAAAAATGCATCTTAATTGTTTTATAGTTATTGCAATCCTGGCTAAATATGGGCAAAGAAACACAGCACGCTGTCCTGATTCCATATGTTAAAGATATTTTAAGAGTTATGTTAACGGAATAAAGAAGTAGTCTCTAAGAGATCACAGAATCCTGTTGTTTTCTACTTCTTAACCATTTCCTTGGTTTTTCTCTAATTATAAAACACACGCTTGCCACTTGTATAAATGTATAAAAACATTTGCTTTTATTACTATATCAGGGATATATTTTAAGGAAATAATATTGACTTACCTTTTTTTTTAACAAATGCAGTTTATCCATACATTTCTACATTTTTAGCAAATGAATACCTTCCAAAATATAAATATAACATATCAACAATATTGTAAAAGTCTGTAGCCTCATTACAAGTAGTAAATTATATCAAATAAGGCCCAGTCAAGAAAACAGAAGCCTTGTAACTAATCTCTGTTGTAATTCAACAGAGATAATTTAATATAAAATGATTGTTTAATGAAAGGATTGGAAGGGAAGAGAAAGGGACCCTGGTGCCTCATAGGAGTCATAATGAAAGAAAGTAGCTACCACTGCAGCGCGGGGAGAACGAGAAGAACCCTGGGGGAGGAGGCCCCGAGGCTGGGGGCTCAGAGCACGGCCTGGTGTCGAGGGCTCTGGAGTCAGAGGGGGGGCCCCCTGAAAATGGACACACAGACCTCTGGGGAGTACAGCCAGCTGGCCGGTGTTGGAATCTCAAAGGGGTGTGATGAAGCAGGTTTAGGGGGGAGCATAGGAGTCAACACCTGCAAAGTGGAACCAAATGCCAGAGTGAAGCTCCATGCCCACAGGAGCAAGAGGCAAACAGCAGGGGCGGGTCCTTCCAGGGTCTCTACATCCTCTGTGGGCGGAGTCTGCAGAAGTGAGCTGATTAACCCCACATGTGGCTGTTGAGGCCCAGGGGCAGCACCATCACAGGCAAAGCCTGGGAGGGCGGAGTGCAGATCGGAAGCCGGGAGAAACTCACATGGGTGTTGTTGTTCCTATGCTGAGTCCCAGCAATGTTGAGATTGTTACTAAATCCAGCATTGAAAGACATTTCATGGTGTCTAAACTCAGGTGTAGCTGAGTTCCCTGGGCCCTTTGTACTTGAAGTTCAGAAGGAGAATTACCCCTGGTAACCAGTAGCAGACTGATAGATCTGTTCATTGTGGGCCAAAGCCCCCAGGAATGAATCTAGATATGTCTGTTTGGTCTAACCCCGCCCACCCTTTTATTTTTCCTTGAATTTCCTAAGCCTTCCTAGTGTCTTTGGAAAAGGCGCATCTCATATTTTTATGGGAGCAGACTCTTAGAGTTGGAAATAAGTCATGCTATGTTATTCTGTAGGGATTTGCAAACGGAAGTATTTAAAAATTCTCAGGAGGCTGATAAATGTCATCATAGACACCTCTTGCGTCTTCTCGCGATTACCCAGGTCTGCTAGTTGAGCCGCGGCCTCTGCCCATGACATTGCCAACAGGGACTTGAATGAAGGGGCAGAAAATTTTGAGTCAGAAAGAGGTGATGACTTAATCCGCTCTACAAAGTGCCCCATTGTTCAAATGTGGCACACACTATTTCATTCTAACTCAAGAAAGGGACCCTTGTCTCACATTAAGAATTCCAACTAGAGCGCCATATTAAGTGAAGTTAAACATCTGTCTGTTTGCTGGGAGAATAATTTCCCTGAGTATAATGTGCCTTTACAATTGGGTAGGAGTATTTGCACAGCATTAATATAGTCTGCAAAGAGACCCACAAGGTCATGTCTACACCAGCGAGAACATATGCTCTGTTTACACCTCAGGGAGGTGGACCTCCACGGGACTTCATGAGGCCCTCCATTTCCCACTGCGGAAATGTTGGCTGCTGCTTCTAGTCTTCTACCTCCACCCAGGTGCAGGTGGCTCAGAAGTTGGGACGAAGTCTTGCTCTATTTTGTGCCATGGGACGATCGATTCATCCTAAGATCAAGGTTTTGCACTATAAAAAGTACCCAAAGGCCTCTGTGGAACTCAGTGGAGTCTACATACAGAAATTTATGAATAATTACTTTCTAAAGGCTATGCGGGGAAAAAAAAATCTGTCTTATTTAAGAGAATAGAAGCATTGATCATTACTTTTTACTCTTATTTTCCCGTTTAGTGCTCTTTTGTTTTTCAATTAATATAATCTGAGTTGTTCTCACTGACAGAAATGTGTATGTGTTGTGTGTATGTGTGCCTATGAGCGTGAGAGGAAGTGAGCAAGAGGAGAGAGAGAGAGCCATCCGTGTGGTGTGGTGGCACTCACTCAGTTTGGGGTTGAAGTCCTCGTTCACTCAGCACACAGTTGATTCACCATTATCACACTATATGCTACAAGGCTTAAAAATGTGCCGTCTGTCACTATTAGAACAGAGATGATAAGAGGCAGCATAAGAGAGACATTGGCTACAACAGGATTTCAGAGGAGGAAGAGAGTCCATACTACTTGATGAGGCAGAAAGGGGCATTGTGGGAAACTCCCAAAGGAAATGATCCTTGAGTCCAGCCTCAAGTAGGATTTTAATGAGTAGTCATATCAGCAAAGAACACGGTAGGAGGAAGAGAGGAGAGCCGCGGGACACGCGGGGAATGACGGAGAGCCGCGGGACCTCGGGGAATGACAGTTACTGACTCCTTGTTCTGCAGTGGCCAGAGTGCAGGAGGTAGAGCAGGTAGGGGGTAAGCCCCCCAAGCTGGTTGCTGTCAAACAGTGAAGGGTCTTGAAAGCGACACTACGGGAGGCCCCAATATATTAGTCGCAATGAGGAGCCACTGAAAGTTCATGACCCCCTAAAATGCTACAAGTGTCAGAGCAGGAGGTAGAAGTGATTAGAACCAATGCAGAGCTTTGAAGGGAAGGCAGGACAAACCGGAAACTGTAAGACCTCTTACAACAATCATCTTAGCGGATGATTATTTTGGGTTAGACAGAAGGTCAGAGACGGATAAAGGGAATGGAAAGGGAGAACCGTGGGAGAGACTTTGCTCCTCATAGTTTTGTAAATGCTGGCTTCTTCCCCCTGCGGTCCTCAGAGACCTTTCTTCTGCTGTTCAGGGCCAGTGACTGGGCCCTGGGACCTTTGTCCGCAGCTCTTGGGGGTCAGTGTTGGTGGTATATTAGCTCCATTCACCAGATGCTCTCTCTTTTCTTATTTCTTTTCCCTTGCTATTTTCTTTTATACATTCCCCGCCTTCCTTTTTAGGCTAGTCCTCACTTTCAGATCTAGCACTGCGTTCCAGCATTCTGCCACCCGCCTAAGAGTGTTTGCCTGTGTCTGATCACAAGCAGGGAGCTGCAGTTCAGGCTGCACAAGTGTGGGACACGTGGTACCTGTTGTCATGTTGTCAGGAGCAGGGGTTTGAGCGAAAGGCAGTGAGGGAGGGAGCACAGACTAGGTGGGAAGGGAACAGGCGGGAAGGAGGCTTAAAAGGCAAGTGAAAAGATGTGGAAACCCAATTTAGCTGACCTCAAATTTTTGCAGAAGCCGAGCTCCACTAAGTGGTTTGATTCTGAGCCTTTGATGACAGTCCCGGGAAATGAGCCTGCTAATCCCTGTGTTAAATGGCAGAACTAATTGGTGTGGGAAAAGAATGAGCAAACTCAGCTTACACGGGTTTCGTGTGTAACTTCCAGAAGGCCCTGGAACCCATGTGGGTACAGGAGCCACAGCCCCAACAAAGCTTCGGTTCCTAGCCCAGAAGGAGCCTGCTTTTGCTTACGCTGAATTCGGTATTAAATGACAAAAATCAAATGTATGCCATCCGTTTCCATTTTTCTTCAAAGAGATGGAAGACCTGTTGGCTCCCAGCAGGGCCACTCACCCGATGGAGACTTCTCTCTCTGGGGAGCTAATGCTCCGAGGAGCCTCAGGACCAGGACCTCCTGACACTGAAAATACAGACTCTTTGAAACATCAGTCAGAGGCTAAATCCTCCTGTTATTTGTTTCGTCCTCCTTGGTTTTCCTTGAGATTAAAATAGATTCCTTAGCCAATTAGAATGAAAACCAGCCAATTAACAACATCCCTATTAACTTCTCATGTCCGAGGGCAGGGATGAAAGGGACTAATTCCTGCTCAGTATCTGTGAGTGTTTTCACGTGTCCTGTTTGGCAGTGGCGAAGTGTGACCCCAGCTTCTCTCCTTTCTTATGAGGGAGGGAAAGGCCTGTCACCTGCATTTTATCCCCGGGGGTGCCCACCTCATCTCAGTCAGCCCAGAAATTTGGAAAGTGGGTGCGGGGAGGCTGCCATTTCCTTTGATCAATCCCCACACTGAAAACAGGCGGATAAGAAAATTAATCTCAGGGTAACAGAATACAATGTTCGGAAAGGCTAAAATTTGGCTTAAATAAGCAATTATTTTTGCTTGTTTTCTTTTTCATTGTGAAAGTACTGCCTGCTCATTGTAGAGAAAGCTTAGAGCTGGAGAACCCAGTTGCATGTGCCTTAATATTCGCCTCTGACTCCCCTATCCAGAGATGCCTTATATCTACATTTTGATTAATTTTGTTTCTCTAGTACAGTCGTTTTTATATGTTTGAAACTATATTCTCTATGAAAAATTTGCTGGGTAGTTAAAATTTATGACCGTACAAGCATCTTGTACGTGGATGTACCTAATTTACTAAATCATTCTATTATTGTTGCACACTTAAATGGGTTTCAGTGCTTCATTATTATAAATTATGTTCTCGTGAGCATCTTTACACACAAACCATTTTGTGTTTTCAAATGCAGTTTATGGTTTGTAAAGTAATGATGAGTGTGGACTGTCTTCTGATGCGGTGGGGACTTTGGGGGCGGGGGCACAGAAGACACAAGCCTTTGGGAGGTGTGGTCTGGTTGCTGGCAGTGCCTGTCCGAGGCCACATGCTGGTCAGAACCTGTGGCCCGTTGTCTGATGGGCTGATTCACAAACCCAGAAACGGGATATTCGAGGTATACCCACAGATGGTCAGGCCTTTGGAGCTGGTTGGTGCTCATTCTTACAGCGTAGGATGATGAATTGCGCATCATGACAAGTTGCTTTATGATGGGGACATGGAGGGAGGGGGACATCTCTCCCAACCATAGCAGAATTATTTTGGTCTATCATCTGAAACAACTTTTTTTCTTTCTTGAGATTAAAATACTCGAGGATGTTTATCTGAGTGTTTCTTGGTGAACAAGGCATTAGAACAAAAGAAGGTAGATCCAGTTGAGGGCGATGTCACATCCCGGAGGATGACTACTACCCCCGCCAAAGAACAACTTTCTGAGACTCTCTCCCGTGGCAGGGCCGGAAGCAAAAAGTGGCTGATTACTTCTCCGTTGTATTATCTCTTATTGAATAGTTTGTATGTTCTTCTCCTTAAGGCTGTCATTGTTCAGGTCACATTGTGGACCTTGTGAATCTCAGACACCTACTTCCTGCCGATATCTGTTCATTGTACCAGCTGGTATTCTCCATTATTTTGGTTCACAAGCAGCCTGCCCTGGAAACACCTATGCTGCTTGTCAATAATGCAGATGTCTGGATCCCACAACAGATTTATTTAATAAGCATCGCTGGTCCCTAACCAGCTCTTTAGAGAAGCTCCCCAGTTGGCTGTTGTATAATCTTAAAGATCAAGAATCAAGATAAGTAAGATCACCTGGTGCTTAAGGCATAGTGGCTCCAGAGCCAGACGTCCTGGCCTTGAATCTTGGCCTGACTACTTACGATCTGCGAAACTTAATTACCCTCTGCCTCCCTTGCTTCCCTTGTTACATGGAGACGTAGCTGTATCCACGTGATAGGATGTTGTAAGGCTTAAAGGAATGAACACTTATATAACCCTAGAACCCGGGTCAGCCAACTGCGGCTCACAAGCCACATGCGGCTCTTTGGCCCCTTGAGTGTGGCTCTTCCACAAAATACCACGTGCGGGCGCTACCGCGATAAGGAATGTACCTAACTATATATATAGCTTAAGTTTAAAAAATTTGGTTCTCAAAAGAAATTTCAGTTGTTATACTGTTGATATTTGGCTCTGTTGACTAACGAGTTTGCCAACCACTGCCTAGAACAAGGCCTAGAATGGAGTTAGCTCTTAATAAAGGTTAATTATCCAACCACAGCATTAGGGCCAGCTCTCCATTTGTAGCATCCTACAAAGACCGTTGACTAACCATCTTTTTCTGTTTCCTTTTTATATCAAACATTAATGTACTCCTTATTTCCTCACTGAACCGATAGTAACTGAGTGTCTCCTATGCTCATAGCATCTTGCTCTGCCCGACATTAATGCTTCATCTCTCCACTAAGTCTCCATTCTTGTATGTTTGTAACAATCAGTAATCCACCATCCCTGATTGCTTCCAGTCTTGGATGTTGCTCTCTGCTTTCCAGAAGATCAAAGAAAAATTTAAAGAGTCACTTCCTTCTGATAGAAGAGAGTATGCATTCTCATGTTTGGTGACCCATTCTTTTGCACAAGAGTTTTTTTTGTTTGGTTGAACTGCCAAATTGTTTTTTGTAGTTGTTGTTTGTATTTTTCTGAAGTGAGAAGCAGGGGGGCAAAGAGACAGACTCCTACATGTGCCTGACCGGGATCCACCCGGCAAGCCCACTAGGGGGCAATGCTCTGCCCAACTGGGGCGTTGCTCTGTTGCAACTAGAGCCATTCTAGTGCCTGAGGCAGAGGCCATGGAGCCATCCTCAGCGTCTGGGCCAACTTTGCTCCAGTGGAGCCTTGGCAGTGAGAGGGGAACAGAGAGACAGAGAGAAAGGAGAAGGGGAAGGATGGAGAAGCAGATGGATGTTTCTCCTGTGTGCTCTGGCCTGGAATCAAACCCAGGACATCCACACACCAGGATGATGTTCTACCACTGAGCTAACTGGCCAGGGCCTGAACTGCCAGATTGTTGAAGAAATCATCTACAGCTATAGCAGGGAGTTGTGGGGAAGCAAGATTTGAGAACTTGCTTCATACATTTTCAAGAGTTGCAAAAGTGAGGGCTTCACTGATCTTTCTGATTTGTGTATGCATAGACAAAGGCAGAAAGGCAGGAGGGGGCAACCTTATGGTGGACCGGCATCTGGGGCTCAGGACACTGACAGGGAAAGTTCTAAGGGTATGTTCACTGCTGATTAAATTTCTGAGCAGTCTTTGCTGACTCTCCTGAGTATCGGGTCCTTTACAACTCAAATGCTCTTTTAATCTCTTGTCACCACGAACTGGTGTTTCCTCAGGGCACTTCGAATTCTTCTCAGCTAAGACCAGAGAGTCGCCAACTATAATGAGGATGCTGCAGATTCTCGCTATTTCAAACAGAAGATGTCAAACGTTAATATCCCAAGCCATTGATTTGAGAGCATCTTCTAAGCTGGATCAGTCTCTAAAAGAAAGCGTCATGTGGTCAGCATGAACTCCTTTTGCTGCGCTGCCACAGTTCTCCTGGGGAAGCTACAAGTTGAAGTACGATTTGTTAATCATCTTACTTTTTCCCTAAGAAACAGCACTAAGGAGAAAAAGCAAACAGCCATGCTGCCCAGTTGAGCAAGCATTATAGCAAAGATCTATCACTTGTATTTAGTACATGAACTTGAATTGTTTTGCAAGGAGAGCAAAATGGTACTGAAATGCTGAGACCCAGCTGACCTAGAGTATACTGGTCATTTGCAAGCAGGTTGTAATGTAAACACGAATAATTAAAAATGGGTAACAGTTTACGAGGCACTTTTACATTCATTCATCACTGAGTCTTCATACAGGACTGCAGGGGAATGAGAAATTGGGTGATGGGTATGCAACATAATTAAATGTCAAAATAACCTGAAGATGTTTTCTATGAACATATGTACCCTGATTTATTATGTCACCCCATTAAAATTAATAATAATAAAAAAGGGGGAGCGTAAATACCAGCATGGGTAGCATTCTTTAACGTTCTGAAGCTGCATTGATCAATGTCAGGATCTCCTGTGCTCGCTTCGGCAGCACATATACTAAAATGTCAGGATCTCCTGTAATGGTACCATTTTATTTATTTTTTTTCAATCTCATTATTTAATGCAGCCTTCTATCTATCTTTCATGCTTAGCACAAGGATGGATCAAATGTCTTCTTCAAGGCTATACTTTTGAAAGCTGAAAGCATACCATATTCATGGACATAGAAATAAATAAAATGCTTCTCTGTCTCCTTGCTGCTCGACTCATGAAATTCCTAGATCCACTTCCTATAGCCCACTGCAAACCTTTGCAGGCAGCCACTTTTTTCCTTTGATTTTTGCATCTTGAATTATCCTTTTTTTCTTTATCCCATTTGATAACCCAACTTTGAGTTTTTGCTTTGGCAAGAATGCTATCAAAGCCCCACTGTCTCTGGTGTTCATGCTTCACAATCTGGATAAATAAGATCATGTCCCTGGAATCAGGCCTCATCTCCCACTTCATCTCAGGAGAGTCATCAGACATTTAATAGACATCCTGAGTAAATCCCTAACACTGGGACTGTCGCAAAGTAGATGCTCAGTAAAATGATGGGGTTCACACACACACACACACACACACACACACACACACACACACTCCTCTCACCTTTTGCCTCTTCCTCCATTAGTACACATCAGATCTTGACTTCATATTATCCCTTTTTAAATTCAAACAACATTGCCTATGATTTTACTACCTACTGTGCTGAACAATGATGATTTAAAGACAGAAGTCTGTTTTCAGGAGATGTCCATTGTAGTTGGGGAGATAGGAATGTACAAAATAACAAAATGTGAGTGTTAGCATAGAGGTGTGCCCAAGGTGTATAGGGGTGGGGCATGTGGCTCCATCAGAAAGAGTGGAGAATAGAGGGAGTAGCAGATGAGGAAGGCTTCTTAGAGGGGTCTCTTAACCCGCATCCTGAAGGATAAGGATGTGCTGCTGTCTGCATGGGAAGTTGGCAAAAGCATTCTAAGTGGTGAACCACAGCAGGCGAGGCATGTTAGCGGAAATGCAAGGGGCTTCTTAGGGCTGGGCACGTGTGCGGCCCCGGGTGGTCAGGAGTGCCATCACTCACTCCATTTCACCGCCAGTGTCTTTTCAAATACAAATGCTTTCCTTTCAAAGCCCCTTCGAGAGGTTTAATCTCGGTCAATCACTTCATGAATCATCTTGTGTACCAACCCTCAGCCCGAGAATCAGGTGCTGTGCTGTGTTCGAGTTTCTGAGCTTGAGGTGCTCGCTTCCTTTAGGAAATGATACTAATGCATTTGCAAGGCACTGAGCAAGGAAGCCATCATAATGAAGTATGAAACCGTCTGGCATCTAACCAGCCTCTCTGGAAATAGTGGAAGGTCACCTAACGGATGGATTGGAATTTAGGTTAGGAGTTGTAGGGTGTGGAGGATCTGACTAGGGCATGGTCAAGAGAGAAAATGAGAAAATGTATGGGGAATCTAAAAATTCAAACTCACAGACCCAGACTGTAGGAGGTGGTTGCCATGGGCCGGGCACTGGGGAGATAGGGACACATCAGTCAAAGGGACACACACACTTCCAGTTGTGATGTGTTCTGGGGGGTCTAATATACAGTTCGGTGATTACAGTTAATAATACTGTGTAATATGCTTGAAATTTGCTAAGAAAGTATATTTTTAGCATATATACCACAAAACAAAAAAGGTATTATGCAGTATTATGTGGACATGTTGATTAATGATAATTAACAGTTGTGGTAATCATTTTACAATGTATATGTATAGTAAATCATCACATTGTATAACTTTAAAAAATCACATCATGCAACCTGAATATATATAATTTTTGCTTGTTAGTTATATCTTAATGAAGCTTGCCTGGGAGGTGGGGGGTGGGGTGGGGAAGAAGCTCAGGAGTAAGAATGAGTGCACTGTGTTGTTGAGGGTATGGAAACGAAACAGAATTAGATACATCCATTCACCCCACAAATTATATTGAAAGACTGGGATATGACAAGCCCTGCGAGAAAATGGTATGCAAAGCAGACAGCATGGTCTTGCTCTCCCTAATACATCCATCCATTTATCCATTTGTCTATTGGATAAATAGTTGCCGATGCCTACTCTGTTCCACGCACTGGAATGGGAACCGGGGCTATAGTGGTGGCATCAAATCAGAACTCCTAAGGCTGCAAGGAAACACAGGTCTCGAGTGCCCTAATCCTGACCTTGCCGTGCACTAAATTCTGCTGTGGACCATGGATCCAGCCCAGCTTCCCCTCCTGACTCTTCCTTGTCCGCCAAGCTCTCGTGTCATCTGTGATGTGGAACTGACCCTGCAGCTGGGGAACTTATCTAAGGAATTGTTGCAAAAATGAAGTTGTGTGGGAGTGGGAACCTGGATTAGGCTAGTGGTAACTAGATGGAACAGAAGCATTTCTAAGCAAAGAACTCATCCAGATTTGATTGGTATAAGACTTTAGGAAGATGGATCTACAGTGAGTAAGATGTCTGTATGTTTTTCTCCCCTGCTAATAGGAAGCATGTGGATGCAAAGCTCAAATAGGAAAGTTAAGAGAAGTTCCGAGTCTTGGTAAAGTCACTATATTATAGAAGATAAATCTAGTAACTCAATAAAAAACACCCTGCAGTATTATTGGACAATCATCCTAGCACCAAATCAGGAAAAGACCAACAGATCATACACGTGTTTTTCTTCTCTGTTTAGTGTGTTTGGGCTGATTTTGTTGTGTTTGGGCCCCAAGACTCAGAAATAATCTGTGAAGATTATTTCTCCTAATGTATCATGAAGATAACTGAGCCCTGTTATTGCTGCAAATGATAAAGCAAATGCCCTAAATACTTGTCAGGCTTAAAATGGACTGGAACAGCTGGAGGTTTCCGTAGGATTATACAAGTGTGAACACAATGAGAAGTGGCAAAAGGCTGAGGTACCCACCACTGGGACTGGACACGAAGCCAGTCTCAGCTGATGCCCACACGCATCTGGGTAGCAGAGCTTTCATCATTTGCCTCCTTTTGACATTTGTTTAAGGGGATAATTTTGTGCACACAAAGAGAGAGTTAGAATTAGGGGGAGAGAGAGAGAGTATTTACATACTCAAATCGATAAAGGACAGTGTGTTTCAGGGTATCCAGATGTTCTGCAGGATTTTAAAATGTTTCGCCAGATGTTTGAATTTGCAGGAAGCCATTGCCTGGGACTGTGTGGTGAATTTTTCAAGCTGTCCGGAGGCTGCAGCACATCACCTGCATTCAGTAGCTGTCTGCTCTGTACCCGGCGTGTGACTCTCGTGCCCCAGCTGTTCCAGCATCACTGCTATGTGCTTCTTGAAACCGGGAGGATGCAGCTTTTGTATAAACTTCAAGCTGGTCCTGTGATTGTCCAGAGGCTGAGTCAGCCTTGTCCTCTTTTTCAAAGTTGAGTGGGTAGAAATAATTAATGGCTTGGTTTATTGACATGCCTTGAGACAGTCTTCCCTTTGTGGTTTCAATTACCAGCCTCAATAAACTAATTTCAGATTTCATCTGAAACACCAGTAATTACACGGGGCAAGAAACATGCCCACCCGAATACAATTAGATAATGCTTGACATCGTTGTGAGGCTAAAATTTAAAACCGAAAACAGACACACACACACAGGGCTCGATGCCTAACATAAAGCAGTCTGTGTTTTATGACTTGCTATGCTCACAAAAATGAGTCATTTTGATTCACTGGCTAATGAATTCTGAGAAAGCAAAATAGTGAAGAGAAAACATTTGAGTTCAGCTCGGTTCCGTGCTGGATGTGAGGAACCAATGGGCAGGATGAGCGTGGGAGTCAGACCGGGTTCACGTCAGCAGCCCAGCCGTGTACAGCAGTGGTCACAGGAGCCAACAACAAGGACTGGCTGAAAGCCGAACAGTTCAAGATGGAGGGAAAATTGACCAGAGAACAACCGCAAAGTTCGTTATACCATCATTGTAATAAACACTGGCACCACAAGTAGAAGGGGGGCCAAGGGGACGAACGCCATGACACTTCCAGAACAGACTGTATTAGACACAAGACCCGAACCCCAAACCCCAGCCAGAGGGCAGAGTCAGAACTTGGCCCCATAAAGTTCAGAAACTACCTTCCCTTGGAAACATATAAAATCCCGAGAACTGACTAACCCAGCACACAACTCACTCACGAGATCACCTAAGTCCACTTGGACGAGTGCTTTCGCTTCTCTCATAGCCGCATGCCCTAGCCTCTTTCTCTACCTGAGTAAAACTTGCTTTGAGCCCTGGCCAGGCAGCTCAGTTGAATAGAGCATCAACCCAGGACACCAGAGTTGCAGGTCCGATCCTGGGTCAGGGCACATACAAGAATCAACCAGTAAGTGCATAAATAAATGGAACAACAAATCAATGATTCTCTCTCTCTCTAAAATCAATTAGGAAAAAAAAAAAAACAACTTTTGCTTTTGCTCACACTCCAAGTCTTCCTATTCATTCTTGAATTCTGTTCTACGCAAGTCAATAGCCGGGAGGTCCCAGACCCTATGCTGGGGCAGGGTCAGCCCCTGCCATTGGACTACTGGCTCATGACCATACCATATATAAATCTCTGATTGATGTAAAAAATCAAATTTTAAAAGGTATGATGATAAAACTGTTTAGACATTTAAGAAAATATTTATATAATCTGTGTTTGGACATGCAATCTTAAACAACAGAGGGCACCCAGAAACCTGATAAAGAAAAAGATCAATAAATCCAATCTTATAAAAATGTTTAAATTCCTTTGTCGCAAGATACGAAAAATGAGCTTAAAAGCTAGATAATAAGCTAAGAGAAAATGTTTATAGCACATGACAATGGATTAATATTTCTACAATTTAAATGACAGCTAAAATTTATATAAAAAACGCTAATAACCCAGAGGAAAAAATATGTGAAGAATAGGATCAGAAGAGAAATGCAAATTAGTTAATGAGCATAGAAGAAGATACTCGACCTCAGCAGTAATTTGGAAATGCAAATTAAATCAATGAAATCCCATTTTTCCTGGTAGGTTGTTACAAGTAAATAATGTCCACAGCTATGGAAATTAAGAGCAAATGGATATACCACACATAGCTGATAGGAGCATAAATACTGCTGGTGTCTTTCAAAATAATCGGGCAGAATCTAGTCAAATACAGCATGTGTATACCTGGACTGAGCAATATTACCTTTAGGAGTCTTTCCTCCTAGAATGAAAGCACTAGTACAAAAAACAAATATGTTTGAGGCTGTTTATTTCAGAGTTTATTTTCATGGTCCAATAACATGAAAGTAACTTCAACGTCTTTTATTTAGGGAATGGTTGAGAACGTAAAGTGCTTTCAAATTATGGCTCATCTGTAGCCTTACAAATGAATAAGTAGCTCTATGAAGACCTGGCACACGAGGACATTCCACACATACAAGTACTTTTACTAGCAGAACCTTTCTAAACATATGTACATGCATTTGGGCAGATGAGCGTAATGTGAGCTGTGGTTGAATGATACCCAATAAATTGCTCACACTGGAAGGAAAATGATTACCTCCTGCTTTGCACATTGTTTTTTTTTTTTTTTTTTGTCTTTTTTTTCTAGTTATGAATAAATTTTTATTTTAATGGGGTGACATCAATAAATCAGGGTACATATATTCAAAGAAAACATTTCCAGGTTATCTTGTCATTTAGTTCTGTTGCATACCCATCACCCAAAGAGAGATCATCCTCCGTCACCCTCTATCCAGTTTTCCCTGTACCCCTCCCCCTCCCCCTCTCCCTCTTTCCCTCCCCCCACCCCCCGTAACCACCCCACTCCTGTCCATGTCTCTTAGTCTCATTTTTATGTCCCACCAATGTATGGAATCCTGCAGTTCTTGTTTTTTTCTGATTCACTTATTTCACTCCACATAATGTTATCAAGATTCCACCATTCTGCTGTAAGTGATCCGATGTCATCATCTCTTCTAGCTGAATAATATACCATGGTGTATATGTGTCCCAACTTCTTTATCCAGTCTTCTATTTTTTTTACAGTGGTTAAAAGCCTTTAAGCAAACTCTTGGCTAATACAGCAAGAAACCATAAAAGAACAGTGTCCTTAACATGTTCACTGAGTCCAAATTGGCCCCATCACCATGCCAAATCCCTGAAAAATGCAACCCAACCCCAGTTCAGTCTGTTAGGAGCTGTCACAGGGAGCAGGAGTCCAGGAAAAGTCCACATCCAGGAAAAGTCCACATGGCACTGGAATTGTTGTCACCATTCTATACTTTGCAGCTCATGTCTAAGTCCCAATGACCGCTGCTTCTAGCTGGGAATGGTCCAGGTAGACTAGAAAAGCCATTTGCAGCATGCGTGGATATGGAACTTCTGTTCTCCTCTGCCTGAAGAGTTGAGACCAGGTTGCTTTTCCCTGGAGCTCTGCGACTATGGTATCCCTTAGAACCTTGGGATACACTAAGCTGGGTGGCAAAGGTAGATTCATAAAAAAGTTGGCAAAAGGGGGAAAGAGAGCTCTAAATTAGGAGTAGGTCCTGGCCTGAAATATGAGTGAGGCATTGAGGTAGGAGGGATAAAGGAAACACTATATATTAAGCAAAGCAGCAGCAAATAGGACTATTAACACCCACAACAGAGATCTTTGAGGGAAGAATAAAAAATCTGACTATTCAGGCAAAACATAGTTAAGAGGCCCTTGTGCAAATGAGATCAGTTTACCTGCTTCTTGGAAGAAATACCCTAGGCTCATCCACAGTGTCGTAGATGGGGCCAACGGCCCTGGGCACCTTCAGCCTTCAGTGGCAAACTCCAGCTTTCTGGACAAGGTTAGGTCATAGGTGGCTGGAGCAGGGCTGGAAGAGACTGAACCCTCCCTTAGAGGAGTGAGGGGGAAGCCTACCTTCCAGTGTCCCTGTTTCCTCACAGTAGAGGCATGTAATCCTGGCAGGCTTTAGCTCAATGACCTTCCTTTCCACTATTGAAGCAGGACCCAGATGGCATCCTATGAGACCCCTTTGGGGCATTGGAGCCTTTAAGGGTGTATCCTAAAAGCTGGTAGTTCCCCTGATCTCTATTGGGCTTTTTCTGCCTCTAGGTATCTTAAAAGCCATGCTCAGAAGATCTTGCTGAAGGGTTTGAGGATCCCCATCCGTTTATATAAATCTTTTCCATATATCTGGAGCTATTTGGGAAAAGACAAAACAGTGTTATTAGCTGGATCTAATAAAGAAGGTAGTAGTTTGCAGGCGAAAAAGATTTGGTGTCTCCTGTTCATCAGCATTCCAAAGAAATGTAAAATTTTTTTTAAGTAAAAAACATGATATGGTAGACCCGTAGGAGTTCCAGGATATGACTAGCCCCTCTTGAATTTTTTTTTTAAATTGACCTTAAAATATTTGCTGAGTACACTTTAATAATGCCTTAACTTTAAAGATTGTAAGCATGACAAAATATAGTAAATGCTTTTGCTCCATATGCAGGAGAATTTTCAGTTTAGCCAGTTTAGGAAATCCAATAATAGAACAATGCATACAGACAATGAGCTATAACATGCTTAGCAGCCTCTCCTGTTCTGACAGAGGTTACTATAGATCCGGAATATGTATCCACTGTAATGTGGACATACGACTGTTTGCTAAATGAAGGTATATGAGTAACATCCATTTGCCAAAGTTGTCCTGGTAGGGGTCCTTGAGGGTTAACTCCAAATGAAGGGGCAGTATAGGACCCCTTGGACAGGATTTCCCAATCTGCCGTGCTGCTTCCCGAGAAAGTTGAAACTGTTTACACTGGGCTGCAGCGTTCTGGTGATGAATAGTATGAGACTGACTTGCTCGGTCTGTCATGGTTGCTCCATATAATTTTCTTTTGGGTAGCTTGATCAACAAGGGCATTCCTAGGCCCTAGCCGGTTGGCTCAGTGGTAGAGCATTGGCCTGGTGTGCAGGATTCCCGGGTTCGATTCCCAGTCAGAGCACACAGAAGAAGCGCCCATCTACTTCTCCACCCCTCCCCCTCTCCTTCCTCTCTGTCTCTCTCTTCCCCTCCCGCAGCCAAGGCTCCACCGGAGCAAAGCCACCCCGGGCACTAAGAATGGCCCCATGGCCTCTGCCTCAGGTGCTAGAATGGCTCTGTTTGCAACAGAGCAACATCCCAGATGGGCAGAGCATTCCCCCCTGGTAGGCATGCCAGGTGGATCCTGGTCAGGCGCATGCGGGAGTCTGTCTGACTGCCTCCCCATTTCCATCTTCAGAAAAATACAAAAATAAGTAAATAAAAGAAAAAATACAACCAAAAAAAAAAAAAAAAGAAAGAAAGAAAAGAAAAGAGAGAGAGAGAGAAAAAAAAGGGCATTCCCTTGTGCTAAAGCTCCAGGGAGCATGGAGTGAGCTTGAGTATGTCCTATGAAACATGGAGCTCTATGTTGACATATAAGTCTTTGAAGAAGGAGGAACTGCTGAAATAGTTCATCAGCATTTGTCCCTAAGACAGCCGTCTTTATAGTGGAAACACCATAAGTAAATATTTGCTGTCTGTCTATAGATTAAAGGGGGAATATGGCAAATGCTGAAAAGGCATGATCTTTGTGCCCCTCCCCTCCCCCAACCCCCTCCCTCTCCTCCCCCCACCCTGTAACCCCAACACTGTTGTCCATGTCTCTGAGTCTCATCTTTATGTCCCACTTATGTATGGAATCATACAGTTCTTAGTTTTTTCTGAATTACTTCTTTTGCTCAGTATAATGTTATCAAGGCCCATCCATGTTGTTGTAAAAGATCCTATGTCATCATTTCTTATGGCTGAGTAGTATTCCATAGTATATATGTACCAGAGCTTTTTAATCCACTCGTCCACTGATGGACACTTGGGCTCTTTCCAGATCTTCGCTATTGTGAACAATGCTGCCATAAACATGGGGGTGCATTTCTTTTTTTCAAACAGTGCTATGGTGTTCTTGGGCTATATTCCTAACAGTGGTATACCTGGGTCAAAAGGCAGTTCAATTTTTAATTTCTTGAGGAATCTCCATACTGTTTTCCACAGTGGCTGCACCAGTCTGCATTCCCACCAGCAGTGCAGGAGGGTTCCCTTTTCTCCACATCCTCGCCAGCACTTATTCTGTGTTGTTTTATTGATGAGCACCATTCTGACTGGTGTGAGGTGATATCTCATTGTGGTTTTAATTTGCATTTCTCTAATCATTAATGATGTTGAACATTTTTTCATATACCTATTCGCCATCTGTGTGTCTTCTTTGGAGAAGTGTCTATTCATAGCTTTGCGCATTGTTTAACATGTTCACACATGTGCATTACTTTGTTTTAAAGAGAGGAACTGACCTCAAATTCAAATTCTTTAACTTACTGGCCACGCAACCTTGAAACATCACATAATCTCATTTAGTCTTGTTCTTCTCTGTACAATAAGGATAATATGATTTGACAGAATTGGGGGGAGGTTATGCAACATTAAGACGTGTCAGGTTCCTAGCACAGAGCTCATTAAATGATGGGTGATCAGCAAAGGAACACTTCCCCTTCCTTCCTTTCTCTTTCCCTCAGTTGATGTGTTTTTAGGGCTACAAGCCATTCACCACATTGGCACCACGCAAACCAGGAGGATGAAGCTGCCATCTAAACATAGAATCCAACAACTTCCAGAATCTAAATGGAAATGATTTTCATTGGAGTCAAAACCATCATGGAGCTAAAACCCATATCACTGCTCTTTCCTTCCATTCATCCAGACGTTGAGAGTTATAGATCCAAAAAATAATTGCACATGGCTCATTAAAAGTATGAAATTAAGTGGCCAATCCTATGACCTAGACTGCTCCCTGCTCCGAACCCAGGTTGTATGAGCATCCGAAAGCTGCTCTCCTCCCCCTCCTGCCTGGATCCTTGACCCATTTCATCTCTGGAATGCTATGGTGATGAAATCACAGTGTTGGTGGCCACATCATTCGCCAACATTCTCCTCACTCAACTCCTTCCCCAACATTTGTTTGTTATAGAAACAACATTGGGCCAGAGCTTTTATAAACATATACTCACTTAATCTTCCCAACAAGATCATCTTCCCAATCTGGCCATCTCCATTTTATAGATGGAGAAACAAGGTTATAGAAGTTTAACCACCTGCTCAAGGTGAAAATATGGTAGCTCATGGTCTTTATCCTGCACTGTGATCACTCTCCAAGGTGGAGACGTCCGAAGACCCAGTGGCTTAAATTCCTCCTACATAACAGTTACTCAGCGATGATTGGCTAGAAACTGCATGTCTGTCCACATGAGGAGGCACTTTAGTCTTTAACTGGTTATAAGACTTTTATGTCTTGCAGCCTGGGGTCAAGCTTTCAAGCTGAACTCAACTGTCTCCTCTACTAGGAAGGCTTAACCCTAGCACTGGAGAAAAGGATCAGGGTCCCCCCTCTGTGTGTAATTCTTAAGATGCACACACGTTCATTAAAACACGTATCATGTTTTGTCATAACTATTTGTTAGCTTGCCCATCTTCCCAATATACAGGGTGTCCACGAGAGTGTGGCCATTTTTATATGGTTTATTTGAGATGTTCTTTTAAATTTTTTTAGAAAAATGTACAAATTAACGATTGTGTGTTAAATAGGATATCTGCACCCCCTTCAATGTCCCAAGTGAGAGAATGGGAGCCCTAGTTAGCAGCGGGAGAAGAATTCAGCAGTAATGGAGTTATTCCGAGCCAAGTCCCCCTATGAAATAAATCCGAAATCCGCAAGGGGTCAAAAGCCTGCAGCAGTGGGTATTTTAAACATGTTCATTAATAATGACTCAAAGTGGGGATTTATTACAGTTGAGAAAAAGGAAAGAGACAGTAAATCAGCATTGGTGAGGAAAAGAGGAAGGGAAAGATATGAGCTCTAACTCAAAATGTATTCATGTGCTTTATAACTCTAAAGGAGAGATTGCTAGATTGAAGTGGAAGACTTTATTTGTGAGATTAAATTCACTGCGGATATGGTTTATGCCAGTGTTCATTTTCCCAACTTTCATTTGCTTTCCTTTGGCCAAAGTTGGGGACTTAGTTTATTGCCTGAAAGCCAGAATAGATTGCCTTAGCTGTCTCTTCACGAAAATAGTCCTTGCTTCAGACGATGACTTACAAAGCACTACTAGTTGGATCCTAGGAACCTGCTATTTTATTGGCACATATGTTGAAGAGAATAGTTTTTAAAATATTCAATTAGTTCTGCCTCTGAGACAGAATTTAAACAAACCCAAAGCAATAGGATTAAATTTACATAAAAATCCAACCGTTGCCCAGGAACCAATTCTTTTCCCACTCAGACTAACTCCAGGGATAATCAAGCTCTTTCCTGGCTGCCTGCCAGCCCAAGCAGATACATGCTTTTAATTCATAAATCAGGCCAACGTAGTTCCTTGCCTAAAACTCTCAACCCTTTCTAATCCATCAGAGTATAATGCAAACGGCTCCCTGTGGTCCGCAGAGCTCTGCACACCTGTCTTCGGTTTACCTGGCCAACCTCATCTCCTCCCACTTTTCTTCTCATCTGGTTGGTTCATCAGGTTCAAGGTAACTGGCTTCTTCTCGGTTCCTTCGAACACGTCAAGCTCTTCTCTTCCAAGAACCACTCCTCAGTGCTGCCCTGGACATCTCTTACCCTGCCACTATTCAAGCAAGACGCCTCTCAGTCCTTTTTAGGGTGGCCTAGATGTCACTTCCAGAGAAATTATCCTTGACCATTCTACCTGGGTTATCTCCCCCATCCATGCTTTATTCTGTCATTTATTACATTCTTCATTGTCTCTTCAGCATGCTTACTGGGAGTCCTAATTACATAGATATACACGGGTAAACTTGGAGATAAACAATACCTCCCGTATTCCCCGCTAGACTACAAAACCCATGAGAGCGGGAACCATGTGTGTTCCATTCAGGAAATATTTGCTGAGTGAATTATCAGTGTCAAGCCTGGTGCATCACAGACTGTGTCACTGAACACTTTTTAATTGAATCTGTCTTGTCTCCATAGAATTTAGCACGTGCATAAAAGCTACATAAATTAATTCCAGGGAGTGCTGAACTCCCTGTCCTCAACAGCGTGGTCTATGCAAATTTTGCCAAAATGACAAATGACAACAGCACATGAATAAGAAGGGTGCCTGAAAGCCTCAGCTGACTTTGGGGCATCTTCTCTAGGATAAAAAATGTCATCAAGGCAAATTTTAGCTCTGAGGATCAAACTGGAGTCCTCTGGTACCTTGCTCTCCCGACCAATTTCTGAGTTGGAGGAGGACTGTTTTGTTTTTGTCTGGGGTTGCCATGATGTGTTAATAAACTGAACTTGAGCTGCTTTGTTCGGCTTTGAACAAGTGGCTGATAGGTTTGGCTTCGGGTTTTCCAAAGCTCATGTTTTAAGCAGCTGAAATCACAGTCCCTGAGCCTCTTTCATAGTTCAGTGGACCCAGAGCCAAAGGGACCATGTGGGATTTATGGTTTAGGGAAGCTCTGACAACATTGTCATGGGAAAATGTTTTGGCAAGACAGCTGTGCTGCAGCCGTTCAGTGCCATTGTTTAGACTCTGTGAAAATTAATTTGCAAAAAAGATCCAAGTCTGTTCTGTTCTGGTTTGCATGTAAAATAGAAGACTGTGTGAAGAGGACGCCGGGGGTGATCCCTTGCAAACATTTTCAGACCAGTTGTCCATTCGCTAGTCAGGTTCTCACTCGGTTTTACTTTATTTACATTGACATTTTTTTTCCTCAACAATAAGTTGTATCAGTCAAGACAGAAATGGGCATGGCATTAGCGAATTAGACACGATAGGTGTTGCTTTTTTTTTTTTTTTTTTTGTATTTTTCTGAAGCTGGAAACGGGGAGAGACAGTCAGACAGATTCCCGCATGTGCCCGACCGGGATCCACCTGGCACGCCCACCAGGGGCTACGCTCTGCTCACCAGGGGGCGATGCTCTGCCCCTCCGGGGCTTCGCTCTGCCACGACCAGAGCCACTCCAGCGCCTGGGGCAGAGGCCAAGGAGCCATCCCCAGCGCCCGGGGCCATCTTTGCTCCAATGGAGCCTTGGCTGAGGGAGGGGAAGAGAGAGACAGAGAGGAAGGAGGGGGGGTGGGGGGTGGAGAAGCAAATGGGCGCTTCTCCTATGTGCCCTGGCCGGGAATCGAACCCTGGTCCCCCGCACACCAGGCCGACGCTCTACCGCTGAGCCAACCGGCCAGGGCAGGTGTTGCTTTTTTAAAAATGACAAGAAGTTGAAAATTTTGACTTACTGGGATATCCAGCAAAACTAAGAAAAAAATAATTCGACAACAATTGTCTAAATCTGGAAGTAGAAGCAGTGCCTTAGCTTTCTGTAACGGCATCTCTGTCCCCTGGAGGGGATGGAGGGTGTTGGGAAACCGGAAGGCTCGATCATAAGTGTCAGGATCCTGGGGATAAGCGGGAATTCTGCACAAACTCAGAGAGAGTGTTTCTTGCTCTAAATCTTGAAGCCTCGGTTCACATGTTCAGCCTCGCTCCACACGTAAAGCCTGCTGGCTCTCTCCCATGCCCTCCTGTGCTCACAGCCTTCTTCCCGCAACACTTCCCGAGAACCTAGGCTACACCCCATCTGCAGACCTATTCCTGGTCCACTTGGCACCTGAGGTCCCTAGACAACCTTTACATCTTACGTATTGTCCTGACCCTTCGCACTGACTCTGAGAGCACTGACCTCTCTCGTCTGGGCTAGAACCTTGTCCATTACCGCTGACCCCAGCACACGGCCCCTGGCTCAGCCCGCTGGGGGCCGCCATTCCCAGCAGATCGCCACGGGGACCTCCTCCTGCAGATGAGACCCGGACACATCCTCCCTGGCCTGAGTGAAAAAGCCTTGTTCCTATCCAGCCCAAGTTCTATAGCTTTTTTAAACAAACTTAACTTGTATTCGGGATAGTTGACATTTAAAGCAGTTTGGTTTGAATTTTTACACTTGGAATTCATTTTAAGTAGAAAATAGGCACGAATGCTACTTACCCTTGATTTGCCCAAAGAAAAAAATGGTAGTAAAAGTCTTCCAGTGACCGTAGCAATAATCTGAAACTCTGTGCCAATAATGATCTGCTCTTGTGTGGAGCCTGCTGGGGAGGGAAGGATTTAGAGCAGGGGGGTGTGGTGGACACTAGGAAGCTTGAGGCCTGTGCCTTACTCTGGCCTTCCCTGACCCCACCTGGCTGGGCGGTCTTAGGTGGAGGACTCTATCCTCAGCCTTTCCAGCCCCAGTGTCATGTTTTCATTCAGATCAGGTGATCTCTAAGGTGGCTCCTAATATATTTCTGAAACAGACTATTCATTTCTGGCTGATGGCATAGTCAGCGATCCAGTAGAAAATGAATTTCGATCACCTCTTTAAGGGTGGAACTGATGAGGGACACAGCTGAGCAGGGGCGAGTGTTTCTCAGTCATTCCTGAAGTGGCTGACCAGGTGCCTCGAACCAGACTCGTCGGCCTTGACCATGAAGTGGGGATGTAAAACCCGGACACTGTTTGTCATAAAGAGTGCCGTGCCCAGTAAAAGCCAAGGCAGATGTTCACATAAAGTTCTTGCATAAAGTTTGTGTTTTAGTGGGGGTACTTGGGGGGGGGTGAAGTTTCCTAAAGAGGCGTGGCAGTGTCTGCCTACCCACGCTGCCATATAACAGCAGTCTCGCAATCTGTTTACGGGGTTGGAATTATTTTTGTTAATGGTTTTCATGGGAGTAGATGAAATGCAATGCACACCAGATGTAGCTTGGTTCATCACGCAGCTGCTCTCTCAGAAAGGCCCCCCCAGACATCGTAGATGGCCTGATTGCCAATGAGATTATTGTCTTGCAGAGTTTTAAAGATAAAGGGGGTTGTATTTATTCTTATTCTGGCGATAGCAAATATTCACAATTTAGCAGCTTAAAACAACACAGATGTATTGTCCCACAGTTCTGGAGGTGAGATGTCCAAAATGAGTCGCATGGGGTTAAAATCAGAGTGTTGGCCAGTGTTCCTTCTGGAAGCTCCAGGGAAGAAGCTGTTGCTTTGCCCACGGCAGCTTCCAGAAGCCACCTGTATTTCGTGGCTCCTGTCCCCTTCCTTCATCTCCAAATCCAGTGTCTTTGGTCCTCTCTGATCTCTCTCTTCATCCTTAAATCTTTCTTCCCTATCTCTGACCTCCCTCACCTGTCTCTTAAAAAAAAAAAAAAAAAAATACTTTTGTGATGATATTGGACCCACCCAAATAATACAAGATAATCTGTTCATCTCAGGATCCCTAGCCTAATCATTTCTGCAAAGTACCTTTTACTACTAAGGTAACGTTCACAGGTTCTGGAGTTAGGATGTTGGCAACTTTGAGGGGGGATGCTATTATTCTATCTACCGCAAAGGCTATAGAGAGCCGACAGGGCCTCAGAGACCAATGACTTATCTAAAGTCTTACAGCTGATTTGTGGCAGTGCCATGACTGTATTGTCCCTGACACCCTCTCATTTGTCATCATTATGTGTATCACTGACATGCCCAAATGGATGCTTTATTTTCATAATAAACTCCAAATGATTGAGGAAGAAATATAATATTAAGTCAATGATTTTAATAGAGCACCTTAGAAAAGACAGAAGTTATAAATATTTTGCTTTTTTGTTTTGTTTTGTTTTGTTTTTGTTTTTGTTTTTTAGTGAGATGAGGAGAGATAGTGAGGCAGACTTCCACATGTGCCCTGACCAGGATCAACCCAGAAACCCCCATCTAAGGCCAATGCTCAAATCAACCAAGCTATTTTTAGTGCCTGAGGCTGCCACTTGGACACACGAGCTATCCTCAGTGACCCTGGCCTATGCTCAAACCAATCAAGCCAATGGCTGTAGGAGGAGAAGAAGGATAGAAGGGGAAGAAGGAAGGAGAGAGAAGCCAATGGTCACTTCTCCTGTGGGTCCTGACCAGAAATTTAACCCAGTACATCCATGTACCAGGCCGACACTCTATCCACTGAATCAACCACCCAGGGCCTAGAAGTTATATATTTTTAAAAATAATTTCTAATGCAAATGTTTTCCTAATTATGATTATTTTTCTTATTATGTGGTGCTTCTAAAGATGTTAATTGACTTGCAATGATAATGTAGTTAAGAGATGATTGGTAATGAGAGTTCCAAGGTCACACGTGTGTATGTTCTCTCTACTCTTCCTCCCACTCCTCTTTGTCCCTCTGTAACTGACCATTGCCGCCATTTTGAAAATCAGCTATGACTGGAAAGCCAGTTCAAACTCTTTTTTTTTTAATTATTATTTATTGATTGATTTGAGAGAGAGAGAGAGAGAAGTAGTCACATATTGTTCCTCCAGTTGTGCATTCATTGACTGCTTCCCATATATGCCCTGACCAAGGATCAAACCCTCAACCTTGGAGTCTCCAGACGACGCTCCAACTGACTGAGCAAACCCACCAGGGCTGCCAATACAAACTCTTAACTAAAAGGAGTAAAGTCACCAGAGGCATACTGGGACGGGTTAAACCAAATCGGGTGTTTGCCACTTTTCACAATGAAGCCCATATTTTGGTGCAGAAATGTTCTCCTAAGAATCCAAGGAACTCATTTTTAACTTCCCTCGTCTGCCCAACAGTGGCCTGTAACATACAAAAGGTCCATAGAATTTTTTATTTAGATGGGATTAGACATACCAATTCTTTTTGTGGCTTACAGGTCTCTTACACAGTATTGTTAGCAGGTGTTTACAGACTCCTCTTTTAGTTTCCACATTTTTGTGGGATTTTTTTCCTCTTTTTTGCAGTTGAATTCTAGTTTCAAGGCTTTATGATCAGAAAATATGCTTGGTACAACTTCAATTTTTCTGAATTTGCTGATGTTGTTTTTGTGGCCCAACATATGGTCAATTCTTGAGAATGATCCATGTACACTGGAGAAAAATGTATACTCAGTCACTTTGGGATGAAATGTCCTGTAGATGTCTATCATATCCAGGTGCTCTAGTGTTTTGTTTAAGGCCACTATGTCTTTGTTGATTCTCTGTTTGGATGACCGATCTAGAGCCGTCAGCGGTGTATTGAGGTCTCCAAGTATGATTGTATTTTTGTCAGTTTTTGTTTTAAGATCAATAAGTAGCTGTCTTATATATTTTGGTGCTCCTTGGTTTGGTGCATATATATTAAGAATTGTTATGTCTTCTTGATTCAGTGTCCCCTTAGCCATTATGAAATGGCCATTTTTGTCTCTGAGTACTTTTCCTGTCTTGTAGTCAGCATTATCCGATATGAGTATTGCTACACCTGCTTTTTTTTGGATGTTATTTGCTTGGAGTATTGTTTTCCAGCCTTTCACTTTGAATTTGTTTTTATCCTTGTTACTTAGATGAGTTTCCTGTAGGCAGCATACAGTTGGATTTTCTTTTTTAATCCATTCTGCTACTCTGTGCCTTTTTATTGGTGAGTTTAATCCGTTTACATTTAGTGTAATTATTGATACTTGTGAGTTCCCTATTGCCATTTTATATCTTGCTTTCTGTTAGTTTTGTGTCTTGTTTGATCCTTCTCTTTTGTTTTTCTATCTTTTGTTTTTATTTGGTTGTATTCCATACATCTTTCCACTGTTGCTATCTTTTTTATCTCATGTGCTTCTGTGGTGGTTTTTTCAATGGTGGTTACCTTTGAATAATGAAAAGGGTCCCTACCCTGTTCATTGTAGCGAACTATTTTGTGAGTACTTTTGCACTCCATCGTTCTTTGCTACTGTTAATCTCCATCTTCTCCCCCTCTTTCTTTTTGTTGTTGTCACAGTTTAAATTTGGTTTTATTGTGTTCTTCTTGGAGCTTTTACTTGTGGCTCTGTTTTTTTTTTTGTTTTGTTTTGTTCTTTGTATCTGATTGGAGAACCCCCTTTAGTAATTCCTGGAGTGGGGATTTTCTGATGATAAATTCCCTCATCTTTTCTGTATCTGTGAATGTTTTTATTTCTCCTTCATATTTGAAGGATAGCTTTGATGGGTATAGTATTCGTGGCTGAAAGTTCCTCTCTTTCAGGACTTTAAACATTGGGGTCCACTCTCTTCTAGCTTGTAGAGTTTCTGCTGAGAAATCTGATGATAATCTAATGGGCCTTCCTTTATATGTTGTATTCTTCTTTTCCCTGGCTGCCTTGAGAATTTTTTCTTTGCTGTTGGTTTGTGTCAATTTCATTATGATATGCCTTGGAGTAGGTTTGTTGGGGTTAAGAAAACTTGGAGTTCTGTTTGCTTCTTGAACTTGAGGCTTTAGTTCTTTCCACAGGCTTGGGAAGTTCTCATCTATTATTTGTTTGAGTATGTTCTCCATTCCATTTTCTCTCTCTTCTCCCTCTGATATACCTATTATTCTTATGTTATTCTTTTTGATGGAGTCAGATAATTCTTGTAGGGCTATCTCATTTTTTTTAATTTTTGAGTCTCTTTCTTCTTCTCTCTGTTGTGCCTCAAGTTGCTTGTCTTCTATTTCACTAATCCTCTCTTCTATCTGACCTGTTCTATTAGCTAAGCTTGTTACTTCGTTTTTCAGCTCGTGAATTGAGTTTTTCATCTCTGTTTGATTTGTTTTTATAGTTTCAATTTCCTTGGACATATATTCTTTGTGTTCATTGAGTTGTTTTCTGAGCTCCCTAAATTGCCTTTCTGTGTTTTCTTGTATATCTCGGAGGATTTTTAGGATTTCTATCTTGAATTCTCTGTCATTTAGCTCCAAGGTTTCCAATATATTAAATTTTTTCTCCATAGATTTTTCCTCATCTAGCTGTGTTACCTCTCTTTCTTTTGTATCCATGATATTCGATTTTCTCTTCCTTAATGGCATCTGAGGGTGGTTTTGTTGATAGTATTAATGAGATTTAATAAAGAATAAAAAGTTTAAAAAAATAATAAAAAAAAATCGAAAAGAGTTGTTTTTTTAAAAAAAATTAATAATGAAATAAAGAAAAATAAAATAAAATTAAAATTAAAAAAAAAAAAAAAAAAAAGGAAATTATTCCCCCCCTCCTTTTTTCCTCTCCTCTCCTCTCCCCTCTTTCTTGATAAAATCTTGTGGTGGACTGTGAATTATAACAAACAATGCCTGTGATGGAGGGCCTGAATTGGGGAAAAGTAATAAAGGGGCAAAAAAAAAAAAAAAAAAAAAAGAAAGAAAAAAGAAAAAAAAAAAGAGCATATGGATCCACAAAAAGCAAATAAGGAAAAAATTTGGGTCAAGAATAAAATGATTTGCTTTTAGGTGTTGGTTGTCTAAGAGTTATGATGAGAGGATTAAGAGGAAAACGGAAAAATGGGGGGACAAATTAAAAAATTACTATTGTATTTAGTGGAACAAGAACTAGATAATATGGAGAGCCAGGGATGGGAGCACTGCTAGTGAGTTAAAAAGGTGAAGTAAAAACCCCCCAAAATGCCACAAACATAAGTTTGAGTCCCAGATAAGATAATTTGTTTGTTATTGAGGTTTGAATGAGAGGAGATGTAAAGGAAAAAGGAAGAAACTAATATAGAGGGAAAAAAGAAAGAGAGAGAGAGAGAAAAAAAGAGGGAACCACTAAAAGAAGAAAAAAGAAAGGAGAGAGAGAGAGAGAGAGAGAGTTAAGGGTTTTGGAGTGCAACCCTCATAGAGAGAAAGGAAGAGAAGAGAAAAGATAATGGGAGATGTAACACTTATGGGTAGTGTAGTTCAAGGAGAGGAGAGAGTAAGACCGGTAGAGAGTTAATCGGCCAAATTGGAGGAGGAAAAAAAAAAGTATCAAGAATGAAGATAAGAGAAACAAACGAACAAATATAATAAAATGGGATAGGTTATAAAGTCTGCAGATTATTCTTGATTTTGAGAGGTTATCTTCTTGCTTTTTCTTTTCTCTCCCTCTTCCTGGTCGGTGACTCTGTACCCCGGGTTTTGCCCCTTTGCCACGCTCAGGTGGAGGTTTGCAGTTGATAAGTCTCTATGGCAATGTCATGTATTGTGCTTTAGTCTCGTTGGCAGTCGAGGCTATTAGCATTTATAGGCTCCGACAGTGAGAGAGTCCGTGTTCCTGGAGCCTTTCTCCTAGTCTTTCCTTCCTCAGTTAGTAGCCTGATAATCCAGCCATGGGGTTGCTGCTGCCTCTGCCTCTGCCTGGATAGTAAGAGGCTCAAAGAGCTGGCAACTCCCCACTCTATTTCCACTCAGCACAGGGCTCTGGGTAAGGCTCAGTCAGTCAGAGCTGCTAGCATAATCAGGCGGGCTTTCCGGCCATTCAAAGACCTCTGGCTCTGCCACTCTGTCCGGTAACACAAGCGGGCGCCCACTTCCGGGGCGGTTCGAGGAAACTCTCGCTCACTTTCTGCGTGCACAGACCAGGATATCCGGCCAGCAGTCTCACGCTCTGAGTGAAACCCCCAACCGCAGGGAAAAGTTGCAGCGTTGGAATTGAGTCTCGCTCCGTCCCCGTGCGCGGCTTTTGCAAGGCGCTGGGGCGGCCCAAGATTCCGCTTTGGCCCACACAAAGGCCCCTGACTCTGCCCCTCTGTGCGATAACATGGGCGCGCACTGCCGAGGCACTCGGAGGAATCTCTCATTCACTATCTGCGCGCAAACCAGGATATGAGGCCGGCCGCGTTTCCCTCTGAGTGAAACACCCTCCAGTACGGAAAATCTCCACCATTGGAATTAGTTCTCACTCCCTCCCGTGCGTGGCTTTCCCAGGGCGCTGGGGCTGCCCAGAGACTCTGCCCTCGGCCCACAGAAAGGCCTCTGACCCTGCCTCTCCGTGGGGCAACACAGGCACCCACTTCCAGGGCTTAGGAAGAAATCTCTCGCCCACTAACTGTGCACCAACTAGGAGACCGGGTAAAATGTCCGCGCCGCTTGTCTTTCTTTGTTTGGGTTTGGCGCGAGTGTTAGCTTGTATTGCCCGGGTTGCCACAGGATCAGATTTTCCTTGGCTTGGATCTCCGTGCCACAGCCTGGTTCGGCCGTTTGTGTCGCGGCCTGGATGTATTCACCCCCTTTGCCCACCTCAGTTTCTATATTCACAGTTACCAGAGAAAGCCGCCCTGTTTAGGTTAGTGAGGAAGGCGGAGCATTTCTTACTCCCTATTTCCTTCGGGGTTTGGTTATATATTTAGCCAATTTTTCACTCAATCATACCTTTGGGTGTATTGCGAAGCATCTGGAAGCTCCAAGTATAGGTTTTTCTGTTTCTGGTTGAAGATCTTGTTGAGTTTTGGGGGAGATTTATCGGTATCGCTTCCTATCCCGCCATTACTCTGACGTCATCCCAGACTCCTCTTTTGCCTTAGTTTCTCCATCCATGACATAGCAGCAAAGATAGGTGCTGTAACTTAAAGGTCGTATTCAATTTGAGGTCCTGAGAGGGGCAGGCACATTTGAGAGGTTTTGGATTGATCTTTTGACTCATCCTCTGGAGGAATCACTCCCTGGCCCCATTTTCACTGCTTCAGGGTCTGGTTCCCCCATCTAGAGTTTCATAAAACATGCCACTTACCCTCACACCCCGCCTCCCAGTGTGGTCCTTGTTCTTCTGTGTCCTGCCTTCCGGACAATTCAGCATAACCCAGGGCTGGACACGCAACACGAGTTCACTGTGCTGCTGATGGATACTGTGGATGGATGAGTGGATGACAGTTAAATAATCTCAAGGCATGTGGAGAAAACATGGACCCACAACCTCTAGGAAGATGCTGAGCAGGGCTGGAAAAGGCTGAAGAGATAGTCTCTGATCTTCATGAGCATAAAATTAGTAGGTTGGCTTACCCTTGCTCTGCTAACTTTCTGTGTGTGTGTGTGTGTGTGTGTGTGTGTGTGTGTGTGTGTGTGTTTCTGAAGCTGGAAACGGGGAGACAGTCAGACAGACTCCCACATGCGCCTGACCAGGATCCACCCGGCATGCCCACCAGGGGGCGATGCTCTGCCCATCTGGGGTGTCACTCTGTTGCACCCAGAGCCATTCTAGCTCCTGAGGCAGAGACCACAGAGCCATCCTCAGCGCCTGGGCCAACTTTGCTCCAGGAGAGCCTTGGCTGCAGGAGGGGAAGAGAGAGACAGAGAGGAAGGAGAGGGGGAGGGGTGGAGAAGCAGATGGGCGCTTCTCCTGTGTGCCCTGGCTGGGAATAGAACCCGGGACTCCTGCACGCCAGGCCAACACTCTACCACTGAGCCAACCGGAAATTGACATTGAAATTTATTTTAATAGATGTCTTAATGTGACACTGAAGATGAGCAGAGTTTCCCTTTGGAGAGTTTCACTCAGCACTCACGTCATTGTTTTTTCTGCCTATCCAATGATCAGACTCTTCAGCCACTGATCCATTAGGTTAATGACATAGTGCTGACTAACCAAAGTCAAGTTGCCAAAATCTTGTCTAGCATTGATTGAGGGTCGTTACAACGATTCATTCTCTCAGCTTGATCTTGAAAACCCCCAGGTTACCACCTTGTATATGTTGAATGCCACTTTCTGCTCTATAGGACAAGGTTGATTTTTCACATTGTTCCTACCAAATGGGCTAGCAGAGCATCAACTCAAGAATTGCTAAATATTCAGTGTTCCTCAGACATGTTGCAAGTATGCTGTGGTTGAACTACGTTCCCTTCCCACTGAGGCATTAATGCTAACTGTACTCATCAAAGGGGCCATAGGATGAGCAGGTCTGAAATAAGAAAATCTGATATTAATGGTTATGAAGGTAGGATTTAGAGAAATTGACAGAGTCAGGCCAGGAAAGTACCATAGATGGCAACATGGGTGGCCATCTCCGTGAATGGGCAACATTGGGTGACTCTGATTTGACCGCTTTTGCACCATAGCTCTTTCTGTGTTGTTCCCCAACCTTCCCCCCAAGCCTGACTCTATCATTTCCTTTTGTCTCTTAGTTCCTTCTTTCTGGGGATTGGTGAACTCGGCTTGGAACCTTTGCTCTGTGGGGAAACGGCAGTCGCCAGTCAACATAGAGACCAGTCACATGATCTTCGACCCCTTTCTGACGCCCCTTCGCATCAACACTGGGGGCAGGAAGGTAAGCAGCCACTTCTTTCCCTGGTGACACCGAGGAGGGGGCGGGGGGACGCTGATTCTGAAAGCCAGTCCTCCGAGCCTCCGCCTCCGTCTCCGTGATGCGTCTCTCCGTGATGCGTCTCTCCGTGATGCGTCTCCGTGATGCGTTTGTCTTCTCACTAGGAATGCTACCGCCGACCTCAGGCCGACTGCCAACAAACATTGTCATATCTGAATTGTGCTTTTCCTCCCTAGCTGGTCAAACCCTCCTGTTTCTAATTACTTTGTAACCCCTGCAGGTTGCCTGAGGGTCTATCCCTTGATACCCCATGAAGGTCAGAACTCAGGGTTGCCTCCTCTGTATATCATACTGGGAAAGTCTGGTTTTTCCGAGAAACGCCTTGACTGGGGCTTCCTTTAATCTAAACAAAATAAAATAAAATTGTTAACAAAAGCAAAATCAGACGTTTATCATCCTAGAAGGAAAAACAAAAATCATCCTAGATGATTTATATAAAAATCAATCACTCAGCCTCCTCGAAGCATCTTGCTGGCTAAGAAGCCTCCCTCTGCACAGAAATGCTGAGCTGTGCTGTGTGGCTCTCACACAGACATCCCTCTTCTTCGCCCCCTCCCCCAGGCTGGGCTCCTCCTTAGTTTGCAGAAGGCCATTACATCCATGGGGTCTTCTCGTTGCTGGAATCTCGCATTGCTTTGGCTGGTTCGTTTCTGTTTGGAAAACTTTTGCTGTTGAGTAGAGTGTTTAAGGTGGAAAGAAAACAGCACACACAGAGAAAATTGTGTTTGAAGGTGATTTAGCTGTTGGGAACTCAAGAGGAATGGAAAATCATTTGTGAGCAAGAAATTGAGGTTCTGATTGTAGACTTTTGTTACCACCGGCAGCTGGTTTTTCAGGGCTTGGGGTCCTTGGGCTCTGCTCTCTCCTCCATTCACGCAGTCCCTGTCATGTTGCTTAGCACAATGTTTGTAAGTCCCTTTTCCCTTCTGATACGTTGGAGGATATATATCTATATATAAATCTAATGACTAATCAAAGTGTTGCTAGTGACTTTGACTCAGGTCACAAGGCAGGTTATAACAGAGCTTGTGTGTGACTAAAAACTACTTAGCTATGTTGTATTTGCGTGCTGTTTTAAATATGACTTGGGAGGCGTTTCTAGAGTGATGTCCTGTGTGTATGTAGCTGATGTGGTGTGTTGCTCTAATTCCACAGAAAACTAACCTAGCCTAACTGTTGCATTTTCAGTTTTATTTTCACCAACCCTGGAAGGCAGTTGATGTGGGTTCTGCATACACCTCCATCTACAAAAGGGGATCATTCAAATTAAGTCACGAGGACGGATAAGGTCACTGACCAGTATTTAAGAAGCGCAGGTTGCAGCCTTAACGAAATACTCAATTATTCCTTCTTTCTTAGAGAGGGTGATGGAGGGAATAATTGTATCCCAGGCAAAGGGAGAAGCCCGAAGCAGAATGCGGGCTGGTGACTAACGTCCAGAAATCGTTGGAAAGATGTGCGACAAGGCTGAGACGCAGAGGCCAAAAGGAGGTGGTGGGACCTGTGGATGGAAGAGGAAGGCAAAGACCATATCGTGAGGGCGTGGTGAGGAACGGGGTCTTTTTCCTAGGAGTTATGGCACGCATTTAAAGTATTGTTAGGTGAAAGGGATAATGAGAGTGTGATGGGAAAGGTAGCAAGCTAACACACATAATGGATATATAATTTTCACTTTCCAATAGGCCATCACAGAGGAAAATGTTAATGTGAAAGAAAAAATGAAAAACCTAATATCAAGACAGCTTCTCCCTAACGTTTATTGGGAAAGAAGGGACTGAGAGACAGCCTGGTGTTAAAAATCACTCTTGTTTTGTTTTGATATCTTTTGTTGTTGACAAGTGATTTTTTTTTTTTTTAATTCTCGATTCCGTAAAGAGTCCCCGATCCAAGTCAATTTTCAAACGCACTGGAGTTTGGAATTTTGGAAACATTTACTTTTGACCGTGTAAATGTTTATATCTGGCATGATTTGTGTTGTCAGCTGTTTGAAAAGCTGAGGACTTGTCTGATGGGTCCCTTTGCATCTGTGAAAGGTAGAAAAGGAAACACCAAGGGCAGTCGAAGAAAATAACTGGTAATGAAATGTCTCAGCTTGATAGACAGTAGCGAAAACACTGTGAGGAACTAAAGTCCTCCCTGCAACACAGGGAGGCTTCGTAGACTTCGGCAAGGTGCCACCTTCTGAAGTCTGAGGTCAGGTGGGTATCAGCATGCTCCCTGCATCCGAGTCATTCTGTGTTTTACGTCGCATTTTTATGCATGAGCATTATCCCTGCCTCTGTGTAAATGCTTCTTAATCGCAGACCCATGCAGCAGCTCTGCCGCCGTCCCTGACCGGTGTCACCGAGTTTGTTTCAACGTGTCTGACCCGGCATAGGCTCGGATGATGAATTAAGGGCTTTTCTTAGCATGATCGAGGGCTGAATTCAACCTGAACACAAGAATGCAAAGAATAATAATAGATGAGAATCAAAAGATGTCGTGTCATGCTTATAATAGAGGATATTCATTTTACTCGAGCACTGAGATTTGTTTTTTACCTTTTAAGTTGCTTGTTTTCAGTGGTAGATTTTAAGCAGCGTTGGGGATTTTTTTTTAAAGGAAAGTATTTTTTATCCAGTTTATATCTTACAGAGCCTTCCAGAGTCCCCTGTGTCAGATGTGAACTGGATATAAAATACAAAATAATTGTAATTTGCAAACGGCTCTCCCTTTGGTTGGTTTGCACGTGAGTTAAGAATTCTACCTTCGTACCAGTCTCCTATCCTTGACACCATTAAACTTAACTTCTAGTAGTCTACATATATTTTTTTAATCTTGGGTCTAATTAATCTATTCTAGATAAAGCTATTAAATCAACTCAGAAATCAAAAGAGAGCAGGTAAAGATAATTCTTCCTTCATGGTCTCAGTTCATTTAAAGTTTCTCTATACGTGAAATTAGATTGCGACGTAACTGCTGCTTTAAGCTCACTTTAAGCAGGACTGTTTTAAAGATAGAGGCTCTTGTTAGTGATTGCACTTGTACAGATATCCACCTGTTTTGATCTTCCTTGTCTTTTTCCTCAAGGGGAGTGGCTATGGTATGTTTGAGCATTGATTTTCATGTGCCAGTCATAGGCTTCTTGTTGATTTGAAAATATAAGATAGGATGAGACTATTTTCCCCCAGTAAAATAAATGAATAGCCTCCCTTGATGATTTTGGGGTACACTAACTCCTGACACAAGAGGGTGCAGGAGCGTTGTGGGTTAAGAGGCGAGTGTAGCTCTCATGGAGGAGATGTGGTCCATAGATAACCTCTCTGCTGATCTAAAATATCTAAAAGAAGAAAAAAACATAGTAAGACTGAATCTAAAATCACTTGCTGGTTCTACCATTTTAACAAAAAATTGGTTTGGCATCCATCCTTGTCTTTTGGCTCTTTTAATAAAATGAACATCTGAATATTTAATGACATAGGAATTGCTGATGGTATGTTAAATGTAACAGTAGCATCGAAAATCAGCCACTTACTATTTACAACACTATGGATGGTCCTAGGGGTACGACCATGAAATAAGTCAGACAGAGAAAGACAAGACAAACACCATATAATTTCCCTTATCGGTGGAATCTAAAGAACAAAATAAACGAACAAACAAAATAGAAAGAAGCTCACAGAGACAGAGAGCAGACTGATGGTTGCCAGAGGGAGGGGTTGAGAGGCTGGATGAAAAAGTGAAGGGATGAACAAGTACAAATAGGCAGTTACAGAACAGTCATGGGATGTAAGTACAGCACAGGGAATAGAGCCGATAATAGTGTAGTAACCATGTGTGGTGCCCTGTGGGTACTGGAAATATTGGGGGACCTTTGTGGAGCACACAATTGCCTAACCACTATGTCGTACACCTGAAACTAATGTTGACTGTAAACTGTAATAGAAAAATAAAATTAAAAAAAATAAAAATTAACTCATCCACTTAATGATCCCAATTTTGTTTAAAAAGTGATATGCAGCCTGACCTGTGGTGGCGCAGTGGATAAAGCGTCAACCTGGAAATGCTGAGGTCGCCGGTTCGAAACCCTGGGCTTGCCTGGTCAAGGCACATATGAGAGTTGATGCTTCCAGCTCCTCCCCCCTTCTCTCTCTCTCTCCTCTCTCTCACTCTCTGTCTCTCTTTCTCCCTCTCTTTGTCCTCTCTAAAAATGAATAAATAAAATAAATTTTAAAAATAAAATAAAATAAATTTTTTAAAAATAAAATAAAATAAAAAGTGATATGCATAGAAAAGAGACCAGGATTAGGGTACTCTTTTTTCTTTCTACTTTTCTAAAGTTTCTAGATTTCTACAGCAACCTTGCATTAATTTAATAATCTGAAAAGCACTTATTGTGTCTTAAGTTCTGTCTATATCTTAGGCAAAAATATACTTAGAGCTGGTAAATACGGTAGGTAGAATAATGCCCCCTCCTAAAGACATCCACATCCTGATCCCCAGGCTCTGTAACATTGCAAGAGGGTCAGAGTCAGAATGGTGGCCGTGCCACAAGCCAAGGAATGCAAGCAACCCCTAGAAGGTGCTGATAACAACACAGCGGATTCTTCCCTCCGGCCTCCAGGAGCACAGCTCCGCCGAAACCTCGACTTGATCTCAGCAAAACTGATATCTGACTTCTGACTTCCAGACTGTTAAAATGACACCTTCAGTGAAGGAAGTAGTCCGCTCAGTGCAACCCACTGGGATGGAGCTGGGGAATGAAGACCCCAACTGCCGTTGCTTCCTTCTTCTGCCGGGCTGACTTTGGAGAGAAGTCAGAGACCAAGCAAGCCTGTAGATTGAGTTCGTGTAAACCAGCCTCCAGGCCACAGAGCAAGGTGAAGGTGGTCCCGAGGGGGCAAACAGGAGACACCCAGCACAAGGCTGTAGCTCTTATCGACATGACAATTTCCACATTTCCCATGAACTGAGTTAAAGGCAATGAAACACATCATCGCCTATTGAATTAGGTACAAGTAGTTAGTTAGCTGACCATCAAAACTCTTTCCATATGGCCCCCAACCTCCTTTCCAGAGTCTTACTCCCCTCACACTTTATGCAAACCTTTTTCTTCCTTCAAATTAGATGTCTATCACCTTTGGCAGTGACCTATGCTTTGGCCACAAGCATACTCACCACCTGACGTGCCCCCTTATTACTAGTCAGTCATTACGCTGCCAATGCTACCTACCTTGTGAAACCCCCACTGATCTTTTTAGAGATGGTGAAACCTCTCTTTGCTTGACTTCTTAAGTACCTTGTTTATATTACTTTTAGGACCTGGAACTGTAGTTTTATTCACCTCCTCTTCCCCTGACTTAGATTAAGAGCTCCTCAAGATAAATGTCCTTTTATATTTTTATTCTATATCCCTGGAGTTATCTATGGTTGTGCTGGTTGATTTGAATTGAACCAAGATTAGCCTTGGTTACCAAGGAAAGGGTTATTGTGCAATTAGTCAAAAGTTGCATTGAGTTAAGGTGGGAAAAATATAAGCTGGTCCCATGATGAGAAAAGTAACCTTGCTATCAACAGAATCTGTCACCAGAAACTAATTTGCAGGCGTTGTAGTGCTTTTCCTAAAACACGGTTGAAATACTAAGCTGGGAGAAAAATAAGGAATGTGAATTGGTTTGTGGTTTAAAATGTTATCACTTCTCTATGTTCAAATTTCCCCAAGAACCTGATAGCACAATAAATCATTGCAATTCATGGCATGTGTACATTGTTATGTTTGGAAACCTTTTATGAGCGAGGCATTTATGTTATATTAAGGGAAAAAGAATAGAGATACAAATGTTAGGTGGCAAGAACCGATTTAGATAACTATTTGAGATTATAGTAGACTAGATACAAAGGAAGCAGTGAAATGATTAATTAGCAAATCAATTGATTTGGCATTCATTTTCCTGCGGGTAAGGAGTTGGGTTGGTCGACCAGGCTTTATGGAGGGTGTGGAATATGAGCTGCCATGGGAAGGCAGGTAGAACGAAATCCCGTTTGCAGGAGAGACTTTTCATGTTAGCTGTTCTGGCTCTACAGCTGCGATGGAAGCAAATGGCAAAGATAGATCTCGTTTGTCATCTAAACATGTTGCTATGAGGCTGGTTTTTATTGGGTTGCCAATACTAAACTTCCACAGGAAGTATTCTTTTTTTTTTTTTTTTTTATTCATTTTAGAAAGGAGAGAGAGAGAGAGGGAGAGAGAGAAGGGGGGGAGGAGCTGGAAGCATCAACTCCCATATATGCCTTGATCAGGCAAGCCCAGGGTTTCGAACCAGCGACCTCAGCATTCCAGGTCGACGCTTTATCCACTGCGCCACCACAGGTCAGGCATCACAGGAAGTATTCTTGCCCATTGGGAACTCATTAGCGTTCTTTAAGTACCAGGCACGGGTCTTTTTACATGAAAACTTGGGAATGGAAATGGTACATAGAATCATATGTGTGTTTTTGGGACCAAGTAGATCTTTAACAGCTGGTGAAGAAGTGAATGCAACTCTTATTTATCTGTATTTTGTGGCTTGATAAACGTCTTGACTCACCATATTGCTAATATCCTTTCTCAAAAGAACGCAGGACAGAGTCTTTCATTCGGATGTAATTCTAACCAACAAGGAGGAGCCGGCGAGGGATGTGGACAGGACCATGTAACTCCGGCAGGTAGCCTGACCTGTGGTGGCGCAGTGAATAAAGCGTTGACCCGGAATGCTCAGGTCACCTGTTCAAAATCCTGGGCTGGCCTGGTCAAGGCACATATAGGAGTTGTTGCTTCCTGCTCTTTCCCCCTTTCTCTCTCTCTCTCTCTCTCTCTCTCATTCTCTCTCCTCTCTAAAATGAATAAATAAATAAAAATTAAAAAAAAAACAACTCTGGCAGATATTAGAGGTGTCACCTTAGAAAATGCGGTAGCCAAGGTTAAAAAAACAAAGAAGTGTCAGACACGGCTCCTACGCCTTCAAAAGGCAGATGTTTGAAACATCGTAGTTAAACTAGAGACGGTCTCATTGCCTCGTTGAAGGGAACTCTAGAGGCCAGGGAAGCTCTTTAAAGTGAAATGATGGTAATACAATTACAAATGAGGTACCAGAAAAAGGAACTGGTAGAGGCTACAGATACGTCTGTGGTTGCCCAGGGAGCTTTCCGAGTGATAATATTTTTAAATGGCAAGGAAGAGACCTGAGCAAAAGGGCCTGTAGCCAACGGACAGGACGAAAGGGGGAGTCATCGGTAAAGGTGGCTGCAGAGAAAACAAGGCTGAGAATGAGTGGAGACTTCGCTGTGACAAGGTCCTTTAAAGTTATGATTAGAGAAGTAGGGAGATTAAGACCACGTCGGCCTCCATTTGAGGGAGCAGAGGTGTCCATAGATGTTCTGCTTTGGGCTCAAATTTTAGCTCTGCCACTGAACACCTGGCAACAAGGGGCCTAACCTCTCTGAGCTTCGGTTTCCTCCTGTGTGGAGGGAGATCCTAGTCGCGCCCCCCTCACAGGGCTGTGGTGGAGGGAATGAGATGAAATAATGCACTTACTTGCCAGGCTGGAAAGCAATAGGCCAGTGATTGGCCGAGAAGGAAATGCTCCTCCGTGATTGGCTACTATCTTAGTCCACCCGGGCTGCTGAAACAAACTAGCACAAAAGAGGCAGCTTATCAAGAAGGGAAGTATTTTTCTCACAGTTTTGGAGGCTGAGAAGTCTAAAACTGAGGCACCAGCCTACCCGCATTCGGGTGAGGGCCACTTCCGGTTCACAGCTAAAGACTTCTCATTCTCCGCCCACGGTGGAAGGGTCCAGGGAGCTCCGTGGGGGCTGCGTCTATAAGGGTCCTGATCACGAAGGCCCTCCCCAAAGCCCCATCTGCTGATGCTGCCACCTTGGGGATTAGCATTTGAACACATGTATTTGGGGGAGACACAAACGTGTACCACCAGGGACGTTGTTGCCGTTAGCAAGAAAACACAGCTCCCCCCTGAGTTTCTCTGTCGAAGAGACTGATCCTCACGTTGGAGTCAGTAACATATGTGCTGAGAGATGAGGTGGTTGCAATTCTTTGGATGACAGAATTAGAATTCAGAACCACTGTGCTAGTATCCCAGTCCGAAAGGCTGAAATTCAGTAGGCCTAAAGGTAAAGCTTTGCTCCCAGGTATAAATTTATAAAAAGCTGCACAGATTCAGCCGGGCTAGATGTCCTGTATAATCACTACATGTGTGAAAGCTGAGGGATTTCATGGTTAATGTGCTTGGGATGAGTACATAGCACAGGCAAGATGCCAAGAGAGGAACCCGGCCTGATTTCCTAGTACAACATAAGGTCCTGAGTCCGTAATCCGTGAGGTCGTTGTCTGCAGTGACCTGCACGGAGAAGACAGGGTCTGAGATGCTACAGTCATATCCTCGGTGCCTATGGTCAGACTCACTAATGAGAAAGCCACACAGACAGTGAAATACACAGGAAGAGAAACAAGGTAGTGTTGAAAAGAACTAACTGTTCTGTATTCTGTCTGAAAGGGAAATATTGTAAGGTGCAATTACAGGTGCCTGGGCTGCCTCAGACTCAGGACTAGCCCTGGTGTCTGCAAATGGCTTGTCTCAGACTTCATTTCAAAGTAAGAACTGGGGCTCTGTGAGAGGTGGGTGTTGTCCATGTGTTTTTCGTTGAGAACCCCTCCAGGAAAAGAGTTCTCTGGCAGTCACTAAAGGCCACGCGAGACTAAGAACAAGCTTGAGCATCAGGCGCGAGCCTCTATGTGACCTGGGAATCCCTTTCCAAACTAGAGACTCCCTGATGCTCTATGAGCGGTGGTTACACAGGACACGAGGAATATATTTGTTTGAGGCTGACCCGGCAATGCAAATTTAACTAGCATATAAACCTTCCTAAGGAAAGCTCCCTTTTTCTTTTATTCAGTTTATTGGGGTGACACTGGTTAACATATAATTATATAGGTTTCAGGTGCCCAATTATATACCATATCTCTGTACACTATCCTCTGTGTTTACTCTCCCAAGTCAAGTCTTTGTCCATCAGCATTTATTACCCCATACCCTCCCCCACCTTCCCCTCCCCCACAATCACCCCACTGTTGTCTGTGTCCATGAAGAGTATTTTTTTGTATTTTTTGCTCAGTCCCTCTACACCCCCTTACCTCCCCCATGCTTCCTGACAGCTGTCAGCCCAAGTGCCCATCAGAAGATGAATAGATAAAAAGCTGGGGTAAGCCCTGGCCAGTTGGCTCAGCGGTAGAGCATCAGCCTGGCGTGTGGAAGTCCTAGGTTTGATTCCCGGCCAGGGCACACAGGAGAAGCGCCCATCTGCATCTCCACCCCTCCCCCTCTCCTTCCTCTCTGTCTCTCTCTTCCCCTCCCACAGCTAAGGCTCCATTGGAGCAAAGTTGACCCCCGGGCACTGAGGACAGCTCCATGGCCTCTGACTCAGGCGCTAGAATGGCTCTGGTGGTGAAGGAGTGGTGACCCAGATGGGTAGAGCATCGCCCCCTGGTGGGCTTCCCGGGATCCCTGTCAGGTGCATGCGGGAGTCTGTCTGACTGCCTCGTGGCTTCTAACTTCGGAAAAATACCAAAAAAAAAAAAAGCTGTGGTAGATTTACACAGTGGAATACTACATGGCCAAAAAATGAAGGAAACCTTGCCTTTTCCAACAGTAATGGATGGACCTGGAGAGCATTGTGCTAAGTGAAATAAGCCAGTCAGAGAAAAACAAGCACTAAATGATTTCACCCATATGTGGAATCTAATGAACAGAATGAACTAACAAGCAAAATAGAGACAGGAAAAGTCCTTTAACCCTGAGCATGGGTTTGGAAGAAACTTTTCTCCTCCTTCTCATCCTCTGTTCAAGTTATTCCTCAAAGTTTCACATCCAGGCTTCTTTCTCCGTTAGGATATTTGTTTCTGAGTGGCTAGAATGGAAGACTCAGGGCAAAATGAATGTTACAAGAAAGGACTTAGATTAAAGATAAAAAATGAGGCCAAGGTAATTGTGTTTGTGCTCAGAGCAGAGCTTTTTACAGACACTGGAAGGTTTCAGTGCCTAGCGTTGGAAAGTGATGAATAACTAACAAAAGGCGAAAGAGTTAAAGATGCCGTTTCCTAAGCTGGGAGAGAGCTTCAGAACAGAGGCGTTCCGCTGTTGGCATTAGGTCTTCGTGCACCATTGCCTAGCTCAGCTCTGGGTTGAGGATTACTCACTGTCTTGGCGCAGCTCCTTGTGATGTGTACCCCTTGACATCACCCAGAAAAAAAATCAATGCAGAGTCATTAGCCGAGTCTCCCAAGGAAATACCTGGATGTTGCCTTTTAGTATTTTATAAATGTATCTGGTTCTTTCTCATTTGTTCCTCCTCTGGTGAGTATTAGAAAGTCTTTGCTTTCTTTTCCTACTTCTTGGTCCTTTACTCTCTCTCTCTCTCTCTCCATCTCTGTATTTTCCTTCCACTTCTCCATCTCTCTGGCTTTCCTCCCTTTTCCAATCTTTCTCTGTCCCTCTTCTCTCTCCATTTTCCCTTTCCCTTTCCCTCTTTTCTCCTTCACCCTCTCCCCTGCCTATCCCCTGGTCCTGAGTCACACAACTGACGAACCTGTGTCCTCTCTCTTCTGCATCATGGTGGGATGGGTTCTCCCCTCCTGTATGCTTTAGAAAGACTAATAATTGTGTGGTTTGGGTAACAATACAAAGTGAGAGAAAATTCAGGTTATTGCAAGCCCAGTTTGTATAAGAGAATACGGGGAGAATGAACTCGTGTCGCTTGATGAATGTATAAGCAGATGAACACCTGGAAGGAAGAGTTTCTTTCAGGAATCTTGTGAAGTGAGTATCTGTCACGTGGTAGCCCCTTCGTTTCCTGGCTACATGATTCCGCAAATGAAACTAACGGGCATTTTACAAATGTATTGCACTGTAGGAAATAGACAGAAAACATCTTATTCACAGACCCTTCTTGCATCCATCTACATCTAGGGGAGAAAAGGGAAAGATGTGGTCTAGCTTTTACAGACGTCTTCCCAGCGAGCCTTTTCCTCAGGCATTCCGGCACAAATGTCCCCATCGCAATCAAGGTGATAAAACTGGTGGAGCATCCTAGGTGATGTAGCAACAAGTACACACCCAGAGAAATTCTGAACCAACAAAGCCAGAACTCCAGAGGCTCTGATTTCTATCATTGCTAGAAACCGGGTTGCTTTGGTCTAAAAATAAAAATAAAAATAAACGATAATTTTCTCATCACCCCAGGGGGAAAAAATGAAGGAGCTTCTGTTTGCAGGCCTTAAGAACATGCTAATTTGCTTCTAATTTCTGTCTTTCTGAGACAAAAGAGCCAGATTAAAACTGAAAAACTGGAATCAATACTACAATTTGGGGGGAGTCTCTGCATCATACACAGTTGAGCATCTGGACAACCCCAAACTTCTCATTTATTCTCATGAAAATTAAATGCCATATCGATACAGCTTTATTAATATTGTATGAAAGCGCCTGACCAAGCAGTGGCGCAGTGGATAGAGTGTCGAACTGGGATGCAGAGGACCCAGGTTTGAGACCCCGAGGTCATCAGCTTGAGCGCGGGCTCAGCTGATTTGAGCAAAGCTCACCAACTTGGACCCAAGGTCGCTGGCTCGAGCAAGGGGTTACTCAGTCTGCTGAAGGCCCACGGTCAAGGCACATATGAGAAAGCAATCAATGAATAACCAAGGTGTTGCAACAAAAAACTGATGATTGATGCTTCTCATCTCTCTCTGTTCCTGTCTATCCCTCTGTCTGACTCTGTCTCTGTAAAAAAAAAAAAAAAAAAAAAAATTGTATGAAAGACTAAGAATACCTAAAATAATCAATCCATGTCTTTCCAGTATCTCCAATTTTCACCCTTTTAGGATGTAGGTGTCCTAACTCTTTCTTCTGTAGCATACTAGGGCCGGATCCAGACTGTAAGTAATGTCCAGATTAGTCCGTTCATCTCCCCATTTCCCTCCCCTCCCCGCCTCTAAGTTGCAGCTACGTAGGATTGAATAAGTCCAGGGATCTAATGTACCGCATGGTGCTTATCGTTAATAAAATCGTACTGAATGCTGGAAACTTGCTCAGAGAGTAGATTTCAGGCGCTCTCACCGTTACTACCACCAACAAAATAACAGGAGCTGTGCGAGGAGGTGGCTTTTGTTAATTAGCTTGACTGCAGTCGTCCTTTTACTATGGATTTATATGGGTGTGCACGTCAGATCATCCCGTTGTAGACTTTAAATGCATGCAGCACTTATTAAAATTTTAAATAAATAGATACAAATGTGAAAGGTTGCCTGGTTCAGCCTGACAGCCGTCTTTCTCATGCAGTAAACGCTGCCCGTTCAGTCAGCTGTTGCCATCGGTTTCGGTTGGCATTGCCCACGTCATGTTCCGAAGAGACTCTTCTGTTTTTACCAGATCTGCACCAGATGTGACACCTACTATGACATTTGTCAGTTCTGGCCCTTCGTCCTGAAACACACATATTCTGACCATCAACAAAACGTATTTCGATGTGATGTCATACGATGGAGGTGCACGATCTCGGTTTCACCAACACGTGAAAACACACACTCCCACTCGGTGTGATGCGCCGTGCTCGGCAGAAACCTATCAGATTAGCAGTGTTTCACCTGCTGAAAATATTTTTTCTCCCGCCTTTGTACATAAACACATTTCACAGCACGTCTAAAAAGCAGAGATTTTTTTCCTTAATTAGCATTCCCATCCGAAACATTCAGAACATATTTCTTTATTTTTTTTAATTGGGAAAAAGCCACTCTTCTTTTAATTTCTTAGCCAAATAGCTCTTTCCACTAATTTCTCAATATGAGCCACATGCCTTACTTGTGCTTTGGTGAAGAGAGGAAACACGCATGTGGACCATGTTGCTATTGGATGCTCATTTGCTAGCTGGTCTTGAATATAGAAATCAACTCAGCGTTTGGTGACTTCCCTAGTATGATACTTATTCTGAGCTTGACAAACTCGGAAAGAATAAGATTTTGGCACAATGATCAGATCAAAATAAGTGTTGCATCCCCCTTTTAGGGTCTGATGCTCTCCAAGCCCAGGTTCAGAGCCTGAGGCAGGAGGACTTGTGTCAAGGATTTGCTGAGGAGGTGTGGTCAAGAGAAAGCCTCAGAGGGACGGGACGCACAGGGCAGGGGGAGAAGTCCAGCAAAGATGTGGTTCACGGGGAGTTCAGCTGGAGGCCCATTCCACAGAGAACTCTAGAGCACGGTGAGCAGCTGCAACCAGCCCACCCTCCGCCCCTAGAGGCCGGGGAGGCATCCTCGGAGGGCTGTGAGCTCCCTGGCATTCCCGGGCAGGGCCCCTCTTGTGCAGTGATGTACAGAGAAGCTGCTCCCTCTGCCTTTCAAGAGCCCATGTGTGTATCTCTTCCCGAGATCTCTGCATTCATTAACGTCTAGCTGATAACTTGAAATCCACCTGGGTAGGAGTGTTCCACCACAGAAATCTGCAAATGTACACCCCGGGGTTTCTTTTCCTGGAGAGTTGTTTGATGAGCATTTATTTACAAGCACAGCACAGTTTTTGCAGGCCCAGAGCCATTCCCAGGAGGAGGGTGAGTTGGTTGCCCGACAGAGGCTTGGACACCTGTCCACTGGCCCAGAAAAGGGGGTCCGGGTAGACTCCCAGCAGCCTCTGGGATAGCTGGTGTTGAAGACCAAGTCCGAGTTTTGTTACAAGTTTTCCTACGGAAATGACTCCCGTGCATGGTTTGGTCTCCTAAAGTCTCCTTCAGACAGAACTGACTGTGCCCTGTGTCCTGAGCCCCACCCCACTCCCAGCCCAGTTGCCACTGACTGAGGAGGAGGGGAAGCACAGAAGTGATTCTGTGGGGACTCAGACTTCCCTTACCATCACCCTAATGCTTCTACTGCATCCTCTTCTTGACTTGCTTGCCTCTCGTAAGCCTAGATTCCTCCTAATCACATATTTGCAAAGGCAAGGTTGGCGTCTGGGTACAGCTTTTGCCCAATGCCTTAGCCGTCACAAAGCAACATTTTCAACATCTTTTCCCACTGATGCCATCACTGCTCCAGAACCGGGGACGCCCTTGTCTCCTTCACAACCCCCAGCCCCTGCACCAGCTCCTGTCCATGGCGCTGTGTTTGCAGCAGCGTAGCGTACAACGCTAAACAGGCACCATAAGTACGATTCAAGTCCAAAGGGAGGAGCTTTTAGGTTTTTCCCAGTAAGTGATCATTCTTCAACACATTGCCTTTTAAGGATTATATTGAAGTTTCTGAATCCAAAAGGTAAAGAGTCAGGGGGGAAAAAAATCTAAATCGGAATGAGGAGAAAGCCCCGTGCTCGACAGTCTCGCGTCCACGCTGCTCCATCAATTCGAAGTCTTACTAGCATTTTTCTCAGGAGTGTAATATACGACAACCGCCAAGCTTTCCTTTTGCGATTACAAAAAGGACAGATACTGGAGTGAGCCATATTTCAGCTCTGCGGAGATATAAAAAATGAACTGCTCAAAATGGCCCAGGAGGAATGAATAGCAATAAGACATCAATGTCATCTGTATACTGATTTGTGATGAATTTCCAAAGGGCTTAATGGTGTGATGCTATGATCTATAGAGGCTTCCTGAAAGTTAATAACTGTAAGTTACCCACTAGGTAGAAGGTATCGGGGAGACTTAAGCAATCACATATAGTATACAAATAAGTAATTTTGCTCATACTGCGTAGTCAACAGTTCCCTGTGTCCCGTATTGAGACCTTCTATGATTAGAAATATAAAATTAGAAGGATTGTAAAGATGCGAGAACATCAAATGTTACACAAACACCCATAATGATACATTTGGGAAGGCCTTTCATTTTCCTTCTACTTGGGACCCATATAGCTAAAGGGAGAAGTATGTGCGTTGATCACCTTTTAGAGGTGAGTGAACGACACCCACAGTCCTTTGATGCAGATTCAAGTGGGAGACACGAAATCAATTTACATGGACATATCGTCTTTGCCAGTAACCACGTGGTCTTATATGTCCCCCATCGATGCTGTACTTAAAGCATCGGCAGATAGAAGGCACAGGATCTTGAATAATGGTGGCCCCTTTCCACCCGCTGTCTGTGTTCCTTCAGAAAGATTCTGCTTTAGCAGCAAAGTGCATGGCATACAGAAAGTCCTCGATAAATGTTTACTGAATGAAATGATAAATAGATGAGTGGGGGGGGGGGGGGACAAGCCCCAGATCCTGGAATCACAAGTAGATGGCAAAGAAGAGAAAGGAACTAAATATATTGAGGACCTCTATTTACACATACATCTTTAATCTCATTTAATTTCCCAAACGACCTGAGATGGTCAGCGGTGTGGCAGCCCAGGAAGCTGAAAAGTACAGGCATTAAACAATGCACCTGGGGTTACAGGCATGAGAAGCGAATGCGCGGAGTGTTATCCATCTTAGGTTATCCGACCGCAGCGCTGTGTGCCTTTCCAGAAGGTTGCTCTGAAGCTGAAGACGGAAGAAGTCTTTTCCATCTGTATCAAGGATTTAGGAAGAAGAGGGCACAGGATCGGAAGAGCCCCGACCTTCTGTTTTCTTTTCTTTGGCATAATTTGAAAGCCTGAGGGAAGAGGGTGCCCTCTGCCGGGTTTGCCTCTCCGCAGTCTGTTTGTTTGGCTCAGCACTATGCATCTTGTGTCCTTCGAGGCGGGGCTATAAGCTAGTTCTCTGCTCTGTTCTCTGCCTGCCTCCACTGTCTTCCCTGGCAAGGTGGCAAAGCACACACCCCATGTTGTTTCTGAATGGGCAGTTAATTTTCCTGCATCTTCCATTTAAAAAATACCACATAAAATGCCCGAGACAGTTATTGGCCTCACACACCCGGTCTGGCAGCTGTAGAGTCCGGGGACAGACACACAGTTTTCATTTCTAGGACACACATGTGGGTGCTTTCTCTCTGGAGAGAGGGTGGCAGTGCAGTCTCTGTCGCCCATGTGCTCCTTCTTTCTGCTGGCTCTCTCTTAATTTGTGATGAGGACACATCTTGGGGTCTCTGCATCCGGGCCATTGCCCCAGAGAGCGTGAATTGCACAGCGGAAACTGTGATAGACACATTTCCATGTTCCCCTGGGCTCAGAGAGAATCGAGAACAAACTTCCCAAGTCATGAGCCTCCAAGGACTGGCCGGCGTCAATGGCCTGTCCCTGTTTCTCCTAGGCAGTCATCCTTTAAGTCATTTCATAGGATGTGCATAATTTAACAGGGACGGAGCTGCCACATCCCTGCCATTCATTTCTCAGTCTGCCCTTACTTCTCTGGGGACAGTAATGGTAATGGATGGAAATTTTAAGTTTGTTCTTCTGCACATCCAGTATTAAGACGCCAAGGGATTCAGAGGTGACCTTCAGTTCTCAAGTCACAGCGAGAATAGGACAATCAAATCGGAGGCTTGCCATTGCCATGGCATCTAGCTCAGTGTCCCCACTCAAGACAGTGGCTGGGAGCCTACCCCCTGCTGTGTGGTCTTGGGTGACAGACGCATGCTTCCTGGGAGGCTGATGTCGGTGGAGCCGGTGTCTCTCCGGCCTCTCCCACCAGCAGGACTCCACCCTGCTCTCGCGAGCACTGCAGAGACGGGGCAGTGTGGCTCCCATCCCGGCCCTGGTGTTCCTCCACAGCCATCAAAGCCTCTTCCCCACGCCCGAATGGTCTGTCTGACCTTGAAGGGACTTCAGCCTTCTTTTGCATTTCCCAGGAGATAGCATGGCTCTTCCAGTTTCCTGGGAGCCTCAGACAAAAAGTTCACAAGACCCCCCGCCGACTGGTCTGGAAGCCATCACAGTGACCATCCCTGATGAGAACCAGAAGCCTGCGCTCAGTCACCAGCAAAGGGCCGCCTCGCCCGGGATGGGTGTCTTTAGAACTCTCTCCGACCTCAGAGTAAGTCAGCCAGCCTTGCAGTCCCCCAACTTCCAAAAGATTGGGACATTTCCTCGCCCTGTGCTTCTTGAGATTCTAAGAAAAAAGAGATTCTTAAGATTGAGAATCACTGTCAGTTCCAAAGTCCCTTTAACTGTTTCCTGAGAGTGTACCCTGAAACCTTTATGTAAATGGGCTCTTAGAGGCTAGAATTTACACCCTTGTCATTCTAGAGAGGAACATGCAAATTAAACTAAGCCTGTGCTTGACTCGCCCGTGCATAAGCAATTTGTCCCCCACCTCCTGTTCACTGGGAGGAAGTTTTTCTAAATGGACGTCCCTCCTGTGCCCCTCTCCTGGCTGCCACCTGTCCCCTGCTAGAAAGGGCAGGCCAAGCCACAGGGCCGGGCTTTTCCTCTGGCAACTGAAGGGCAGTCATTCCTAACACAGACAGGTGAGCGCAGGAGCCCTGCGGATTTTCTTTAATGTTATTAACGCAAACGCTGCATTATTGAGGATGTACTTTGCATTTTAGGCGGATATTTGATCCTTTTGTTACCAAGGCTTTCCGAGGGATAAAATATACATTTTCCCCGCATGGAGTATATGAACGTTCAGTAAAATATGATAATGTCACCTCACAGGCTGTTCTCTTGGGTATGCTATCCAGTAAATGTTTTCCTCTGACAGCCCCTTATAATGGATGAAAATATTCCCTCTCATTGCACACACAGTGCAGGGTTTGATGCGTATTATTGGAGTCAGGTAATCTGCCTCTGAAATACTGGTATTTGAAAAGCAAATTTAAGGCTTAGGACGCGTGCGCGTCACGATCATTGACACTGATGTTAGTAAACTCTTTCTCTAGCTATGAAGAAGAGAAATGGCAGGCAAGCTGTTTTTTTCCCCCCAATTGCCATTGGCTTTGCAGTGACTGCACCATATGGAGCACAGGACATGAACAAGGACGGGAGCAGGACGCAGAGGAAAAAGGAACATGCTTGGACTCCCCAGCCCTTAAACAAATTACTTGATCTCCTTGAGCCTGCTTCCTGCTCTAAAAAGTGCAGTTAACATTAAGGAATCTGTGGTGAGAATCAGTTCATTGGAATGCTCACATGACTGTGCCTAGCACACTGTGTTCCCACAGTTTAATTTTAACTTAGCAGAGAAACGGATGGCCCTAAAATATATGGTGATGGACTAGATTTTGAGTGGTAAGCACACCATGCAATAGATAGATGATGTATTATAGAATTGTACACCTGATGTTTATGTAGTGTTATTAAACAGTTACCCCTCAAAATTTTACTTTTAAAAACAGAGTAAAAGAAATAGATGATCAGCCCTGGCCAGTTTGCTCAGTGGTAAGAGAGTCCGCCTGGCGTGTGGATGTCGTAGGTTCAATTCCCAGTCAGGGCATACAGGAGAAGTGCCTGTCTACTTCTCCACGCATCCCCCTCTTACTTCTCTCTCTCTCCCTCCCTCCTTCTCTCTCTCCCTCCCTCCTTCTCTCTCTCTCTCTCTCTCTTCCCCTCCTCTCCCACAGCCATGGCTTGATTGGAGTGAGTTGACCTCAGGTGCTGAGGATGGCTCCATGGCCTCTGCCTCAGGCACTAATAAGAGCTCAGTTGCTGAGCAATGGAGGAATGCCCCAGATAGGGAGAACATTGCTCTCTCATGGGATTGCTGGGTGGATCCTGGTTGGGGCACATGCAGGAGTCTGTCTCTGCCTCCCCTCTTCTCACTAAAAATAAAAAAAATAATAATAATTTTAAAAAAAAAGAAATAAGTGACCCTGGAAATTATGTCAACAGAAGTAACTCATGTAATAAGTTCATGATCTAAACTCAGTGTTGTTTTTGTGTGTGTGTGACACAGACAGAGAGAGAGACAGAGAGAGGAACAGATAAAGACAGACAGACAAGAAGGAGAGAGATGAGAAGCATCAATTCTTCATTGTGCCTCTTTAGTCTCTTTAGTTGTTCATTGATTGCTTTCTCACATTTGCCTTGACCGGGGGGCTACAGCAGAGCGAGTGACCCCATGCTCAAGCCAGTGACCTTTGGCTCAAGCCAGAGACTTTGGGCTTCAAGCCATTGACCTTTGAGCTCAAGCCAGCAACCCTGTGCTCAAGCTGGTGAGCCCGCACTCAAGCCAGCGACCTCTGGGTTTCAAACCTGGGTCTTTCGTGTCGCAGGCTCAACTCAGTGTTTTTATGCCATGAGTGGTACTGTACTTTTTAGCCAACAAAAAGGTCAAAGGTGCTACATGTAGCATGTATAGTTGATTATAAGCTCTGTGATGTAAAGGAGGAGAAACAGTTGTCTTTTTTTCCTTCTACCCTCCCAGATTCTCCAGCTATGGCCCTGTAAGTTAGATTGACAAAAGACAGATTAACAAGGGACAAACCAACAGAAGTGGATTAACATGTGCACTGAGCCTGTTACCACATGGGAGTCCCCGGAGATGAGTAACTCGAAGGGGTGGTTAGAATTGAGGTCTGTATGACTCACTTAGAGGGGAGTAGGAGCGGAAAGGACACTCATAGAAAGGCAGATAACTTTTTGAAAGATAAACGGGCCCTTTGGAGAATAGCTGGGAGGTACTGTTTGTGACCACATCTGCCTGAGTTTGGTGTTGTCCCGGAAGAGAAGAAGAGAGTCACTCCAGGGGGATGGCTTTATGATCACTGAGTTCTTTGGGGGACTCTGCTTTTAGGCAGATAAGAGAATTCAGGAACTCAAATGCATTCAGCTCAAAAATAATTCTTGTGCCAAAGGGACATGTTTTGGGGTGGCGTGTCCTGGTCCCCGTTGGTGATACCAATACTTCTTAGTCTTCATAAAGGCAGTCTCCGTGTGTTTCAGAATCTGGTGTCTTTAACCATGTAGGGTGGTCTGCTTGCTTATCTGTCAAGCACAGATTCTTTGGCTCATCGTAGGTGCCCGGTGAGTGTGCACTGAAATTTTTGGTAGGCGCTTAATAAATGTTTATTGTATTTCACTTGAGCTGGGATTACCAAAATAGGCCCAATAAGAGTATTCAGACATGCAGATGTTATCTTTGTAACCCCTGTGGCTACCTCTGGGAAAAGGACAAGTGGATAATTTAGGATTTTACTGATTGAACAAAGTAGTGCTGATCGTATCAAATAGTTAATGCTTCACGGTAGACCAGCAGGCTTCTGCTTGAGTTTCTGAATTCCTGGTGGTAGCTTATGACAATTCTGTTCCGGCCCTTTCAGCTTCTTCTGGATTGTCTCTTTGCGTCACGTCAGGCAGTAATCCCAGCTCAGCCCCCCATTCCGTGCACGATGGGCCAGACACACACGGGGCCTGTTGCAATATACAAGGGTCCGTATCAGTTGTCCACAAATGGATCTGTTAATGCTAGGCTGAATGGACCACCTTCTCTACAATCCACTTGCTCCCAACTCTTTGCCATCCTTTCCGGGGTCTCTGAGAGTCCCAGGATCAGTTCATTTGCCAGCAAGCAGCAGGCAGGTTTACTGAAAACTCTGTAAGCCATATATTGGAATAAACATCAAAGAAGTGAGCCATTAGCAATCACTTGTTAAATTTGAACGTGCAGATAAGATCCCTGATCTTTCTCTCACTTAAATCTCACAAGTCTGCAAAGTAGTCAGGCAGGGTACAGGGAAACTATTGCCCGACAGTGCTGTTTAGACAATAAGTACAAAACCTCAGTGGTAGCAAACATAAGCATGTATTTCTTGCTCATGGGCCTTCAGGTCTGCTGGAGCAGGTGTCATTCAAGCTTCAAGTCAAGGTCAAGTCTGTTCTGTGGCCCAAACTGAAGGTGGCAGCAACTACCTAAAGCATGTATTTTGGCTGAGATCAGAAGCTCCCAGAAAGGCAAGCGGAAACCTGTAATCCCACATTAGCTTTAGGTACAAAGTTGGCCCACTGTCACATCCGTCCATATACTGTTGGTCAAGTAGCATGGCCATCTGTGGCTTCCACCACGTTCTCTTCATGGGGGCAGGGGGGGGGGAGGGGGAACACATCAATTGTGCAGAAGAAGCAAGATTTTTCCTAGCACTTAGAAAGTCTTATGTTCAAGAAATTTCTTATGCAGGTCTTCCTTCAGGGACATCCAATGACACAATGTCCTTTACAAAATGCCAGCAGTAATTTGAAGGGTAGATACCACCCCCTACCCCCACCCCCCGATGGCTCATAAACTTGAGTTTTGTAAAAAGCAAAATGAATCTTACAGGTATTCGAATTAGAGAGCGAGAACATATTTTGGCCTGTAAGTTTTCACCTTTTAATTGATCACTTTGTTAACTCTGGATTGTTTTATGTGACATTTTCTCAAAGGCTGAGAACAGTGTGGCTATTTTCTCCATTTTCCTTTGAGCAGCAAGACCTCCAGAGCCAAATGTTCACCTGTTAGATACGTTATAACCCACTGGGTGACTCTCTGAATCCTGCCATTTTATGCTTACTTGTCTTTAAACCGCTTTGATTTTTCTCGTTGTTGTCGTTATACATAATGTTATACAGAATGTTTTTTTACGGGAAGCCATATTAAGTGTTTTGTGGAGTGAGGCAGGTTGGAAGGGAGAACAAAACAAATAATTAAACGAAATGGCGCTCTGTCAGTGGTTCCTAATTAAGGAGAGAGAAATCAGCTGGTCTGCTTCTCCGACTTTCCCCGTTTTATTAATTACTGTTGGTAGAAAGACATTTTGCTTATAATCAAAATGAAACTAAATCTTTGGAGATTAAGTTTTCTAAAGAGCTTAGGGGCAGGATCAAAAGGGATTTAATGCATTGTCTCTAAGGTCCCCTTCTGACACCCCCCCTACCAAGCCTCTCCTCTCCCCGGTCTAAACCCACCAAAGGACATGGGCTTCCCCATCTGCTCATTTTCATTTTTATTAAATTTATTGGTGACATTGGTTAACAGGATCATATAGGTATCAAGTGTATATTTCTATAGTACGTGATTTGTATATCGAATAGTGTGCCCACCACCCTAAGCCAAATCATCTTCCATCACCATATATATTTGACCCCCTTTTCTCTCTCTCTCTCTCTCTCTCTTATCTCTCTTTCTCTTTTGTAACAGAGACAGAGAGAGTCAGAAGGAAAGATAGGGACAGACAGACAGGAAGGGAAAGAGATGAGAAGCATCAATTCTTTGTTGCGGCACCTTAGTTGTTCATTGATTGCTTTCTCATATGTGCCTTGACCGGGGGGCTACAGCAGAGTGAGTGACCCCTTGTTCAAGCCAGCAACCTTGGACTCAAGCTGGTGAGCCTTGCTCAAACCAGATGAGCCTGCAGTCAAGCTGGCGACCTCGGGGTCTTGAACCTGGGTCCTCCACATCCCAGTTCGATGCTCTATCCATTGCACCATCACTTGGTCAGGGTAGCCCCCTTTTCTCTACTAACCCCTGTGCCTCCTTCCCTCTGTTGACCACCATTCTGTTGTCTGTGTAAATCATATAGTTCTTAGCTTTGCTGACTGATTTCGCCTGGCATAATATTCTCAAGGTCCATCCACATTGTGACAAATGGCAGTATTTCATCTTTTGTTATGACTATGAAATATTCCATAGTATGTATCTACCACATCTTCTTTATCCAATCTTCTATCAGAGGACACTTTGGCTGTCTTCATGTCTTGGCCACCATGAATAATGCTGCATATGTCTTTGTGAATAAATATTTTCAAACTTTTCTGTTAGATACCCAGAAAAGGGATTGCTAGGTCATATGAATAAGTCTATTCTTAATTTTTTGAGAAAACACTGTACCATTTTCCATAGTGGCTGCACCAGTTTACATTCCCACCAGCAGTGCATGAGGGTTCCCTTTTCTCCACAGCCTCTCCAACCCTTATCACCGGTCTGTCTGCTCATAAGTCCTGTCACCCTGCTTCCGAGTAGCCAGTCTGGTTTCAGTGGCTTCAGTCGCCAGGATTTGAAAAGAAAGGACAACAGATATAAGCAGCAGCAGATGAATTAAGAAAAACAATACCTAGAAGCAATTTATTTCATGTCTACAACTTTAAAAATTGAAGTGGAACATACTCTGATTGCATACAATGGAGGAAAAACTTGCAAAGACCCGATGCAGTGAAAACAGAGGGAGGGGCTGGGCATTGGGCGGCAGGCGGTTCAGGAAAGGGGTCTTTCTCCACACTCTTGTTATTTTCTGTGGTTAATTAACATCGTCGAGGTGAGCACATTGTGCAAGAGTACATTCTGCAGATCGCAGAGGTACTAAATAGTCTCCTAAGAGAAGAGAATGCTTTTTCTGGGAAACCAAATTATTAAAAGCTGAGCCTCCAGTTGACCATTAAAGAAAGAGCTATCAAAAGAACATCTGTAGATGATTCCCTGAAATGGCTTCTTTGTCCGCTGAATGGGTGACTGGAGATTGACAGGTTCATTCTTATGTCCACATTGTAATTTTGCTATTAGAGACGGGCTGCTTTTCATTTCTAATATTGTCCGTGTTTCTGCCGCGTCTTCCTCATCTCGAAATAATAGAAGGAGTAGAGAACACCATGTTTCCCTCTTTCGAACCGCTAGTGTTTACCTCTGAAGTTTACCTGCCTCGCGCGGCTTTGATTTCCTGAAATCATGATAGGAAGCTCCGTGCTCGGTCTGCCGATAACAGTGAATTATTCCGCCGGCCTGACCTCCAGTTCTAGAGACGTCTGAACTCCCCTTCGCTGTCATTGCGCAGAAACAGAGATGCCATCTAGTCTCACTCGGTATTGCTTTAAGGGGGAAAATGGATTTTTATCTATCACAGAGGCCAGGGAAGTGCTATCTCGGTATCCCTTTCACCTTCTGTCTCACCTGTGACGAGGCAGTGGCAGCACAGTCACACTGACTGCGGGGCAGGCAGCCGGCCGCTCCGAGACATTGTGTGTGCTTGTGCGCGTCCATGTGCGTCACGGCCACACCTGCCGCATAAAGGCCGCTGTGTCGCTGGCTTTTGCAAAGAACCGGACGAAATGGAGAAATCGGTAATGCAAGCCAAGGACAATTTATTCGGTGAGAGTAACCTATCTCACTGATGTTCTTGCATCGCTATCAGATTAGCGTAATAGGTGTTTGACTCACTCTGCATTTGGACAGATGTCATGGCAGACAGTGTTCCTAGTGACTTGGTAAAGTAAGGTGGTAGACACATCGCCGGAATAGGAGCTGTCACGCTATTACATTTTAATCCAGGGGCTACGACAGGAATCATCGGGAAGACACAGTATCATTCCTCAACCGAAATGCCTTCTTACTTAGTAACTGAATGTGTGTTTCCCCAATGGTCGGAACTGAAAGTGGCCAGCATGCTCAACTGTTTCTAGTGGCGGCCTCCTGTTTTATTTTGGTGTAGAGCTAGCTAATACCCAAATCGTCTCAAGCAGAAGTCAAGACTAGGAAGATACAGAGTTGAATGTTCTCAGAGGAAAACTCGGCTTTCTAACAAAATCTAATCTACCAGCCAGGAGCTGTCAACATGATGAATATTCTAGTCTTTAATATCGGTTTACATAGCGGGGCAGGGGAAAAGGAGAAATTATTCACAGGCTTACAATTTGCGAAAATGATGTTGTCTGACTTCAAGTGACAGAAGTCCAAGGAAATTCAAAGTTGAGATGGAAACTTCTCAGGCTGAGCCTGGTTCTGGGCTCTCTGGGGGCCTTCAGATGTGTCAGTGCCACCAAAGTAATTACACTGCCACGCATGAGCTCTCCCAGGTTCACCATTTGTGAGAATGAGTTCTTTCAATTAATCTGACTGCAAGTTTCATCTGGTACCAGACTCATTTCAAATTGAACGGGACCTCAGAGTTATAAATTGGAAATGCTTCCATGGTAGTGTTTGTGGGGCAGTGAGCACTAGCTCTGAAATCTTGCAGAATTGGATCTTATACTAGCTCTGCCTCTTTAGGCATTTATTTACCAACTATTTATTGAACACCTACTATGTGCCAGCTCCTCTTCGAGGCTCTGGGAATGTATAGCTGAAAACCAGGCAGCTATAGTCCCGGCATTGGTGGAGCTTACATTTTTCTTCTCCTTCCCAAGTGAGAGGAGGGAAGATAGAGAGACAGACTCCCACAAGCACCCCAAAAGGGATCCATCCGGCAACCTCCATCTGAGGCTGATGCTCTGCCCACCTGGGGCCATGGTCACAATCGAGCTGTTCTTAGTGCCTGAGGCAGAGGCTCCACAGAGCCATCCTCAGTGCCCAGGGTTAATGTGCTCAAATTAATCGAGCCATGGCTGCAGGAGGAGAAGAGACAGAGAGAGAAAGAGAGAGAGAGAGAAAGAAGGGGGAGGGGAGGGGGGGGGGTTGGAGAAGCAGATGGTCACTTTTTCTGTGTGGCCTGACCTGATTAAACCTGGGACATCTACACTCCAGAATGATGCTCTACTGCTGAGCAAACTGGCCAAGGCCTAAAGCTTACATTTTAATGGAACTATTACAGGTCAGTTTCTCCAGAAAAAGGCTCTGTGTGCCTTTGTGTGTACTATGTTTGTTGGAGAGGACTTAACTCCCATAGCAGAAGGGAAAAAAGAAAAACTGAGCAGAGAAAAAGGTTGTCTGTGAGGCAGTTTCAGCAGCGTCTACAGGTGTCTCCATAGTGAGCTCTGAAGTTGGGACAGCATTTTAGAATGTCCCCCACTGGGGCGAGGGTCCTCACCTTTAGACTGGTACATAGGCCAGTCACTGACTGTGGCCTATCTGGGAAGGGGACATGATCTTAGCAGGAGGCTCTTACCAGCTAAAAGCAATTCTGGGAGAGGGTTGGCAACTAAGGACCCCCAGTTGCTGTATTCATGGCAGTTGGGGGTCTAAGTCCTGTAGCTTTGAATGGGACCTGGTCAGGAACTGATAATAAACATATATATGCATATACACATATATAAGTAGTAATTAGAGAAGAATGGGAGTAAAAATAAGGTATGTGGGGGGTTTTTTTTCAGATGGGAGATATTAAGACGTATTTGTACACTAATGGGAATAATCCAACTCACTGGTAACTCTAAGGAAAGACAAATTACCCGTAGGTGCCAAGGCCTCCCTTAGGCATGAGAAGATGGGGTTCAGTACAAAAAGGTGCTGGCCATAGGTAGGTGAAGGGACAGCTCACCCCCAGAACTGGAGGGATGAGGAGGTTTGGTATGGGCGGGGCCAGGGAAGTGGGCTCGGTTATGGGAAGGTGAAGCAGCCTATGTGTGATTGCGTTAGGTTCTCAAACGATCAAGGTCATCAACTGGGAGGGAAGGTTGGGAACGGACAATTTGAGGATGGGGAGAAGGTTTCAAATAGGTATCCCCCCAAATGAGATTGTGACTTGACTAGAGCAATGTGGTAGAATTGCTCCAGAGTACAGAGGATGCCCTTCAGGGTTATGGTTACAAATAAAAATATACAGTAGTTGTATGTTTTTATCTAAATTTATTCTGTAGTCAGGGGAAAGAACAAGGCGGGCAGACAACTGCCTCCGACGAGCTATATGGGCTGTGGCTGTTGAGTTTGATGAGAGGTGCTGAGTTGTTGAGGAGCAGACTGACCGTGGTGATGAACCGCGGGTTCTAAGCAGATAAGCAGGGAAGCAGGGGGATCGTAGAAATGCTGCTTACTAGCCATGTGACCCTTTGATTCCTTTGCCAGAAGGGTAAGGAAGTTTGCCCAACTTAACCAACAGTGAGAGCTCACTCTGTGCCCCATGCTTTTAGATTCATTCTCAATTAATTCTTACAAGTCGGTGAGGTCAGGAGGGACTACCCCACCCGAGACTTGCTGGATACAATCGCTCACACATTTTTAACTCCATGTCTAAGCCCCATTTTCCAATTCTACAGTCGTCTCAGTGTCACAGGGAGAGTCAAGTGCAATTTCCGGGGCACTGATGGATAACCCTTTTGATTTCCGGTCTGGGGGCAAATCTTTGACCTCTCACTTGCCTTGATGAAGAAAGTAAAGAGAACTTGCCTGCATCATTCTTTGACTGTTGGGATTCTTGCATGTCTCATAATTACCTATCACGCCAAGCATGGGAGCAAGCTAAGCAGGTTGGGACCATGTAAATATAGTGGTGGAACATGTAAATATCACTTTTTAATGTGTTTTTTATGTCTCTGTGACAATATAATGAGTAAACTGGGATTTAGAAGGATCAAATAATTCATCCAAGCATATTCAACTAACAAGTGCCAGAGCCAGGATCTGAAACCAGCAGTGAGCAGGGAACGCCAACATCCATGTGGTTTCTATTGCCTTCACTGCCTCCTCTGGCCATGAGAAGTGGGAGGAGCCTGGGGTAGAAGCCTCTTCATCCAGCCTGCACATCTCAGAAGCAAAGCGGGGGATTGGCGACGGGTTGGAGGTGGGATTGCATCTCTCAGGCATGCAATTAGTAAAGACGGAAACTGAGGCAGAACTTCCTCCATGCACATACTAGAGAATTCCAGGAGTATATTTTTCTTGTGAGATTTCTGTGACCTTTTTCTCACTTTGAAAGTTTATCTCATTTTTTTTTCCTGTTTCTTGGTGAAAAATCCCTGGGACAAATGAAAGGAGCTGCCTGAGGGCCTCGTTACATGCTGCGTGAACGAGTGAGTGTGTCCAGCCCTAAAGCAGTGAGGGTGACAGCTAAGGGGCGAGGAGCTGGGCCGGAGAAGAAGAGGACAATGAGAGAGGAGAAAGGGATTTGGATGGATGAGCCAGTTTAGGAACAGGAAAGATCTCTGATGTTCCTGTGCACAGTCAGCCTGATTCCTTCACATCGATTGAAGGAGAGAGCAGAGGAAACAGCCCTGTCTTGTTCAACTTGACCTTCTCAGTGTAGAATAAAAGGTTTTCTTTGTAACCCTAGTTTGCATGCATTGTAGGTGATGAATACATCTCAGTTTTTCTGGGGCTTTCTCAATGTTTGCATTGAGATCTCCGTCTCCCAGACAGCCTCTCATCCCAGGCACCGCAGGGTGGCTGGTCACCCAGTGACGCATTTCATACAGATAGGAAATGCACTGCTTTCACATATGTTCACCACAGGTCCCCTTATAAGTACACATATACACGTCAGGCCGTGGGCTTTCCATTTTTATATAGAAGCTAGGCCAACCTACTGCCTACAGGGAACCCAGACATTTTCTCCTGCTTCTGCTTATCCAACAAAGAATGAAGGCCTTGCTAACATAAAAGAGCTTATTGCATTATTCTCTTTCCTTTGAGTTCTAAGAATTCTCTTCCTGCCAGAATATTTCGAGCGCTTTCCTCTTGCTCTTGGAAACAGAGTTTCCAGCATCGTGCGGAAGGCATAAAAGTGTTTGCGAGTTACGCTCTGACACATCACCGTATTCTGCGAGGTGGCTGCAGCGTGCCTCGTGGAGGAGGGGAGGAAATTAGAAAGAGTATAATCAGGTTTTCATTTCTTCTAACATGGGCGTCCCGATGCCATCTGTTTCCGCTCAGTGGAGGAGGCTGCAGCTCAGGGGCTCATGCTTTACCATGAATAATGTGGGTATGATTGCCGTTTTCTCTCCAGGAGTGTGTGCCTGGCTGGTTGGGAAGAGAAAAATAGCCCAACTTTACACTCCATCCATAAACTGAGGGCGAGAGGATAAGCATTTGCTACATACCGTCCTAGGAGGGGGAGAATGAGACAGCAGTGTGATAAGAAACAGTGAGTCTGTGACATTATTTTAAAAATGTATAAGCCCTTCTGAGTAAGCTGCGTCTGATCGGCACCCGAAAACTATCCTGAGGATGTCCACGCCTTTGAGAAAATACAGAGTGTCTCAGTTTCTAGCAGAGGGTGGCAAAGAAACTCTCCCTTGAATTGAAAGTGTAGAGCCTATGCTTTTGCAGCACTAATTGTCCTTTGGTGCATTCTTCCATTTCTGATTTAATTTAGGTCTGTGTCATCACTGGATTCATTCTGTCTTCCCCATTAGCCACTAATCCTCGAGCGTAAAGACCACACATTCTTGACTGTGGACCCAGAGCCCAGCACAAAGTGCGGCAACGGGAAGGCACTCGATGGTTATCTGTGGAGTGGATCAGGAGCAGCACACCATGGCCCTGTCCCGAGAGCCAGCGACACCTTGTCACGTCTCCTTCACACGACTCGCCGCACTGTAGCGTACTCCTAGATTTCACTGGGTGCCTCCTCACTTTCAGCTCCCTGCAGGCCGGGCGCTCACCGTGCTGGGTGGGCAAAAGTGAGCGGTCGGACGAATGGCGGCATAAAAAGGTGTGAGTGAGTTGGCATTACTTTGATTTTGCTTAGAATTGTCTTATATTGCGTGTGTAGCAGGCACTACACAGAAGCTTCATCCACCAACATTTCAGAGAGCCGAGAGCCAGGTACGCCTGTCCTTCCTGCCCAGAGCGGTCAGGACTCTGTTGTTATTGACGAGAACACTGGAGGGAGAGCTGAGATCAGGTTCCCTTCTTGGATTTTTACCAGCTCCTTGCTAGGCGTCGGCAGGTAACCCCTCTCGTTGTCTTTTATTTTCTGTGCCGTGGACATTAACAATGCCTGGTGTCATCGCATAGGGCTCTTGCGAGGAACACGTGAAGAAAAGATAAAGATGAAGTTACTGAGAAAAGTATAAAACACCATTGACAACCGAGGTGACTGATTTCCTTTCTTTCTGGTTCACCCAGAGGCATCTTTGCCTTTCTGACAAGTCTATTACTATGTTTCCCTTTTGTTGAATTCTGAACTCACACATCCAAGAAAGAATGGTGGGAAATGCTTTTTTACTTGATGAACAGAATCAGACCGAAGCTTCCCGGAGGCCCCAAGAGGCCTTTTGAGAACAAATATCACCCAATTATTCATCTCCAGAAGAGAAACTCCATATTGCTTATTTGTTTTAAATAAAGTTTGCATGTTTTCTGATTGTAAAAGCTCGTAAGAGACGAACAGGAAATAAAAAAAAAGAAAAAAAATACACATTGTCCCACCTTTGAGAATCAACCAGTGTTAATATTACACTGTATTTCTCTCCAGTACTTTTTCAATAAGTCATTTTTCTCCTGCAAAAGATAAAACTTTATATCTTACTTTTTATTTGGCCAGTTTATTATAAACACCCAAGAACATCATCTTATACCGACTAAAGAACTCAGCCTCACAAGAGGTGAAGATGAAAGGAGAAAGTGAATCTATTTCAGTAAGTTTCTAATAAGGACTCAATAAATGTTAGCTGCTGCTGTTATCAATAATGACACTGCCGTCGTCATCATTATCATTATTACTATTGCCATAGTTTACTTAATATTCTCTTATGTTGAACATGTAGATAGAGCATTTCCGAATATTTGGATATTGGGAATAAGTTATACACTGCTAATTCTTTCCTTGATAAACTTCTCCAAAATGCCAAGGAATAATCATGGTTATTTAAAACCTCCCCAAAAACAAGGAACATAAATTTTTTTAAAAGAAATAACATGTTACGTAATAATTCCTTTTCCCCTTTAGTCTTTCTGTACAGGTAATGTGCACGAGTCTTAAGCTGGGATCCCAAGAAGCCTGTGAGGATGTACCAAGTTCTTGGTGCTCATAGTCATGCCTGCTGACATTTGTAGCTTAGAGCGTTTATCCTTTTAGTAGGCCTTTGTCTTCTTGCAACACCAAATAGAAGCTGATTCTGGAGTGGGCGTTCACTGCATGGACATATGCAACTGCACCTGGACAGTTCCTTCCTACCTGGGTCCTGCGGGACCAGTGGGCCCCCAAGAAGAGGTTTTAGGGGCCAGTCTAAAGCAGAAAGGTATACATATAGGTAGCATGCCAGGGGTTCAGCACGTGGGCTCTGGGTTCACATGGGATCCCAGTTCTACAGCCTTTTAAAGCTGTATGGCCTTGAGTATGCGACTTAACCTTTCTAAACCTCATGTGCTGATTCTATGGTGGGGTTAAGAGCAGAAGTTTCCTCCTAGGGTAGTGAGGATTTGTAGCTATAAAATATATGGAGCTCTCAGGGAAGAGCCCAGTGCAGAGACATGCCCCTGCTGTTAGCATCCTCACTCTCGTTCCTCCTCCCTCTTCCAACTCCTCTAAGTGACCTGAGACAGCATTTATGAGACTGAGCATCAGTTATAATCAAGGAGAGGCACTGAGATTGTAGCCTGGAAAGTGGTGCCCGGAGTGCAATCCGAAGGGTGAGGTAAGGTGAATAATAAAAACAGAAGTCATTCTGGAGGGATAACGAGTAGCTCAGGTAATGGGACGAAGTCTAAGATCAAGTTTATGAAAAGTGTGAGAACTTTCCATTGAAGATCTGTTTTTATTTAGCTCCTGACAAAGGCTGTACTGGCCAAAAGGTACAATCTTCACTGGAGATTGTCCATTTGTGACTTGAAAAAAAATGAGAAAGAGAGATAGTCAGAGAAAAGGAGAGAGAGAGAGAGAAAGAGAGAGAGAATGAGAGAGGACTCTTAATCAACAAACTATGTTAGCTAAACATAACTAGTCAGTGAGACCTTTATATGACTCAGGTAGGTTAGACCTAATTTTGCCTTAGATTTGTAGTAATGGTATAAATAATAATTCTGTTGTTCTTTAATGTGTGATCCAGCCAGCTGTGGCATATATTGATACATTGTGTGGTATAGGTATAGATATGTGGGAGCTATCTGAGGGAGACATCTGATATTAGGGGCTTTGTTCCAGATTAGCTGAGGTAAAGAACAGTATGTGCACCACCCCAAGTGCCAGAAACGTGGAGGACAAGCCGTCAATCTCTCTCCCACTCTGTCTCTGGATGAGGAGCAGAAACCGTGGGTTGAGTTTCTCTCTGGATGTCAGACAGAACTCTAGAGCCCACACCTCCCTCAACCAGAAAGTAAGGCAATTTGAAAAGAATAGTTTTTGCTGCTTCATTATTAACTCGAGTCAATTAGAAAAAAATTCACATAAAAATGTCACACTGTGGCTCTGGCCAGGTAGCTCAGTTGGTTGGAGTATCATCCCTACATGGAGGTTGCAGGTTCCACCCCCGGTCAGGACACATACAAGAGTCAACCAATGATGGCATGAAAAAGTGGACCAACAAATCAATATGTGTGTGTGTGTCTGTCTGTCTCTCTCTTTCTCCCTCCCTCTCTCTCTAAAAATCAATTTTTAAAAAGTCACATTGCATCCCACTAGGCACAGATTTTTATTACTAAGCAGGTTCAAAATCAATCAAGATTCAAATAAATGGGTGAAGTCCTCATGGCAGTGAGAAGAAAGAAAATCACTTTTTGGTGAGAACACAGATGAGGCTTGACGGCATTAGCATGATTTGCCTTATGTGATTGTCGGTATCGCCCTCCACACCTTTCTAGAATCCACCCATTTCTCTATATACTTCCAACTCCAGCCAAATCCGGACCCCAGTCTCTTTCCAGGACGATTTAATCATCTTCTAATCGGTATGTCCCACCCCTGCCTTACCTTCCAGTTCACCCTCCATGCTCTCTACCCAAAAGCTTTGAAATTAGAATTCCCCCGCCTCCCCCACTAGCTGTTTAAAACCTTTCCGAAGATTTCCATAGTGTTTAGGATAAAGACAGAATTTCTCAGCACGCCACGTTAGAGCCTCTCATTGACCCTCTTAGCATTCTTTTGTAGCAACGATGACAGTTGTGATTTTACCTTCCTAAATGCAATTACTTAAGTGACACTTGCCTTCCCCACTATAAATTCCCTTGGGGCGGGAGCCACATCATCTTACACAACACACTACTTAGCAAATCGCAGCCAACAAAAAGAAAATGTGTCGAATCAATGAATGTCACCTAATTCTGGAGTTGAGTCTTTTAGGGATGACTTTTTACCTCCACTTGCCATGGGCACTACACCACGGTAGCCAGAGTAAATTCTTTCTAATCAGAGAACTGGTTCCCAGTTTTTGAACTCTTGATTTTATCAATACATCCATGAGAAAATACAAGGTCACGAACTTGGTGTTCTCTGTGACTCCTTCCTGATAGTGTGAGAGGGCACAAAGAAAATGGACTGTACTGACCTGTGGTGGCGCAGTGGATAAAGCATCGACCTGGAAATGCTGAGGTCGCCGGTTCAAAACCCTGGGCTTGCCTGGTCAGGCACATATGGGAGTTGATGCTTCCAGCTCCTCCCCCCTGTCTCTCTCTCCTCTCTCTCTCTCTCTTCTCTCTAAAATGAATAAATAAAATAAAAAAAGAAAAAAGAAAAAAAAGAAAATGGACTGTAGAGTCAGACAGAGCTAGGTTTAAATCTCAACTGAGCCACTCATTAGATCAGTGAGCTTGGGGAAATTTTCAAACCTCTAAAAGCCTCAGTTTGGTCATCCCTACCTACCTCATAGGATGGCTGTGAGGATTAAATAACGCTAATAAGATAGCAAAATGCCTGAACAAATAACACTCATTAAAGGAGAGCTCTTATTTCTGCTATTAGCGTTGCCATAATTGCAATCAGATTCCTGTCACTATTGTTTATTACTAGTAGTATTAGCATTAGTATTAGTATCTAGTATTTACTCTGTGAATTGATTCCCTGATCTCTCCAAGGGATCTTATGGTGACTGAAAGTATAGGTTCTTACCAGACAGCACCCCTGTCCAAGTGGATGACTTAATAAGTGTTATTTTAACACAATAACAATGATATCATTACCATCTGATCCATCTAAGGATCCAGCAAATGTCTGGGGCACTGGGATTCCAATGAGTAGCTCTTGGGCTGTTCTTACTTTCCTAGATTTGAGAGTATTTATCATGGTATTGCTCTTCCTTTCTGTGGTGTGAGCAAAGGGGGCTGTTCTTTGTGGCTAGACGGTGACAAGGGTGGGAGCCAGCACCTCCTGATCCAGATGATAATTGCTCACAGCTCATTCAATAATATCATTGAATTTGTATTGAAAAGGTAATTTCATGCTTCACAAAGTAGCAAATTTGATTTATACGCTAGGAAGGTAAAGGAACAAATGTGGTATTGACAGTAAGAATTATATCCCACCCTAAAAGCAGGTAAGGTAAACGGTTCACATCACTTTGGCATGAAGCACGCTCTCTCTTACCACCTTTTTAATAGTCTGTCTAAGGACAGGGCGTCATGAGATAACAGAAGTCTCTTTGAAGGAATTCATCGGTGGGATTTTTTCCCCCAGGTAGTAAATTATTGCCTTGTGTTTGTTCTGCTCAGGAACAATGTGTCACTTGCTACTATAAATGAATGAAGTCCCCATATTTACTTATAGGAATGCTAGAAACATTCTCCGTGCCTCCAGGATGTCATTGTACTCTTATCTAGCCCTAGTGGAGACTTTGATTTAAGAGGACTCCAGTCCTTGAAGAAGGAGTTCGTGGGAGTGCAGGCTTGCTTCAGCTGAATGTCTCTCCGGCCATAATTCCTTTATTCTTCTCCTTGTACAGTAGGGAGTAATTTTTTTATTTCAGTGATGCTGCTGCTATGAGTGTTTCTGTCTGAAGAACTAGGACTCAGTAATGTTTTCTCAGAACAGAAGGACTTTGCTCCTCCTTGGGACTAATCTAATGATTGACCGTGTTGTCAGTTTTAGGAGCAAATTAATCATGGAATTTATTGTGAGTAGGGTTTTTTTATGTCATTTGCATTGACGCTTTATATGAAACCCCATCAAAAAATTTCTGTTAAACCCAAGTACCTAGGGAAATGGTACCTCTCAAGAATATGACCACTATTTTGCATAGTTATTACGGTTCTGGGACCACTGTATTGGTTATGATTTCCTCTTGCTTTGACCACTGGGATGCTCTATGTTGGATTGGTGGCCCACCGAGCCCTTGGAGACGGCCTGGATTTATGTGAACTCACCTGCCTCCAATGTCCTCTTGCTACTACAATCTCATCTTGCTTCCATCTTGATTTATGTATCTATATTTATTTCTTTTATTTCAAACATCATATTACAGGTTTAAAAGTTGTATAAAATTTGTATAAAGTTAAGCCCCCAAGCTTCACCCTCTAAAGAAAGGAAGGCATTGTTGACAGTTCAGCAGTATGTATCATTTTAGATATTTTTGTAGAGCTGGTCCAATGTAGTCAAACAGAAGTAAAATCTGTACATAGATACATGCACATGCATGTGCGTGTGCGCACGTGCACGCTCTTGTGCCTATATGTGCTTTGTTTTGCTCCACAACATATAGACATTCTTCCGTGACAATTCATAAAGATCTACTGCATTATCTTTAAGAAATATTTAGTATTCCATGATATAGCCGGGCCACACGTTAGCCATTCCCTGGTCAGTATTGAAATTATCTTCAATTTTTCTCCAAGTAATCAGACACCGGGTCTCTTTGCAGGATAGATTCCTAAAAGCAATCTTGCTGTTTCAAAGGACCCATGCTTTAAGGTTTTTGATAAGTACTTCTAAATTGTCCTCCAAAAATGTGAACCACTTTACTTATTCACTTTTATGTTTTTACCTTTTTTATTTTATTTTTGATATTTATTTTACCTAATTTTTTAAAATTCCTATTCCTCCCCACCCCCCTCCCTTTGGCAACCAGTTGAACCAGTTTGAACACTAGCCAAAAAATATAAAAATGCTTATTTCCCCACATTCTAACCAAACTGGTTATTAGTTGACTTGGAAATATTTTCCGAACTAACAGACAACTGTGTCTTGTTTCAACCTGCATTCCCCTCATCACCAGCGTGAACATCTGTGGCCATGTTTATGGCCCATCTCTGTTTCTTTCTAGGTGAGTTTCCCGCTTATAGTCTTTAACCATTTCTCTGCTGGCCTGTTTGTTCTTTACCTTTAATTTATAGGTTCTCTTTGTATGTTAGGGGAGCAAAACCTTTATTAAATAGACTGCAAGTGTTTTTCTCCTCCATTTTGAAACAATCGGTGACTTTGGCTATGTGAAAGGTTGTTACCAAACTTGACGTGCTTTGTGACTTCTATTTCTCAGGTTTCGTGTAAGTGTTCTCATTTTTTCTCATTTCTAAGGAGTTCGCAAGGTCAATTCTAACTTTCTCTTCACACAAAATGTAGATGACCATCTTTCAAATGCCCAAGGGTTTTGATTTTCTTTTGTTTATTTTTGTTATATCTTTGATTTTAATATCCATGTTCATTACACTGTATTCAGAGACTGTAACTTGGAGGCCTTGAGTTTTTTGTATTTTTACTGAGAGTCTCTAGAGGGCCTAGTATATAATCAATTTTTGTAGATAGTTCATAGTCAAATAAAAATAATGTATCGTCTGGATTCTTTTCTGTAACAAAAATTAATTTTCCCCTTTTTTTTCTTTAACCTTCTTCCCTCCTTCCTCTGTTCCTTATTTCTAGTTCTTCCCTCTCTCTTCTTCCTGGTCCTCTAGAATGTTAACTCTGTTATTCTCATCCCTTGTATCCTAACTTCTGTGTCTACTTAATTTAACTCAAAAATTTTCCAGTGAGATATTTTTTAATGAAAGTTTCCTTTCACCGTTTTTTGACATCTTTGTCCTGAGTATTAAGATTCACAGCTATTATAAAATGTTATTACAACATGCAATTTTTATTAATATAAATTATACCCTTTATTTCTTTTTGGCCTTGAATTCTACTCTGTTGATAATGCCCAGCATGTTGTTGTACTGACATTGGTTTGATAAATCTTTGTGCATTCCTTTGCTTTCAACTTTTTTATGCGGTTTTCTTTTGGTTATTTCTCCTAAAACAAATCTAGCGGTATTGTTTTGTTTCCCCCACTCCAAAATGAGAGTCCTTTAAGTAAAAGAAAAAAAACAACAACAAATGGTCATTCACTATAATGTCTGATATGCTCATTTTTATATCATGTGTTTCAGACTTTCTTATATTTTCTTGGTTATTTTTCTTTAAATTTTACATTTCCTATCTTAGTTTAAAAGTCCTGCTTTATATTTTTGTTCTTGTAGTGGTTATCCTTAATAACCAAATTATTTTGTTTTAATTTTTTTAATTTCCAATAATTTGAAAGAGAGAGATAGAAAAAGGGGCAGAGGAAGGGAGAGAAAGAGAGAAGCATCAGCTCATTGTTCCACTTAATTGTTCCATTTAGTTGTGCCCCGACCCGATCGAATATCAAACCCACAACCTCGGCGTGTTGGAACAATACTCTATCCACTGAGCAACCCCACCAGGGCTGCAAATTATTTTCCTTTTTCCATAAAAAATGAAGTCGCACCTGTCGCCACCTCACTTGAACAAAACCGGAGTTGTCTCATCAGGTATTTTATATCTTCCCTTTATTTCTTCCTTCTACCTCCTCTGTACTATTAAAATTACCTTGAATTTTGGATCCAGATTGTTAATTTTTTACTTTGTGCCTCTTCTATTTTACGAGCACGTACTTAACAATTCCATGAAATTTCACTGCCGTGTTTTCAACAATTACTTAGTGTTAACTGTACATTTTACTGATGCCGTTACTCCTTTTATTGGTGTGCTATGTCTTTCTGTTTCTCAGCTTAATTTTTCTGAAGTACACCCAGAAATGTTATCCTTTTTGATGTTTTGTTTCCCGAAAAGGTTACGCGGCCAGGAAACTTCCTGAATTTTTGTAAATCTGAAAACTGTCATTTCCCTCAGCCCCACGCTTGAATGGCAGGACTGGAGCTTCCAAATGTTCTTTCGTTAGCTCTTCAGAGACATCGGTCCACCGTCATTTGCTGTCTGGTTGTACGAGCTCTGTCACCACGAGCAATGAAGGTCATGGGCTTCAGAAATAGGCAACCCAAGTTTTAATTCCATTTTGACCACTTACTATCCGTATGACTGCTTACCTTTAGTGGGACTCTCTTTCCCCACCGGACAATAAGAACCCTTGTGTGGCCAAGATTAAAGTAAAATACTTAGCACAAATAAATAATGGACTCAGTAAGGAGAATGATAACAGTTTCTTGATACCACCAACCTCATGTATTTTTTGTTCTCTCTGGAAGCGTGTAGGAGTTTTCTTTATCCGTGAGGACCCAGCTTTTTTACAGTTTTGCCATGAAGGACTCAATTGGAGTCCTTTGAGGTGTCTTTGGAAACTCAAGTCCCTTTTTAGCTCAGAGACATTCCTTCTGTTATTTATTTGGTTACATCCTACCCTCCGTCCACATGTCTTTCTTTCCTTCTGAACTCTCTTTCTTCACAGCTGTTGGGTTGGTAGAATCTGTTCTCCATGTATATTCATTCCTTTAAAGCTGCTATAAAAAATTATCCCAAACTTAGTGGCTTAAAAGAAAACAAATATTTATAGTTCTGAAGGTCTGAATCTGAAATAGGCTTCACTGGACTAAATCATGATGTGAGTAGGGCAACAATCATTATGAAGCTTCTAGGGGACTAACCTGTTTTTTATCTTCTTCACCTTCCCGAAGCCACCTGCATTCCTTGGCTCGCGGCCCCTTCCTTTATCCTCAGAGTTAACAGCACAGCAACTTTAAATCTCTGACTTTGTTGCTCCTGCCATCCTCTTTCACTTATAAGGGCCCTTGTGATTGCATTGGGCCCACCTGAATAATCCAGAACACTGTTCCCATCTCCAGATCCTTAATTGAATCACATCTGCAAAGTCTCTTTAGCCATGTAAGGTAACACAGTCACCATTTTTAAGGATCAGGCATGGGCATCTTTGGAAGGGTTATTTTTCTTTCTGCCATCCCAGGATCTCTGCTTTCTTTATAAAGTTCATGTCTTTGGCTTTTTACTCTGTTTCCTGACAGAGTTTGTCTTTTCTAGATCTCAGAGATATGCATATATTTTTTTTGCACAGTAATACATATTTTCAATTTTTAAGAATTCTGACTTTTGTTTTGGGGGGTTGTTTGTTTGTTTGTTCTTTGTTTTTGTAAACTGGGAGGAAAATCACCATTATCTCTGAAGGTGCTAATTTTACTTGCTTTAAAGTTTATTCTGTTTTCAGCATTAACTCTTTTTACTAAGACATGTGTCTGTTTATTCAACATATGAGTCACGTTCAGGCTATTAATTTCCATTTAATATTAATGACTAGGTTACTTGTTCATACTGATAAGTCAGGATCTAAATCAGTGGTAGTCAACCTGGTCCCTACCGCCCACTAGTGGGCATTTCAGCTTTCATGGTGGGCGGTAGCAGAGCAACCAAAGTATAAATAAAAAGATTTAACTATAGTAAGTTGTTTTATAAAGATTTATTCTGCCAAACTTAGCGAAAATCCAACATAAAGTACTTGGTAAGTAATTATTATTATATGTTTTAACTTGCTGTAACTCCTGCTTTATAAATTTTATAAAGTAAAGTTACTTCCCTACTTTATAAATCACCATTACTGTGGAACCGGTGGGTGGTTAGAAAATTTTACTACTAACAGAGATACAAAAGCGGGCGGTAGGTATAAAAAGGTTGACTATCCCTGATCTAAATAAACAGAATTGGTGTATTGAGTTTGACATTCTCATTACAACAAAAATCCTTGTTTCTCCAACAATGGGTGTGGATTCTGGTGACAGAATTGCTTCTTTCTTTCAGGAGGTGGGGACTAGTGGCTGGGGAGTCTTTTTAAAATTTTTTAGGAGGTGTAGACTCTACCTTTTCGTGGCCCACGATGGTGACCAAAGTTACTTGTGAGCACAACACTGTGTCTTTCTGGACCTTAGTGCCCACTCTGGGAGCCCCTCGTGGATCGTTCACCCTATTAAGGGTGCCATTCTTTCAACCTTCTTTGGTGGTGGGCAAGTGCTGCATTGACCTTGTGAATGGTCCAGCTCTTAGAGGGCTATTTTGTCAGTTACCCATCACCCTTTCCCTGCTCCGTGATCTTGAGGACCCTCTAGAGCAGGGGTCTCAAACTCGCGGCCCGCAGGCCGCATGCAGCCCGCAGAACAATTTTGTGCGGCCTGCAGACTAATCCACGAAGTTCAAAATATTTTGGATAAAATTAAGTAAGCCTAGGGGCCTACTTGTATTTTTCATTTCTCTAGCATCCTAGCTAGATATTAGCTTAGTTAACAGCAGTTGTGATGCGAACTACAGTTTCTGGTCGTTTTGTGACACTGAGTAAACTGCATGTACGATTGTGCTTGTTGTACTGATTTTTTTTTGTTTTCAACTGCAGTGAGAAAAGTGTTGCGTAACAGTTGCCTTTTGTAGACCTAGTGCGGCCTGCCGAACGGCTGTGATCTTGCTCTGCGGCCCACATGCTGAGTTGAGTTTGAGACCCCTGCTCTACAGTTTTGCTGGGAAAACTCATATTTTGTCAGGGCCTTCTTTTCCGCATTTTGTGTTGTGGGCTGTTTTGCTTGTTAAGAGTCTTAGTCAGTGATATGCTACCATCTGTCTTACACCTTTCAGAAATTCCTGAATATTTTGATCTGCCAATGGAGAGTTCCATATACTTTCCCAGCAATGTTATAATTTTGTCCTTATCTGTATGCACATTGTATCATTTGGCATGTGAGGCCGGAAACGTATATAGTCAACTGAAAGGCAATCTTCTTTTATCAATTGTTTAGCCTATTGTTGTATACCTGTTTCTGCAAATTGTAACAAATATTTTATGAAAACATGTAAATGAATAACACCAATGGAGATAGATGGTAAAAAGAGTGGTAGAAATTTTGATCTATTGACTTCATGAACATAGAACCGCTGGTTTTGTCTGCAGGACCCTGTACAACTTCTTTGATCATTTGCTGATTTAGCAAACATGCACTGGAGTTTTGTTGTTGTGGTTGTTGTTTCTAATAGCCTTTCTGTTCTTGGTATCTGTCTGTTGTTCATAGGATTTAATTTTGCGCTTTAGATTCATGCAAATCAGAGCATTTAACATACTTTGTAGATTCAGACTTTACCTCATTCAGTAGTTAGCTAAAGAATACTGAAAGTTAGAAAATTCATTTCCATGGACCTTGGCTTTCCTGATTTCTGAATTCCTTACCAGAAACCACACCCTCCTTTTGCAACTTTGATTTTGCTCTATCCCCATGAACATTAAATTGAATTCAGAGCTGCAGAATCTCTCTTCCAGAGTAGGAACGCTAATTTGGTTGAAATCTCTCAGAACTCTCCAGGAGAAAAGCTTCTCTCCCTCCCTCCCCTCCATGTCTGTGTGCTCCATTTCTGCATCTGGTTAAAGAATCCCTTACCGTAATCCTGGATTTGGGTTTATAGCCTAGATTGTCCCAACATCTGTACAGTCAATTTCTAGCTCTACAGAACCACATGGTTTTCTGTTACTCTCAGCCCTGCATAGTGACTTTGTTTCTGTCTCTTCGTGGGGGATATTGCCTCTTTGTCCCTGTATATTGATTGTGGTCTTCTCGTCCATAAGTTAACGTGTAGCTGAATGTTATCTACCTCCCACAATAATAATAATATTTATGATGACAGCAATAATACTAAGCAGCATTTATTGGGTGTCAACTAGGCACAAAATGCCTTTTTATACTGTATCAATTTTAAGGGCTTTTAACTGAAAGTAATAGAAAATCAAACCATAGTATCTTAAGTAGTTTATTTCTGTGACATCATGAGAGGTCAGGGGGTTGACAGTCGCTAGTGCTGGTCTGCTTGTTCATTTCTACCCACAACAAAGCCGCTGGTGTTCTCATGGTCTTCTCCATATTGTAGTAGGATCATGGCATCAACTCCCGCCGTGATACCCACCATCAGGATGAAAGGAGAAAAGGCAGGAATTTGTGTCAAAAAACTGAAAGCACTCCTAAAAATACAGCCAACTTTACTGCATCTGATTGGCCCAGATGGTAACACACAGCCACTCTGGCTAGAATTGGTGAGGAGAAGAAATTTGAGAATGCAGGTGGGGTCAACTAACCCATGTTAATCATATGTTTGCCATACTACAGTCATCTTATTTGGCACACCTGTCATTGTTCTCCCCCTTCCATGTTGACATATAAAGATATTGAAGGTCAAAGGATTTGTGTGGCTCACCGAAACTCCTACCGTTGTGAAGGAATACCTGGGGTCAGAAGCCATCTTCACCTGTCTCTGAACTCCCTTCCTCTCCACTTTGTTACACTCTCTCCAGGGACTAAGCAGCACTGAAGGAATAGATGAGTGGTTGGCTTCCTAGCTTTGGTGTTTATGCACATGACTCTATGTAAGAGATAGTTCTGGTCAGCGCCCTACAGGCTCCAAATGATGAGGTTTAGATGTTACAGTCAGCTTTGAGAGATGGGTGTAAAGAGCTTGGGAGCCACGAGTCTGGGTTCAACTCCCAACTCCACCACTGACTAGTATATGACTATGAATCAATCAGTTGATCTCTCTGTGCCCTAGAGTTCTCTCTCTCTCTCTCTCTCTCTCTTTTTTGTACTTTACCATCATTTTCTCCAAGTAAGTTATGGATCAAAGCCGAATTAACTGTCAAGAAACAGAGCCTCAAGTCTATGATTCCTCTGCTCCAAAACCCTCAATGTAGTGGACACCGTGAGCCAGCAGAGGCAAGCATGTGCAGTACTCAGTTTCTCAGCCTCCCTGCAGTCAGGGATGGCGAGACGGATTTCTAGTGAGGTGTACGTGAAAACCTTAGGAGGGGCTTAACCAGCATAATGCTTTCCTTCTCAAGATTCCTTCCTGCCTATAGCATAGACCTGAGGCTAGAGATGGAGTAGCCATATAATGGCGACAAGGTGGCAAACAGAAGGACAAAAAGAACCTGTACAGAATGATAGGGCAATGAAAATGGCAAGAGCCTGGGTCTCCCATGGCAACGCTGAGCTACCATGCCGACTCTGGACTGCCTTCTCCCTGGCTTCTCTTTGTAGGGAACAAACAGACCCCCTTCTCATTTACACCACTGTCTGGTATGCTTTTCTGTCATTGGCCGTTAGACACGGTCTCATCTGATACAATTCCCTACCGGGTAATATTGGTCAATATTGAAAATGCTCTAGCGTGTGACTTCAACCTTCTTTCTGTAAAGACTTTTCTTCTCCTGCTTCCATTCCCAAACTCGATGATTCACCAAAACCAAATCACTTACGGTTGCCGCCTGTACTTCAAGGTCAAGCGGAAGTGTGACCTCTCCTTCCAGCATGTCATGTTACCTGACTGCTGAGGGATTTCTCATGCCTCAGAACTTTGAGCTTCTACAATCCTTAGCACTTTCTCTCTTGAATTATAGTTATTTAGGTATCTATCTCATCTCCTCTTCTGTGAGTTCCTAAAAACCTTGTGTTGTTCATCCACCTCCTGCGCGCGCGCGCGCACGCATGCACACACACACACACACACACACACACACACACACCCCACCTCAATCCCCACAGAGCATCTGACCCTGGGGGTCCCGCAGTCCTCTGTGATAATGGATGGGGTTAGTACACATGGGTAGGTGGGGTCCTTTCCTTTTGAGTTAGCTACTAAAGACAGTAACTGGCATCTCTGCTTCGTCTCCACTGCTCTTTGGGTCTTGGTCCACTTAGTTTACTGATGGAGAAGTACGTCTTCCCTGAACTGTTCTCGGCCTACTTATGGAAACCTGGACAGGAGGAGACGTGACCTTGTGCGCAGTGCTTGGCGCGCAGGGCTCCTCCGAACCATGCGCTGTGCACTGAGCAGAAGCAAGCTTTCACTTCTCGGCCTGGCAGGCGGATTGATCTGTGTCGCGGGCAGGACTGTCAGCCAGCTCCAAATTCGGCAATCTCCGCATAAGTAGACTGAAAGAAGCTTTGTATACAGGGACCAAATATGAATCTTGTCCTCTACAGAACCTAAATGCTGGTGACCCGATAAATATTTTTGATTGGTTTGAAACTGTGGTTTGAGTCTAGATTTTCAAAAAGCGTTGCTTCGCTTTGAAATACTGTTCATTCGTTTATTATTTATGTGCATTATTCATACCCTGACTGCTTCTCCAACAGATTTGCAGTAACTAAAAGGTCCGGGCAAACCGTAACCATTAAGTCATTCAAGGGAAGGTAAAAAGACGAAAAACAAACAAACAACAATACTGGCCCCGTGATAGAAAGACCTAGGGCAGGACCTTAAAGCTCAGCTCATTTACTTCTCCCGACTGAATGATGGGTTGAGTGGTTTTTGCAAATAAGAAAGCCAGTGATCAAAAAAGTTGAGCAAATGGGGACAGGTCTCACCCTGCTGAATTTCATAGCCCGCAGTTCAAACCCAGCATCTGGCTGACTCCTTGGTCTGCATTCTACAATGCTTCACAGTGGGATAGAACAAGGATTCCAGTCAATCAGCCTCTTCTATGCTCATGAATGAACCAGAGAGAGAGAGAGAGAGAGAGAGAGAGAAAGAGAGAGAGAGAGACAGTTTAGAAAAATGCATTACAACAACACTCAACGAAAATGTTCTATTCTGTGAAGTTCACCGCAAAATCTTAAGCCACTAACATATTAATGTCAGGAGAGAAGAGAGCCTAAAAATTATCTATGTTGCTCCTTCCTCTTTTCCAAACTAGGGGAAGTGAGTTGCCCGAGATAATCAACGTAAACGGTCTATCTGTGCCAGCTTTTTCCCACAGGACAGTTTAGCAGCTGGGAGATTTCCACTCCCTTTCCATCCGGGGTTTGGAATCAGAAATGCTCAAAGGATGGATGTTCCCAGTAAGGCCCCATCTAGGCAAAGGGCTTTTGCAGAAGCTTTATTTAGGAAACAGTGAGTGGGCATGCGTTTTGTTACCTTTGATGGTAACCTTGTTTTCATACATGCAGGTAAACTTCCGTTTGGAACTCATAGTTAAATGGTAAGTGACCCCAGTAATGATCTTAGGAAGGTAGAAATGTTCCTGTAGCGAGGTCATTTAACTAGAAGGTTAGTAGGTGTGACAGCCAGTCACCAAAGATGGCCCCCAGCAAGCCATGCTTCCCTCTCTCTCCTTTGTACTCAGGTACTGATGGTCTTGGTTCTTCACTGGCCGCATGTCCCCAGTAGAATGCAGTAGAAGTGACATTGCGTAACTTCCCAGGTGAGGTTATAAGAAGTCTTGCAGCGTCCCCCCCCCCCCCCCCGGTTGTCTGGGAGCTTTCCTTCTCAGAATTCAGCCACCATGCCCAAGATGCCAAAGCCACCGGAGAGGCCAAGTGTAGGTACTCTGGACGACAGTCCCCGCCGGCTCTCAAATCGACTCCCAGTCCTGGGAGTTGACCTATCTTCACGCCCAGCCCCCAAGCCTTCAGAGGATGATAGTCCCAAACTGTAACTACACGAAGGACCCGAGGCGAGAGCTGTCCAGCTGAGCCTAGTCGATCCGTGGTGATAACAATAAATTATCATTTTAAGGCACTGACTTTTGAGATGATTTCTTATGTAGCAATAGACAATGGAGTGGGAGCAATAGGAAACATCAAAAGATGATTTTTCTCTCCAGTTTCCACAAAACTCAGTGGTAAGACATAATCAATATCTACCAAAGTCTAGAAGATGGTCAAGTTCAAAATTTCCTTCAACTCCCCTCCCATCACACATCAGATTGTGCTGTTTTCCTACTAAGTTATGTCTTCCATTCCTAAGTGAGACAGCAGGATAGAAGGATTTTGAAAGAAAGAAAAAAGAAGAAGAATGCAATTTTAAAATATCTGTTGAAACAGATATTTTGACATTTGAAGGAAGAAAAAACAATTTAGGATGCTTTAAAAGCTTTCCAATGTTTACTTTCATATTATCTCACTCTGAGCTACAGAAAATAGTCCTCATTCTACTGTCTAGCTATTTGAAACAATCTGCAATGATGGCATGATGTATCCTTTAAAGATTATAATTGAAATGTGCAGTGAAATTTTGTTTACAGGCATGGAACTTCTATCTGCCAAACTGGACCAAGCTAATTTTTTTTTCTTTTAGTAGTTTTTTTTTTTCTTTCCTTTTCCTTTCTCTTTCTCTGTTTTACTTTTCATCTATTTCTCTTCCCTTTCTTTATTCCTATCTTTTTTCTTTCTTCCTTTCTCCTTTTTATTCTCCTCCTCTTCTTCTTCCTTCTCCTCTTTCTTCTAAATCAAAGCCAACTTCTGTTTATCTCTTACTCGGACAAGTGGAGTGAATCTAGAACAAGTCTTATTTCAGGGGCCTGTAGGTGTCATGCCAGGTGACCTCAGACACTTTCTTTCATTTCATCTTCACAACAGGCCAGCCAAGTGGTGATGTTCTTCCCATTATGCAGATGAAGAAACTGAGGCTGAGATACACTTAACAACTTACTCAAATGTATTTAGCCAGAAATCACTGGCAAGACAGGAATTAATGCCCTGTTCTATTCTTATACAAAAGGTCTTCGGTTTTCACTATACAAGCTTGCATCTGAAATCTCTATCTAGTTCCATGAGCTGCTAAAAGGTATATGAGATGACTCCTGGTCAAAACGGAATCTGGGTCTGTTTGGAGTGTAATTAATTGCTAACAAGCTCCTAAGAACTGCTGTCCTTTCCATTTCGTGTCCCAGCCCCATAGGCCTGCTGGCCTCAGTCATAGGCCTCTTCCTGAGTGCCTGCCCTCTAACAATAGCTCTCTTTGGAAGGAGGGGAGTATTCGGGTAAACCCCAAGTTCATCCAAAGCCTTTCTATCGGATTCACTCTTTTCTCTCTCCAGCTTTTCAAGAATAGAGTTGGCATGATAGCTCGGAGGGATGGATTTAGAAGGTGGGTGCCTTCAAGATAGGAATCCTTAAACTGTTGCATGCATCATATTTTCCTGGGGGACTCATTAACAATGCCATTGCTAGAGTCCAGTCCAAAGATCTGATTCAGGGGATCTTAGATGAGATGTAGGAATTATATTTTTTTAAAAAACACTCAAGTGACTCAAACAAGTGGTTCCAAACTTTGTGGAATACAGCCTAATGATGAGACAGATCAGTTGCACTTTTGAGTTAACTTTTGGGGACGGGATTGTTTCTCTAGGAAGTTTCCGTAGTTGGCAGCTGCAGTTTTTATAGCCACTCCTGCTCATCTGTGTCTAAGGCCACGCTGCTAAATTCACCTGCAAGGCTCGAGATATCTCTGGAATGGCTCTATGGGATGGGCTGTGAGAGACAATGCAGGGAGCTGGGGAGACCTCACCCCCTAACCCACGTACTAGACTGACCAGAGCTGACAGACGGTTTGAAAAGACAAAGCCCCCCCTTTTTTTGGCCTCCTGCACAGTCTATTTGGAGTGTCCCCGATCTGATCTCTGCGCTCTCTGCCCATAACTAAGGACCCTCCTGAAAGGCACTTAGAGACTAAAAAATAACCCGGGAAACCGCATCTTTCCCACCCGAATCAGTGCCGACTCTCTAGTGCAGATGCTCTGGGACCCAGCGCCCAATGTTACATCTGCTGTTACTTCAAAGCCCAAGATGGCAAATCTGTTTCACTTCTTGCATTCTGCCCACTGGTAGTTAGCACGCAGCAATTACAGCCCAAGCGCTGGGTGGATTGGGGAGTTTGATGTGCAAGAAAGATGGAAAGATATGGAAGACATTGTCCTCTTCTTGAAGGATTTCCCAGTTTAATGGGAAGGTCAAGGTTGTCATGATAACACATCAGTACATTCACATGACGGTAAGATTTCTAATGGGAAAATCAGAACAACTGGGGGTGCCTGGGTGACTCTTGTACTTCCTACATGTTCCACTAGGGGGACCCAAAGAAAGAGGCTGTTAACTGCATATGGGCTCTGGGCAGGGGTCAAGGAGGAGAAAACTGAGCTGATCTTCAGAAGATGGATAAGACGTTAACAGAGTCGTGTGTGCTGTGAAGTAGAGAAAGAGCACATTTTAGGAGAGGGGGACAGAGGAGCAAATATGGGGAGTGGTAGAAGTGATCATCTGGGGGAGAGTCAGGAGCTGACTTGGGGAGAAATGTGGAGCATTGAGGGTGGTGATGAGAGCTGAGAAGGAAAATTTAAGTAAGGGGTGGATTGTCAGGGAAAGTGGATGAGCAGTGAAGAAATAGGGTGACCACTCAAGAGGGAAGAGTGGTCAAGAGGGTTATTTTTTCAAGTTGAGAGGCGTAACAGCATGTGTATAAGCTGAAAGGAATGACCTAGTATAAACACACACACACACGCATGCGCGCGCGCGCACACACACACACACACACACACACACACACACACCCAAGGTCATTAATCCTCCCCAAATAAAATCAAACCAACTTTAGGTCACTCAAATGACTGCGAAGTAGAAATGACAGTGCTTCTTTAACTTCCGCTCCTCCACTCCGCACCGGCCTCCAGGCCATGACCCACTATGAACAGTTAGGTGTGAATCTTCCCCCCAAACCTGAACTATGGACATAAAATCTATCCTAACAGGAACATGTCCGCCAGGACCTTAACTAAGCTGGGCCTCAGCAGAATTGTATTTGTTAGGAGCACAGCCTCTCTGTTTGAGAAGAAGTGCCAAACTATTTCTCTGTTCTGGAAAAGGAGGATAAATAATGACTTCTGAGGTTTTTGCCTGGAGCTCTTGGTGGATTCCCTAGAGAGGGACCAGGGTGGCAATGTTGAGTATCTGGAGCTGATGGCGTCGTGACTTAGCGCTCTCTGTCTCTCTCTCTCTGGCAGGGGCCCTAGAAGCCGGGTGCCTAGGGACTGAGAGTTGAGCATGAAAAGCCATACTCTCAGCTGAGCTGAGCTCAAAAGACATGGTAGCATCTCCTTCAAGTACCAGGTACAGATGTCTAGGTCAGTGGGGCATCATCACAGCCAAGTATCACCATCATAGACCGCTGTGCGAGGCCAGGCTCCAATGGGAAGTCTTGTGAAAGCCGACCCCACTCAGTGGCATCTTTTGGGTCTGGAGGCTGGATTCATATCCTCTCCCAACACACACTCACACGCACGCGCATACACGCACACATAAATACACTCTTCACCATTGACATTCATGAGGCTCTAAGGTTTTTGGACAGTTTGGGAAGTTGGCAACCCTATTACAAATCCTGGACTTCCAGGCATATAGAAGCTCAAATGATCCACTGAGAAAAATGAAAAGGGATAAGATGATATAATATTAGGAATTTATGAAACAGCTTCTATCAGTTACTTCATTTTTAATTATACGTACATATACATATATACACGCCTTTATATATAAATATGTCTATCTACTTACATATGTATATATTACTTGGCAACTTTCATTCTGTGTTTTTCTTCCTTTTTAACCAATATAAGACAGGTATCTATTTTAAAGTCAGCCCACCGCGGTCTGTTCTTTCTCAGCCGCTGCGCTAGTTTCCCACAGTACTCAACCACCCCTAATAGACGAGCCTTCAGAAGGCCCCCACTTCTGTACTGGTACAAACAGTACTGCACCTAACATTTTGCACACTTGCCTCTAAGCACTCGAGCAAACATTACAATGGATTGGTTCCTAGAAGTGAAATTGCCAGGCCGAGAATTTATAAACCTGTAATTGTAATGGTCTCTACTGAATTGTGGCCCCCTGAGCAGTCTCCCCCGTGCCAAGTGTAAGACGCTCCTCTTCCCCTTGTCTTCGCCAACTTTCCACAGTGCCAGTCTTTAAAATGTTTGCCGATGATCTGACGTTTGAAAACTGCTTTCTCATTGTGGATTTAATTTGCATTTCCCTGATTGCGAAATGGGGTTCATCACTTTTTCATATGTTTATTTGCCTTTTGTATTTTTAGGTAAATAGACTGTTCATATCCCTTGCTCTCTTTTTTTCTTTTAGACTGGCTGTCTTTTTCATATTGATTTCTATGAGTTTGTTCTATATTATGAATATTAATCATCTTTTTCTGTTTTATGTGATGCAGATATTTTTTCTGTTTGTCTTTTAAATTTGTTTGCAGTGACTTTTGCTGCTGGGCAGGAACTTCCATTTTTAAGGTGTAAATTCTGTAAATCTTTTTTCCTTTGTGGTTTCTGGGTTTTTGTCCTTGCTTGGGAAAGCCTCCTTTAAGCATAAGATTATAAAAGCATTATCCTATTAATTCAATTACTATGGGATTTTTAAAATTATTTTTATTTATTCATAAATAAATAAAAGAGAAGAGAGAGAGAGAGAAAGAAAGAGAGAGAGAGAGAAGGAGGAGCAGGAAGCGTCAACTCCCATATGTGCCTTGACCAGGCAAGCCCAGGGTTTTGAACCGGCAACCTCAGCATTCCAGGTAACGCTTGATCCACTGCGTCACCACAGGTCAGGCTCAATTACTATGGGATTTTTAACAATATATTTATGTCTAGAATCCATCCCAAAATTATTTTAGTCTATTCTTTTTTTTGAGAGAGAGAGAGAGGTAGAGAGAGAGGAGGGAGAGACAGGAATGGAAAGAGACAGAGAGAGGGAGATGAGAAGCATCAACTCCTAGTCGTGGCAACTTAGTTGTTCATTGATTACTTCTCATATGTGCCTTGATTGGGGAAGGAGGCTCCAGCTGTGCCCGTGACCATTGGCTCAAGCAAGTGGCCTTGGCTCAAGCCAGGGACCTTGGGCTTCAAGCCAGGGACCTCTGGCCTCAAGTCAGTGGCCATGGGTTCATGTCGATGATCTTGCACTTGGGCCAGGGACCCCGCATTCAAGCCAGCAACCTCAGGGTTTTGAACCCAGGACTTCAGCATCCCAGCCTGATGCTCTATCCACTGCACTACCACCAGTCAGCCTATTTTAGTCTATTTTTGAATAAGAGATCTATATAATGTTTTCTATTTATTCAATTTCTTGATTAAATTATTCATTACCACAAAGTTGAAATGTGCCTAAGTTCCTACGTGTATGAGTCTGTTTCATTTTTTTTTTTTTTTCTTATTTCTCTCTTCAACTCTTCATGCACCAATGCCACAGGGCTTAATTGTTGCCATCTTATCATTCTATATGTTTTCACACCTGACAGTTTTTTAAATCATGTTTCTTGATAGGGCTTTTATCTACTTATTATTATTATTATTATTATTATTATTATTATTACTACTGAAACCTATTGGCTATCTGCCAGTAAGCAAAGTTTCTATGGAAGACTGGGCAGGGAGTTGGCAGTCAGTTTGGGAACACCGGGAGTACCACACCCAGCAAGGAAGACTCCTGTCCTAAAATACTGTGTATTAACAGGTTTCATGAGGTGCAGTAAGACTGTCCATCGGGACATGATTGCCTTTGAAAAGATAGTTTGGTTCCCAAGGGGAGGAGGCAGACCACATCATGAGGTCCACAGAGGGAGGCACCAGGGTCTACAGAGAGAGAGGAGGAGGAGGAAACTGTAGCGAGAGCCTTCATTATGGTTTCCATGGAAAAGAACAGGGAGGTAGGGTAAGCCGATTTGGGATTAGCTAGTTTGCATCATTTCAGCAGGCTCTGGGATTTAGGAGTGTCCCCAGTTGTCCGATGCCTGCCTGGCCTTGGGTAATTAGGACAGAGGGAGAGTGGCCCAGAGTATGAGAGCCTGGTAAAAGGAATGTCACAGGTGTGGACTCTGGATGGGTTGGTTTGCACACGAAAAACACACTCACAGGCATTGGCTAACCTTGGGGGGTCATTTATCCCAGATCAGATGTCCAAGCTTCTGAATACAAAAAATAAAAGACAAAATTAATCCACCTTTATTCGAGGAGTGCCACCTGTCAGTGAATTTCACTCTTGAACATGTTTTACTGCCTTTCTTTTATAAAAGAATCCCCTTCTCGCCTATGGATCTGGGGAGATTCTTTGCATTCCACACCTGTTCCTCATCCAGCATCCTTGTGAAATTCTGCAGGATTCTGTTGGGAGCAGTTGGTGTTCCTCTCTGCAGGGAGTCTGTCTTTGACAGGCATTGGTCTCTCTGTTCTGTAATCTTCACTTCCTGCCAAATCTATCTCTTTTCTTCTGTTACTCAAAAATTTCTTAAAGTTACCACTCATTCCTATTTTCCCCCAAGCTTTAATTGATTTAACTCTTCGCTTTATACCCTTCTGCTCATTTTAATAAAGTTGGGGGGTTGAGGGAAGGTAAGAAGTGTGCTGAGTACTGCCATCTTGAACAGGGATCCCATCATAAGTTTAGTCAAGTGGAAGAGAGGTCTTGGCCGTAGTATGGAAGATAAATAGAGGAGAGAATGGAGACAGGAAGGTCACTCAGAAGGCTTGTGTAACTATTTGTAGTGTTTGATTCCCCAGGAATTCCAATTTTTCTGGTTTATCCTAAAGAAGTAAGGAGAGCTACCTGTAAGAATATATGTACAAAGAATATTAATCATAGTGTGATATTTAAATGGAAAATTATTGCAATCTACCTAAAATGTCTAACAGTAGTCTAACAGTAATAATAATGGCAACATAACCTTGATAACTATCCAATACAATACTAAGCAGGTGCTTAAAGTTCCATTTTTAATAATATTAAAATCATGAGAAAATTCTCATGTTATCATAAAAAAAATTAAAGTTCTAGAGATATGTAAGGTTTATTTTATTTTAAAAATAAAAAAAAATAAATATTAGCTCAGTTGGTTAGAGAATCATCTTGTAACACCAAGGTTGTGGGTTCAATCCTGGTCAGGGCACATACAAGTAATAACCAATGAATACAGAAATAAGTGAAACAACAAATTGATGCTTTTTTTCTCTCTTCTCTCCTCTCTCTAAAATTCAATCAACAAATTTAAAAATTTTTAAAAAAAATAAAATGTCAATAGTGGATTTTTTGGATGTTGGAACTATGAAATTTTATTATTATTCATATTTGCTCATAATGGCCTATATAATGATCATATATTATATTTAAATGATTAAAATATCATTTTAAAAACAAAAACTTGAACTGATGAGGTCTTAACTCAAGCACAACACCTGATTATCAGTGAATGGACAGTTATGAATTTGAAAAACATATATTTCTTAGTTCTATATTATATGCATGAAATTTTGGCAAAAGCAGAGGGCCCTTGACTCGTGCAACAATCTAGTTAGATACTCAACAGAAGTGTTTATTTATGGAGAATAGTGGACCAATGCCTTTTGTGGGTCTCACACATTTTGCCAATGCGGACCCTGTTGCTCGGGAGAGCGAAGTCTTCTGCTGAAAGGTCTCTGCTGAGTTGAGGATGAGTCAGGGATGCATTTCAATATTGGGCAATAACCTGAAAAAAAGTCCTGTGGCAGCTTGTAGTTCTGCCAAGTGAGCGGTGTGGCCCATGAGCATTTCTAACTGCTGGGGTGATGTATTTCCCTTGTTCTGAGTCTTACCAGGATCTCAAGGTCACACGTCCTGCCCTTGGTAACTAATGTAGTGACTCCCAAAGTTGTCTACTGGTCAGAATTATGTAGGAAACTTTTTTAAAAAATGCATGTTAAGGCCTAAGTCTCACCCTGGATCGATTGCTTTAGAATTTCAGTAGGATTAGGCCTTTGAATCAGAATTTTCCAATTTCTGCAGGTAGTTCTGATGCAACATCCACTTTGGGAACCATTGTGACTTTATACCTCTTTACCTCTCTTCATATTTTGGAGAAATGGGTAAGAAGACAGAAAATGTGAAAAGCTTACCTGCGTAACTAATAAAAGATGTTCAAAACCTACAATGACCTATAGAAGACAGGTTTGAAGGTGACTTGATTTTGTTCGTTGGCGTTCTAAAGAATGTACTTGTGGCATTACAGGGATGCTTCGCCCTTGAACCCTGGATGATGGACCAGAGTCCTGGAGGGGCAGATCGCCAATGAGATGCACGCTTGCTTCAGTCTGTCTGTGTTTTTGAGACCAGCCTGTTCTCAGGGTATCTTGGTGGAACTAAAGTATCTCTGTGAATGCATCACAGAGAATAAAGGCTGAGAGTTTATAAACAGAAGAATCACCCAGGGCAGGATGGCCAGGGAGGAGTAAATGGTTATAATAGCAGCCCTTCACTGAGCATTTATTTTGAGCCAAGCATAGTGCTGAATGCATTCGTCCCATTTATTTCATACGTGGTCTCAGGGCACCTGTCACATTGGAATTTGTTTTAGCCTAGAGAGACTAGCTATGATAACATAGCAAATGATCCCAAGATATCAGTGGCTTAAAATGACAAAGGTTTATTTCTTGCTCATACCTTATGTCCATTTAAGGTTTGGCAGAGGACTCTTCCTCGTGTCGTTCTCACCCAAGGACACTAGCTGAGGAAGTGCCCGCCATCTGGAATGTCACTGATTGCCGAAGCTGGGAGAAGGGAAGGCTGAGTAGGGTCCATCAGCTCTTCTGTGTGTCCACCCTGAGGTGACCCTCCTCACATCCACCTTTGGCCAAGCTGGTTCATATAATCAAGTGCGACTTAATGGGGTCAGGAAATGAGGTTTTGTAAAGTGATAAGAGAGTCACAGAACTGGAAATATTGATGAGCTGCACTAATATCTGCCACAGTATTGCATTATGATCCCTAGGCCCTGGCTGGGTAGCTCAGTTGGTTAGAGCATCATCTCAAACACCAAGGTTGCGGGTTCGATGCCCGGTCACAGCTCATGCAAGAATTAACCAAGGAATGCATGAATAGGTGGAAGAACAAATCAGTATTTCTCTCTCTTTGTCTCTCTCTACTTCTCCCTCTCTCTTCCCTTCCCCCTTGCTCTCTAAAATCAATAAATAAAAAATATTAAATAAAAATAAATAAAGTAAAGGAACTACCCTACTGTTAGAATGGCTAAAATCTAGGAAACCTGTGAATAGCAAATGCTGACAAAAATGTGCAGCAATCTGGGCTCTCAGTCACTGGTGGTAGGAATGCAGAATGGTGCATCTTGGAAAATAACTCAGTGGTTTGTTTAACGTTAAGTATATACTTAGTATATGGACTAGCAATCCCTCTTCAGGGTTTTTACTTACCTGGAGCAGTAATTCTCAACTGAGAGTGATTTTGCTCCCGAGGGGACATTTGACAATGTAAGGACACATATTTGGGTGTCCTGTGGGTCAGAGGACGCTGCTGGTATCTAATGGGTAGATGCAGCAATGCCATTAAATATCCTGCAATGCACAGGACAACCTCTTACATCAAAGAATTATTCCACTTAAAATACTGCTTAATAGGTAATAATATGATGGTTGAAAAATTCTACACTAGAGAAGTGAAAACTTATATTCCCTTGAAAACCTGTACATGGATGTTTATATGAGCTATATCCATAATAACTTCAAGCAACCTAATGCCTTTCAAGGGGTATGTAAATAAAAATAAAATAAAATGTGGTATACCTATACAGTGGGATACTACTCAGCAATGAAAAAGAAAGAGCTATTGATGCATGCAACACCATGGATGAAGTTCTAATGCACTATACTTAGCAAAATAAACCAGTCTTGAAAAGTTATTGTATGATTTCATCTACACGACACTCTGGAAAAGACAGACAATAAGGATAGAGCCCAGATCAGTGGTTTCCAGGGGTAAAGCGAGGCAGAGAGTGGAGAAGGAGAGTCTGAGATAAAGAGGCTAAATGAGAGGAATGTTGGAGATGATGGAATTGTTTTGTATTCTGATTTTTGTGATGTTTCCATGAACCCACACATGTGCTAAAACTCATTGAACTATACTCTCCCCCACGAAAGTAAATTTTGTCCCATGTAAAGGATTGTTTATTTTTCATTGAATTGTTGGGGGTGACATTGCTTAATAAAACTATATAGGTTTCGGGTGTCCAAGTCTATGATACATCATCTATGTACTGTACTGCGTGTTCACCACCCCAGTCAAGTCTCCTTCCGTCACCATTTATCCCCCTCTACCCTCCTCTACCTCGCCCACCCCCATTCCCCTCCTGTAATCTCCATACTGTTGTCTGTGTCTATGAGGGGTGGGGGTGGTTGGCTTAATCCCTTTATCTTTTTCATCAGCCCCATAACCCCCCTTACCTCTGATAACTGTCAGTCTGTTCTCTGTATCTATGGGTATGTTTCTATTTTGTTTGTCAGTTTATTTTGTTCATTAGATTCCACATTTGAGTGAAATCACGAGGCACTTGTCTTTCTCTGATTGGCTTATTTCACTGAGCGAAATGCTCTCCAGACCCATTCCTGCTGTTGCAAAAAGCCAAACTTTCTTCTTTTTAATGACCAAGTAGTATTCCATTTTGTAAATGTACCACAGCTTTTTTTTTTATTAATTTATCTATGAAGGGCACTTGGACTGCTTCCAGATTTTGGCTATGTAAAGCATTTTTAAAGTTGAAAAAAAAATAAGTAAAAAAATACTAAGGAATAGGGCCAGAGAAAACGTATCTGTGACACAGAGCTTGAAGTAGCAGGCTAAGGAGTAGGACCCAGATCCTTAGGACTAAGCTGTCTGCAGAGAAGAGGACCATGAGCTAGGAGCAGAGCGTAAATGACTTCAAGAGTCAAAGGTATATGTTATTCAGTCACGTTGATTTTTGAAAGCATTAAGTTTCCTCATGGCGATTTGCATTCCCTTGTAATGCACTATGTCTTTCTGCTCGTCCATGAACACAAATGCAGACACTGATTAAAACCACTCTTCCCACATCGACCAGCCCATCTCCTGCTGGATGCCCGAGGGGAGGTGTCCTTAGAGCAGACATTCTCTCGGAGTGCTAGGAGCAGGAGCCGGGTCTCTCGTTAGAGGGTTATTTCAACTCACATCTCCACTTCATTTTCCCAGGCCCTCGTTCTGTAACACCCTGGCAGTTTTTTGCTCTAACCGTGAGCAGTTGCCCCAGGTCCCAGGAACAAAAGCGGAAAGAGCTGAGTGTCAATGTTCTCAGCACATTTTACATTTGGATCAAGGTTAATATAATCAACCATGTTAATAATGTGGTCATAGCCAAGCATTTAGTACACTCCCTCCCTCCCTCCCTCTATTTCTCTCTCTCTCTCTATCTCTCTCTCTCTCTATCTCGGCTTTTTTGGTTCATGTGGTCAGAGGAGGCTTTTCCAATTATGTCTGCCCACCTCCTGACATTTTAATCACTGTTAAAATGATTAAATTTTAATCATTACTGTTGCTTAGGAAACAACTTGGAATAGACTTGAGTGAAAGAGCAGAGAAAAAATTGAGTTTGTGGGTTTTTAAAAAAATAATTACTCCAAGAATAAATGCTCAGGTGGCAATTTTAAAAAACTGAAACCATTAAGGTATACTGGGAGTTAGACACTACCTCCACTAGGAATGGTCATAAAGGAACCCAGCACTGATTCTTGGATCTCATGGAAAACTCTTCCAAGCAATTCCAGCGTCCCTCAGTTCCTGAAAGAAATGGCTTTCTCCAGTGGTGGGACTCAGCTGGTTCACATTGGGTCAGCAGAACCAATACCTAATTTTTTGTTGAGTTTGCTGAACCAGTTGTTAAAATGTTCCTTGTAATCAGGGTGGTTCTCTCTAAGGTGGGGGCCTGGGCAGCCACCCAATGTGGAAATGACAAATTTCCATTCCTTACTCTTTTTTGACGTTCATCTGCGCAACAGCAGATGAACCAGAGCCATTCTAGCGCCTGAGGCAGAGGCCATAGAGCCCTTCTCAGTGCCTGGGCCAACTTTGCTCCAATGGAGCCTTGGCTGCAGGAGGGGAAGAGAGAGAGAGAGAGGAAGGAGAGGGGGAGGGGAGGAGAAGCAGATGGGCGCTTCTCCTGTGTGTCCTGGCCGGGAATCTACCCCGGGACTCCTGCATGCCAGGCCAACGCTCTACCACTGAGCCAACCGGCCAGGGCAGCATATCGCTTTTTTATACTAAGATGGTCATTAGGGCAGAAAAACGGTTGTTAAATTATTTGAGCCTGACCAGGCGGTGGTGCAGTGGATAGAGCATCGGACTGGGATGCAGAGGACCCAGATTCAAGACCCCGAGGTAGCCAGCTTGAGCGCGGGCTCATCTGGTTTGAGAAAAGCTCACCAGTTGGACCCAAGGTCACTGGCTTGAGCAAGGGGTTACTCAGCCTGCTGTAGCCCCACAGTCAAGGCACATATGAGAAAGCAATCAATGAACAACTAAGGTGTCGCAATGCACAACAAAAAACTAATGATTGGCCTGACCTGTGGTTGCGCAGTGGATAAAGCGTCGACCTGGAAATGCTGAGGTCGCCGGTTCGAAACCCTGGGCTTGCCCAGTCAAGGCACATATGGGAGTTGATGCTTCCAGCTCCTCCCCCCTTCTCTCTCTCTGTCTCTCTCTCCTCTCTCTCCCTCTCTGTCTCTCTCCTCTCTAAAAATGAATAAATAAAATTTAAAAAAAATTTTAAAAAACCCAAAAATCAAAATTATTTGAATCCCACCTCTGGTCTTATCTCCAAATTCAGCAACTTTCCTAGAGTTCTGTTCATAAAGGCCACAGTCTTATAGCATTGTTTATCATACTTTGAGGATACCCATTCATAAAAATGAAGTTGGAGCAGTGGTCTGGCTTTCCAGGGAATGAATACACATTTCCCCCGCATTCTGCAAAGAAAGGTCACAAGATAAATTGTGCTGATTACAAGCCATGGTAACCTAGGTTTTTTTCTTTCATAAAGAAGGATTGATGAGGATGGAAAGAAAAGGGGACTCACATTTATTAAGAACCTGTATGTGCTAGGCACAGTACTAGGTGTTTTAGGATCATTGTCCAATATGCCTATGAAATCCTCCCTAAATCCTATTTATCCATCAGGGTTCGGTTGCAGGACATATACACCTCTTTGGTCACTTCGAGTTATTTAACACAGCTTGAATCGTCATTGGAATGGCCAGAAGAGGGCCAGAAGTAGCCAGCCCCAAGAATGACTGCCAAGATGACACTGTAGAAACCATGTCAGCTGTTCCCACTGCCAATGCCTGTGCCTTAAAGAGCAGTTGCTTCTCAACACCCATAGCCAGTCATGAACACTGGAATTCCACTGGAAAAGACCAGTGCCTCTGCAACCATGCTTGCCAACAACAAAAGCCAAGAAACAAAAAATTGGTCTCTGTCTTGCACCTGCATTTCAAATCCCCACGCAAATGCATCTGATTGGCAGGCCCTGATTCGCTGCTGAATGCTAGCTGCAAGGGAGTTGGGAAATGTAGTTTTTAGCCTTCCAGCCCTGCAATACTGAGAAGACCAGAAGGATGCCCAGTTCCAATGACTTAATTCATGGCATCCTGTGAAGTTGCCAGCATTATTCTTTATATGAAGAAATAAAAGCCCAGAGAAGTTAGATAACTTAATAAGGTTGTAGAAGCTGGAAATTAGTCATACCTGCATTTGAACCTATTATCATCTGTCTCCACTGTTATTGATTGGTTGCTTACTGTGTTCTGTACATTGTTGTAAGTGCTTTCAAATGTCCTCTTATTTAATCTGTACTGTAAATGTGTTACAAAGTATTAGGATCCTCATTTTTCAGATGAAATAAAAAAGTACGGAGACTTAAATAACTTGCCCCAAATTGCATCAAACTAACAGTCTTCCATACTGAACTCCCACAGCCTCCTCCTTCCCCTGCAGCACACCGCAGTCTTGACAGCTGGTGTGTGGCCCGCACCTTTACCGATGTCCTCCTCTCAATAGTCCTTGTGACATCATCATTCCATTGGCTTGTGGAGTAAGGCAATAAACCTCTGAAAGCCATTTGTGTGCTCTTAGCTAACAGCTGGGGAATATTTGAAGACATTTATGAGCCAAATATGCTGTATAGTACTAGTAAAAATCTAACAACTGATTCTATAAAAATAATAGTCCTGGTTTATAGACTCTGCCAGTTTCCATGGTATAAATACTCTCACCACGGTCAATTTTCTGCTACCAATTTGATATCAACCAGCTCACAGATTTCCTGAAAATTTATCAATTGACTTTGGCAAGCCAGAATGTGCCAGCTCCTGACAGAACCACAAATGTTGCTAATCGTTCAGGACTCAGGTTACCCTTGCAAGGGAACTTAAACCTGTTTTCCATTTGGAGTTCTGATATTTACTGTGATGTCTAACTAACTACGTGACATCTCCTAACAGAAGGCAGATTGCAGAGAGAGATGGAGATCTCTGAGGGGAGGATGGACTGGTTAATATCTTTGAGAACAATGATCTGGGTGCTATTCTTGAATTCCCCTGGTCTCTGGCCTCCGAGTTAACTATGAAAAAGAGAAAACTGAATTTGTAGACATTCACGACACTCTGTAGGGGAGTTCCCCATTGTAGGTGAGTGATGCAGTTTAAAAAAAAAACACAAAACCTTTTGACTAAGGTCTTAAGGCACTCTGTGCAATAGCCCCTAACCTTTTTGCTAGAAGAAGGAGAAGGTGTTTCCATTTCAGCCGGAAGGCCACGTGAGCACCAGAGTGCAGTGATGCTCCACAGAGGAGTCTGAGCACAAACACGCTGTTCCTTCGCCGGACATGCCGTTCCTCCTTCCCTGCTGATGAAACCCTGTTTCTCAATCAAAGTCCAAATGCGTCTTGGATGAGACGCTCAATCTCTACAGTCATTCTCTTCCTTTATTCTCTTGTAAGTACTTCGTTCTTATCGGCATTATCATGAATGGCCTAGGCATGATTATCTGATCGTGGATGGTGAACAGTGAGGATCAGGACAGAACCTCACCGATGTCTGTAACTCTGCTCCGCTCTGGCCCCTAGCAAGGACCGCCACAGGCAGGTGTGCCCTAAGGAATGCTGGCATTGCTGATGCAGTGTGCAGAGCAGCAACCAGTGTTCGAGTGTGCTTTCCAGAAATTACGAGGGAGGGAATTGGAGGGGAAGGAGGAAAGAAGGAAGAGAAGATAGGAAGGAGGGAGGGAGGGGGGGGGTCCCTACCTCCCTATTCATTCATTGTTCTTCCTTAAGGTTTGGGGGTACATTTTACCCATGATCTGAATTTAAAAAAACAACAACAGCAAAGAATCCCTTTAGAACATCTTAAAGCTACCTCCCTGGGAACCTTGTTTTGTGGCATACGTGTACTCTCCCTATTTTTAGTGTAGTATTTTCTGTGTATGTTCCAACCTTTCTAGGGCTACCCATGCTCTTGAGGAGAGGTATTCACCAGAGAGATTGTCCTTGGCAAAGCCACTGATCAGAGACTAAAGCGTTGCTTCAATGTGCCATTGCCTTCATGACAGCTAATGCTTCTAGGAGGCAGGCACCTTAATCATGTTGTTTCCCCAAGTGTTTCAATAACTGCTGATACATAATATATGTGTGCTTACAGAATGGATAATATATATGGACACATGTGATGTTCGGTATGCCATGCCTGAAAGAACTGCTGATTTATTTTGTAGCTTTTACGGACTGTTTTATAAATCTCAGCAGCATCACACCCGTTCTCGTCATGTGCATACTTTATAGCATCTTGATGGACTTACTTGATTTGACCCGGTGTTTTGATGACAGCATGGCCGTAGGAAGTGTATGTTAACTTACACAAATCATTTATTGCCTCAAGTCATGTCAGAATGTGAGCCTTCCCTCAAGTGATTTGTGGACGGCCAGCCCTTTCGTGATGAGAAAAATAACAGAGCAATCCCTACAACACCATGGCCCAAGATAGGCTACCGGCGATTCTGGGAGCAGTGGGATAGTCACCTAGGAGGGGCTGCCAACTGTGTTAAGGGTAATTGGTCACTGCCAGATTGTATCATTGGCTTCAATTCCATGTGATTCTTTCCTTCTGGCTTATCACTTTCTCAGAAGGAGACTGTTAAGACAGAGCATAGTGACCGTAGGTCAGATTCTTGAATCCTGGAGGACCGTGCAGCAGTGGATTGGTCTTAATATTGATAAATACTAATTAAAGAATGCTTTGGGCAGGAAGGTCTGAGGCTTGAGTTTGGATAACTCCTGACCTCCTCTTCTTTCTCCGTCTTGGAGATACCAGACCTAAACTCTAGTGTTTACAAAATCTTCCTCTTTTTGGTGCCTGGCTAAAGGGAACCCCCCTTGTGCCCCAGGACAAATAATACTTATTGGTAGTGGTGATACCTCTCATCCTTCACACCATGGCATCACCTCAGATGATCTCAGCTGGCTTCATTTAAAAACTTCTCTGGTACAGCGGTCATCTCTGGAAGTTTGCCTGGTGTCCAAAGTAACTTGCACAGTTAAGACAGGTCATTGTGGCCCTGGCCGGTTGGCTCAGCGGTAGAGCGTCGGCCTGGCGTGCGGGGGACCCGGGTTCGATTCCCGGCCAGGGCACATAGGAGAAGCGCCCATTTGCTTCTCCACCCCCGCCCCCCCCTTCCTCTCTGTCTCTCTCTTCCCCTCCCACAGCGAGGCTCCATTGGAGCAAAGATGGCCCGGGCGCTGGGGATGGCTCCTTGGCCTCTGCCCCAGGCGCTAGAGTGGCTCTGGTCGCGGCAGAGCGATGCCCCGGAGGGGCAGAGCATCGCCCCCTGGTGGGCAGAGCGTTGCCCCTGGTGGGCGTGCCGGGTGGATCCCGGTCGGGCGCATGCGGGAGTCTGTCTGACTGTCTCTCCCCATTTCCAGCTTCAGAAAGAAAAAAAAAAAAAAAAAAAAGACAGGTCATTGTTTGTACTGAACTGCAGGATCTGAAATACATTCATTTATTCGGCACATGCATTCTTTTTACAGGCTTTCTTGGCAGTCTGCTGGGTGTCAGGCACTTAGTAAGACCTGAGCTTTGCCCTTAAAATCTCTCCAACCCAAGTGCCTGGCAGAATCACCAGCTGGGCTCTGAAAAATACATGTTCCTGGACACAGGAATTTTTAGATAGAGGGCTCAGGTGAGCACTGCACTTCAAAGAGCCCTGCTTTAAGAAGCTTAGGGTCTTGCCAAGGATGTTAACATGGTTCTAAATAGACATCTCTGTGAAGTGCTAGGTGAGCCCAAAGAGTGCAGTGACCAAGTCCTCCTGGGGTCGTTGAGGCCAGGCTTCCCCCAAGCTTTGCCATCTTCTTACTCATCCCCTGAATTCTTCTACTCTGCCAGATAAGCTGCCTTCTCTCCTTCCCTAATCAGAATGGCTCTGTCCAGGGTTCTGAAACCTGCCTTATACATCAGTGGTCCCCAACCTTTTTTGGGCCACGGACCAGTTTAATGTCAGAAAATATTTTCACGGACCGGCCTTTAGGGTGGGACGGATAAATGTATCATGTGACCGAGACAAGCATCAAGAGTGAGTCTTAGACGGATGTAACAGAGGGAATCTGTTCATTTTTTAAAAATAAAACATCATTCAGACTTAATTATAAATAAAACAGAAATAATGTAAGTTACTTATTCTTTCTCTGTGGACCAGTACCAAATGGCCCACAGACCGGTACCGGCCCATGGCCCAGGGGTTGGGGACCACTCTTCTACATGATCTTCTCATGAAATACTAGCAAGGATCTGAAAGAGTCCCCTTTCAAGTTCCAGATGAGTTTTGCATTGTTTCTTTTTAAAGAAATTCTTTTTTTTTAAGTTTATTGTATTGATTTTAGAGAAGGAGAGAGGGAGAGAGATAGAAACATCTCTCTGCTCCAGTATGTGCCCTGACTGAGGATCAAGCCAGCAACCTCTGCACTTTGAGACGATGCTCTAATCCAGTGGTAGTCAACCTGGTCCCTACCGCCCACTAGTGGGCATTCCAGCTTTCATGGTGGGCGGTAGCGGATCAACCAAAGTATAAATAAAAAGATAGATTTAACTATGGTAAGTTGTTTTATAAAGATTTATTCTGCCAAACTTAGCAAAAATCCGACATAAAGTACTTGGTAAGTAATTACTATTATATGCTTTAACTTGCTTAACTTTGCTTTATAAATTTTATAAAGTAAAGTTACTTCCCTGCTTTATAAATCACCATTACTGTGGAACCGGTGGGCAGTTAGAAAATTTTACTACTAACAGAGATACAAAAGCGGGCGGTAGGTATAAAAAGGTTGACTACCCCTGCTAACCAATGGAGCTATCCAGCCTGGAATCCATTGTTTCTTGTATTACCTGAACCCAAGAACCACACAAGTAAATTTACACATCAGGAAACTGAGGCCCAGTGAGGCCTAGTAACTCAGCTTAGATTACAAAGTGAGTCTGGTAGAAACTGACCTACGGTTTGGAAGGCACTGGCTTTAAGACCCCTCTTGAAGCATGACCATGGGTTCCCTGTGATCTCCTCCCTGAGTCTTTGAAGGTTTCTGCGGTGCATTTGAAGTGCTGAGTGGTTGGGTTTGTGGTGATCAGAGGATAGAACTCAATGTTCAAGACCAAAATTTATCACAATTTAACTTGAATGGAGATAACTTTTTTAACTTAAGATTATATTATTTGGTGTCAACCCTTAATAACAGACAATAGTTGTATTTTGGGGGTTATAGTTAGGATTTCTTTATGACATTTCCTCCTTTGATGTTATGATTAGAAACTATTATAAGCATCAAAATTATCCTATGTCACCATATTTTGAATGTCTTTAGAGGTGCATAAATCCTTTTTAAAGTAAAATGTTCCTATTAAAAGTGTTTAACGTAACTCAAACAGTATTTTGACTTTTAATTTTTTTACACACATGTGTATGTATGGAACTTCTCATAAAATGTTTTATAAAAGGGTTTCTAGGCTTCATAACTAAGTTAGCAATTTTTTTTTGCTATAAGATTTCTTTGAGAATGAGCTTAAGTGTCCAGCAACAACCCCTCTTAGACAGGAACCAGGTAGGGCGAGTGACTATATAGACACTTTGCCATGTTTAAAAGAGTTGCTCATGGGTATGATTTGTAAAAGTGTGTCTTAAGGCCAAGCAGGAGACGTCAAACTACCAGAAGGTCAGTGTGAGCAGTGCTGGGCCAGGGAGGAGTATAGGAAATAAACCTTTCAGTTGGGAATTAAAGAAGCAGCTGAACCAAAGCCACAACTCTGTGGGATTTACTCAACGCCAGGCCAGAGGATCAGGGGACTTGTCAACAGAAGTCAGAGACTGAGCAAGGTCCGCCAGGTGGAACCAGGCTGGTTCAGGCTATGTCTGGTCATCTCAGCCACCGAGCGCCTTTCGCTGGGGGCGTGGCACCCACCAACGGGGCGGGGCAGGAGACCGCATGCTTAAAGCAGCGGGCGCCTTCCAAACCGTAGGTCGGTTTCTACCAGAAGCAGTGTCCCAGGCACGCATTTGCAACCCACGGCAGTAAAAATAATTTGAGCATTATGAGCAAAAGTAGAAGAGATTCTAGTGCTTTGAGTAAAAACCTTTAAATTCCCATTTCATTAAAAATTCCTCTCTGCAGCTGGTAGCAGAGATTACCATGGTTCACCATCTGTGCGGATTAATGTTTATGGAGGAAAAAAAGAGAGAGAGGGAGAGAGCAGCCGATGAGATGAATGGCTTCCCAGAGACAACCGAACGCCAGAGCAGAGGACCTCCAGATGACTTTGCCTTTTGTTTTGCCTCTGACACCTGCTGTCGTTGAATCTTGATAGAATTGTTGAAGGAAAGCCCCGGTGTCTGTATTTTTTTTTAAAGACTGAGTCATGTCGAAACCGTGCCTCACCGTTCTGCTGTGTAGATTTACATTAAGGCAAACTTTGCCTTGAAAGGCTTTTCGAATCTGTTGGAAATAATTAGGCACCTTTGGCATTTCCCGTTTACAGTTCCCGTTCTGGGAAGACTTCCCCTGTTACTTGTAGGGGCTTCGGTTCAGGAGGCAGAGCCTCAGAGCCCGCCCCGGGGGGCCACAGATTGCCGGTTGCCTCTAGGTCTGAATCTAATCACTGACTAAAGTGCGTCTCCTATGTAGGCTGACTTAGATCACTCATGGTCTTCCAGTAACTGGGATTTCTGGTGAACTAATAAAACAACATAGGTCACCTCTTTTTCTTTTTTTTTTATTCCTTTTTTTAGTTCTGCTGTGTGAGAGACACAGACTTTGCTTTATTTGGCCTGTCTCTTTTAATCTTCACAATCACCTGCAGAAGTAAACATAAATTAGCATCCTCATTTTATAAAAAGGACCCTGAGACTTAGCTTAAAGAACTTGCTGCACACGTCAAAAAAAAACACAAATGCCTGTTAAAGTTGAGCTTTGAAGTCAGAGCTGTCTTTCTCTAGAGCCCATGTTCTTCTCCATTACACCCTACTGTCTCATTCAATAGTGAGGCTACTTCCAATTCGACTCGGGCGCTTAGAGACCCAGTCTTAATAGTGGGCATCTCATTCCCTTGCAAATTATGCTTTTTCCTCTCCATATGCCACGAGTAATCATTACCAGGAGCAGAGAGCATCTTACTTACTGCAATTACACTTGCTAATCAATTCTGCATCACTGCCTAGTGTTATAAATGTCTAGTTACCTATATTCTATTGACATGTGGCCTCATTTCTTACTGAAATGGACCATAGTCTCCATTTTTGGAGGCTCTCTTTCTGAGAACACCAGGGAGCCAAGGAAATATGTCAATCTTATTGCCAAGCAGACAAATAAACCAGTGGACTCATTTCTCATAAAGGGGATTTATCAGGTGAGCACAATCCAGGTAACATCTGAGTTTTCGCTTCTCAATTCAGGGGACGACTTCCAAGGAGCCTGGGCTGTCATTTTCAAATTCTCTCTTTAATTTTTCTATTAATCGTTGTCTAGCTTGTGTTTAAATTAGCTTCAGTATTTCTTCGTGGGGATTAAAAGGCATTAAATAGGGCTACATTTCCACTAAGCTTTCAGAAGTGAACGTCATAGCCAGGGGACTGTTAGATGACGTCCTGGGATGCTGGGATTTCATGGCTGTGTGGCTGGCCATCCTGAAGGTGGGATGAGAGGGGCTGGGGAGTAAATGAGCCGACAAGGGTGCCCTCCTGGTTTTGCCTCGAAAGGAGGACTCCTAAGGTCCAGGGAGCATCCTGAGTGCCAGCCCAGTCGGGGCTGGCAGTGATTTTCCGGGTGCAGAAGGATCAGGGACTCTCAGGAAGCGTCACTCAGTTGCTTCTGCTCTAGGTTCATGGACACCTGGTGGCTGGGACGATGCTGGAAGTGTGGTTTAACCTTCAGGAAAGACCGATAAGAGCCAGATGAGGAGGACACAGGGAAGAAATGGAGTGAAAATGAGCTGCCATGAGGAATTTTCCCACGGTGGTGGGAGGGAGAGGGAAGAGGGTTACAGGGAAAGGCTGTTGTATGAGCTTCCGTTGACCTTTAATCAAGGCACACAGGCAGTACAGGAACTTCCGAGCCCTCTCCCTGCCAGAGGGGAGGTTCGGGTGCCTCACTGGGGCTCTGCGGGTTCAGATCTAGAGACGTGGGTGTCTTTAACCAGGCGGACTCAGGTTCAGAGTAAGAACAGTAGTGCTGGGCAGACTGGAGCAGTCAAGAACAAATTTGTTTAAATGTGGCCTTTTGTTTATTAGGTCATTGCCTATTTTTTCCTCCCCAGTTATCCTCCTTCGATCTTTCTTGACAGTAAGTCTCCAGGGGCACAGTCAACAAGGAGATGATGAGGGAAGCCAATGGCTTATTCACTGAGTCATTTTTATGTCCACCTTGTCCAGCCCTTGGTGAATGGCGCAAAGGGATGCATGGTTCCAGCACCTATTATATTCCGGCCGTAGATTTAGGAACTGGAGATACAGCCATGAATGAAAATAGACACCAACCCTTGCCCTCCTGGAGCTTACACTCTAGAGGGAGGAAGAAGTTAACCAACAGACAGGTTATGTAGTGTGTCAGATGGTGGGAAATGTCTTGGAGAAACATAAATCAGGGAGGCGAGCTGAGGAGTCCCGGACAGAGTGACAGAGTACCCGGAGAATAACTGGGACCTTAAATATGCCGGCCACACCTAGAAGATGACATAGGGACCCTGAGGAATTTCTATTAGGTGAAAAAAAAAAAGCTCAGAAGGAAAATACATGCTTCCCATCCCCCATCTCATGGTCCCCTGGACCCCAGGTCCCTCAAGACAGGACACTGTGCCTCCTCGGAACTGGTGTCCTCAGCACAACATTTGACACATCCTGAGCACTTAGTAATTGTTTTTTGAACAAAACCGCACTCCTCAGACCTCTTTCAGAAGCCAGTGTGCCCCCCCCTACACACACACCTGAAATATCCGTGAGCATTAACAGCACCACCTGCATCTTGAGTTTGACAGGCAGCATGCACCAAGCCCGCAGGGTTCCTTATTGATTTGACTAATAATAAGTAATGGAGTGGCAACTGAAGTGACGTTAATATAACATGGGGAGGCATGAACACCAGGATTGAAATGCTCTCATGCATTCACGGCACCTCTCGTACCGAGAGAGGAATACGATTTTCTGAGGCAGGGTTTCCGGTCTCACTTCCCCAGCTCTCCGCTCTGTGAAATCCCATTGTAAAGGTGTGAAAGGCAAAGGCAGAGCCGTGGGGAGGAACTCCGAGTCTGTTTCGCTGGAGTGAGAAATGACGATAGTGGGAAGGACTCACCGAACATAGGAGAAAGTAGAGGAGGAAACAGAATAAGGGTTGTGAGGGCTTCAAATGCCAGAAATAAATATACCCATCCAAAAATAAGGGTAATTGGCCAACTCTCTCTTTCCATGCCTCTCTTTCCAAACCTTGTTTTGACTTGGATTACTCATTCCGTTATTTATTCAGCAAATATTTACTGACCACCTATCATGTCCTCTACTAAGCACTCAGGACCTGTACTCTCTGTGTAATAAACAATTTGGCTGGCCTTTTGGTCCTGGTTCCTGGGCAGTAACCACTAAACCCTTGGAACTTCCTGGTGATTGGAGTGTCTTGTTATTCATAGTGGATCCCTTGAATCACACACTCGCCCCTGACAATTTATGCTAATGAGGTGACTCAGGATGGAGCTGGCCATGCTAGAAAAACCAACCAGGTGACTAGCGGGTTGGGGCTTTGACCCACCAACTATCAGCCCAGTCTGGGGAGGGATAAGGGGCTGGAGTTTGAATACAACCAGAAAGCCAATGATTCAGACAATCCTGAAGGCATTATGAAGCCACAATAAAAACTCTGAACACCACAGCTCAGGCGAGCTCCTTGGTTGACTGGGCTCTGTGTATCGCCTCACATTCACATGCCGTGGGGGTGATGTGTCCCTGAGGAGGACGGGAGCTTCTCGTTTGGAGCCCCCCCAGACTTTTGCTCTATGCACCTCTTCTTTGGTTCGTTTCTGATCTGTATTTTAATCATAAGTGGTACTGTTCTGAGTTCTCTGAGTAGTTCTGGTGAACGATCAAGCCTGAGGGAGTCTACGGGGACCCCTGAATTTGTAGCCAATCGGAAGTGAGGGTGGCTCAGGGGACCTGGAACTTGTGGCTCGTGTCTGAAGTCTTGTAAAAGACTGTGCCCTTCACTGTGGCATTCGGCTCGCTCCGGGTAGCCCCTCAAGTAACCCAGAATCTAGCTGGTGTGGTGAAAAGTCACCTTCACAGTGCAGTGAGAAAGCAGTTCGCTACATAAGCTTAGTCATGGGAAGGCAAGGCAGGTGCCGTGTCACTCACTGGGGATAATCAGAGGTGGCCTCATGGACAAAGTGGAGTTTGAGCCGAATTCAAGCACAAACAGTAATAAACAAAGCAAGGCAGGACAGGGAGAGCTGCGTATGGTACAACTTCCAGAATATCTTTGTACCACCTGACTTAATGATAATACTAATAACAACAGCAGTTGTGGCAACTAAGATCTCTTGCTCTATTTTTATGTGAAAGGTGCTTTATGTTTATTGATTCATTGAATCCCCACAACTTCCTGTTGCTAAGGTGTTGTTAAGGTTTGTTTTCAGTGAAATAGCTGAGATTGAGGCATACAATTCGACCATTGTCACAACTAGTAAGTTGGCATGCCTTGGCTTCACACTTTGGTTTCTGTTATAGACCGAATGTTTTTTGTTCCCCCGAAATGCATATGTTGTACCCTAACCCCCGATGCAACAGTATTGGGAGATGGGGCTTTCGGTAGGTTAGGTTAGGGTGAGACAAGGCAGGGGGTGGAGCCCTCATGATGTGATTAGTGCTCTAATAAGAAGGACAACAGAGAACTTGTGCTAGCTCTCTCTCTCTCTCTCTGCTCATATATTGAGTAAAAGCCACGTGAGCACAGGGGGAAAGCCCACACCAAACCACATTCATGCCGGCACCCTGATCTCAGACTTCTAGCCTCCAGGACTCTGGGAAAATAAATGCATATTGTTTAAGTCACCCAGTCTGTGGTATTGTGTTACGGCAGCCTAAGCCAACTAAGTCAGTTTCCGAACCCAGAACTCCTGTACAGAATTCTTGTACTGAATTCATTTGGAAACAGCACGTTAGCTTCTGAAAATTATGATTAGCATACAGCATTCTGTCTCCTTTAGAGTGAAATAGCACACCTGGAGGTGGGGAGATGTGTTAGAGTTTAAGCCAAATAATACAAAGTTCTGTTAAGTGCTAGTTCTATCTAAAATCTTACCTGAATGAATAGATCTATAAATATCTATTGTAATATGTTCTTGCTTACCAAACTAGTCACCAAGTAATCCTAAGGATCTCAGTGCAAGAAGGGATCTCCCCATCTAATTCTAGATTCAGGCGGTCCATGAACTTACGCTGGACTACCTTCCCTAGTAGGTGATGTTTCCTTCATACAGAACTGATCATCTGGAAATTTCTTCCGGTAGTTAAAATTCACCTCTGTGTGCTTTGCACTCATTGATCCTGGCTTTGTCTGTGAGAATTAAGGAAGAACCGTAACAGGAGGGTAATAGTTGTAGATGGCGGACCATACAAGAAGACTTGCATTCTGTTTTGGCCCTTTCCTAGCCTTGCAGGGTCCATTCCAGCTTCTTTTAAGAAAGTCATGGTGCCGGCTCTTTTCCGATAGAGCTTCAAAGGATCCATCTTTAACCGTGAACCTTTGAAGGGCCTAGTCATATACATAAGTAATCTTTCATTCCACTCTTATTTTCTGCATATGTGCTCATTGTTCACATTAGACTCCTTTTATGTAAATCCAGTCTTTTATGAAGAAACAAAGCAAAGCCGGGTTAATTGGCTAATTTTCAAAGGCTTAGTCTACATTGATTATAATTTTTTTTCTATGAATTTTTTATTATGTTCTCTCTTTGCTATGCTAAGAGTCACCTTTAAAACAACAGCAAGTAAACTGGGTGTATAGAAAGTTGACCTAAATCATCTAATTTTTAAAAAAAACCATACATATCGTGACCTATTTCTCATTTTTTTCAGCTCAGCAGTTTAAGTATAATAAAGAGGTAGGGAAAGGCAGTTTTTTCACAGGTATAATTTTTCCTAATGGCTTCTCATCTTATACTTTAGTCTCGCCAACTTCTTTTCTCTCTCACATCCTCATTATTTTCCACCGTTGCAATTTTAACCTGTGAATTAGGAAACTTAGACAAAAATCAGAGGCTTAAATAGCCTTGGGCTGGAAAAGAACTTTAACAATCAATCACCTCCCTCTCTGCTCAAAACCACTCTCCTTTAGGCCAGCAGATATGTGCCTCTGGTTGATCACATCGTCTGATGGGGAACTCACTACTTCCTAGACTGTAAGCCTCGGGGTATGCCTCACTATTATAAACTTCCTGTTTATCTCAAGCAAAAATTATCCTTTTCCCTCTGTCAGCTCTTGTTTGACCTCTTGGGCCACATAAAACATGCCTCATTTCTTCCTTTCTGCTTCAGATCTCTGAAGATAATTCAGAGACTTAAATTATTCCCCAAAAGTCCTTTTCAGGCCTCTGTGCTCTGGACTACAAGGAATGTCAGTAGTCTCCTTTTTATTTCTGCTGATTTTGTATAGCAAAAAACAGGGACAGGATTCAGCTTCTAATTTTGTTTTCCTCTATCTCCAAATTCAATGGTCTCCCTTTATCCCTTTCTGGAACAACTTTGCAAGAAACAGCACAATCACTTGTTCTGCTTTTTTAAAAAAAATACTTACACACACACACATGATTACTCAGTATTTTTTGAGCACTTGCAACCTGCTAGGTGGCTAGGTGCTTTCTTTGGCTATCTCAGTTCATAGTCCCCGGAGCTCTAGAAGACAGTCATGTCCCTCCACGATCCCAGCATGTAGCTTTCAGGTGATTTGGCTCAATAAAATATGTAGAATTTTCAGTTACCATGGTTCCTAGATTTTCTCTCTCAAATATCAGCTGTCTCTTACAGGGCTTTCAACAGACAACCCACGGAGCATGCACTTGTGTCTTTTTGATTAAAGAAAAAAATCCTTCCAGTTCCCACTGCCGGGCTCGTCCAATAGCAATAGTGATGCATCTGTCAGCGCCCCAGCCGGCGGCAGAAACCACACCAAGTACTTTCACTGAGAGAATTTAGTTAGTATGAAGGGTGGTTAACTAGGCATGAAATGTTTGAAAACGCAAAGGTATCACGGTAACCATTGCAGGGAGCCGATATCACTTCTAGGGCAGAAGAGACTAAAGGAACAGTAAAACCTGCAAGCATTGGCTGGACCTCAGACCTCTGAGGGGTGGGTGTTGTTTGGGGAGGACCCAAACCCCTGGGGAGCCCCAGATGGCGCTGGTGTCTCTGAGGAGTCGCCCTGAGGCTGGTTCTGCAATGTTAGGAAAACTGCAAACAGGTTTAAATTGCTGTTACAAAAAGGAGCTGCTGCTGCTGCTGCTGCTGGAGTGAAAAAAGCAAACGAGACCAGCAACATGTTGCCAAGAACACAAAGTGTGAACCTGAAGGGTATCCATCTCTCCTCTCTCTCTCTCTCTCTCTCTCTCTCTCTCTCTCTCTCTCTCTCTCCTCGCAGTCTCCTCTAGCGCCCCCTACTGGCGGAACTTGACATAGCTCCAGCTGGCAAAGCAGAAATGAATAGTTTGCAGACCCAGGATCAGGAAACAGAGTATGGGAAGCAGGATCTGATGCTCAGGGGCAATAGCTTCATAAGCGACATGAGAGAAGTTTTATGTTAAAATTTCAAAGTATCTAATCTTGGCTTAATAGGAGATCAGTGCAATACAGCTCATAAGCCATGGAGAGTGGGGAAGAGGAGTAAGTCTAGTACTTACTGCAATACCTCCTACTCCCGTTCTCAGTCTCTTTCCTCTTCTTTCCAATCTCAGCCCACCAGGATGGCTGTGGCCAGTGCTCATATTTTGAATACCCCTCAATGATATTTTAATATGGGAGAGAAATCAACAGCTTCTATGCTGTCGTTGGCATAGCTTTGTTAATGTTCATAGCGTGTTTCTGCAGCCTGGATGAGAGTTAGGAGGCAGAGGAAACCTACTTCCTGCTGGTCATTCAAAGTCAGGGTCTCTGGCATCTACTGAGGACAGCTAACGCTGGGGGAAGCATGCATCCTCTGGATTCTCTTGGAGCCGTAAGTGTGGACCGTGGCCGGTTCTCCCCACCAGTCTGTCCTTCCCTTCAGGAACTTATCCATGCAGATCTGCAGAATGAAACTGCGGGTTCATGTCCTTCCTGGCATCAAAACATGTATCGCATATTTGGGCCACTCTCCTCACCGTTGCTTGTAGTCAAACCTCCATCCTCTCAGTCTTCCAGGTGTTTGGGGGGAAGAAAACATGAGAAAGCTGCAAAGGAGGTCTTCAGGACGGGGAGGAGGCCACGAGGAGGGCAGACCGCTGTGCCCAAGCCTCTTCGTAACGGCGCGGTTCTAAACAGGAATGGATTATTTCCTGGGGTCGGTGCGGGGCCCCTTAAGAGCATCTACCATTTAAAAATTAATGCTTGAGGAGTGCTAATTCCCAAGAGTCTCAGAGTCCAGGGGAGAAAGGGTTTCCAGGAATGGGATTTGGAAAGAGCATAAGCATGAGTTGGGATACGTCTGTGAGGAACGAAGCAAAATGTGAAGTTGAATTCTAATCAGTGAGCAGTCGGTCACCCTTGCTGTCCCCTGCCTTACTTCCCTTCCGACAGATGGGCAGCCCAGTGTGGCCCTGCACAGCGCCCCCTTGCCTGTCATCACTGTACCCTGTCTTTATTCAACCCCACTGCTTCTGACCTTTGAGTAAGAAACACAACATTTATTTTTATGGAATTAGTGGCAATCTTTAGCCACAGAAACCCTCAGAATTCTTAATATTAAAGAACCAATAACACAGTGATGGTCCTGCTCATGAAAAGTCATGACAAGTAGCATTTATGTCATTCCTTATAGTTTGTAATGCTCTTTTGTTTTATGTCCTTTAGTCTTCATGAAATTTTTTTTTCTATTTTTTGGATGAGGAAACTGAGACTCAGAGGGTTTATGTAACATGTCCAAGCTCACGTCATCCATAGGGAGTGGAGCCAAGACTTGAACCCAGCTCTTCCAACTCCAATACTGACAGCTTCTCAAGCAGTCTGTGAGAAACGTGACACAAAGAATCGTGTTCTGCCTGACCAGGCGGTGGCGCAGTGGATAGAGCGTCGGACTGGGATGCGAAAGACCCAGGTTCAAGACCTCGAGGTCGCCAGCTTGAGCAAGGGCTCATCTGGTTTGAGCAAAAGCTTACCAGCTTGAGCCCAAGGTCGCTGGCTCGAGCAAGGGGTTACTTAGTCTGCTGAAGGCCCATGGTCAAGGCACGTATGAGAAGGCAATCAATGAACAATTAAGGTGTTGCAAAGTGCAACAAAAAACTGATGGTTGATGCTTCTCATCTCTCCGTTCCTGTCTGTCTGTCCCTCTCCCTGACTCTCTCTCTGTCTCTGTAAAAAAAAAAAAAAAAAAGAATCATGTTCCTCACTGAGTGGGCACGTCCCCCAAGGTTATTTGCAGACCCAGCCAAGAGAATAATCTCAGACACCCTTCTAGGCCAAGTCATTCCAGTGTGCGGGAAGAAGGTAACAAACATGGCGGCCGGGCAGGTGCTGACATTGCAGTGCAGGATGGTGCCGTGGTGTACCAGGCCTTTATGCATCCACAGATGGGGCAGGCTAGCATTGTCAGTCTTGCCATAGCCTGAAACCCTTTGGTGAGGGAAGAAAATGATGGATGGAGTTTATCTTTGTTCACCTTTAGTTCTCTTAAGAAAGTGAATACCGACATTATGGAAAATAGTCTGGAAGTTCCTCAGAATATTTAAAATAGAACTACCATATGATCCAGCAATCCCACTTCTGGAGATATATATATATATATGAAATCTGGATCTCAAAGAGATATCTGCACCCCCATGGTCATTGCCGCATTATTCACAATAGCTAAGGTATGGGAACAACCGAAGTGTCTGTTTATGGACTAATGGATACAGAAAATGTGTCACACACACACACACGCACATGCACACACATACTATAATATTATTTAAATTTAAAATAAAAGGGAACCCTCCCATTTGGAGCAAAAAGGGTGAACCTAGAGAGTACTGTTGAGTGAAATAAGCCATCCACAGGAAGACAAACACTGTGTGAACTCACTTATATGCAGAATCTAAAATTGTCAAACTAATAAAAGCAGAGAGTAGAATGATGGTTTCCAGGGGCCAAGGAGAGGAGAGAGGAGCAGAATAGGAGGAGGTATAGGTCAAAGGGTACAAAGTTTCAGTTATGCAACACGAGTGCTTTCTGGGACCCAATGTACAGCATGGAGACCATAGTCAATGACACTATATAATACACTTAGAATATCCTAAGAGGATACATCTTCAATCTTCTCAAACCACACATAATGCACATAATAAATAACTATGTAGAGATGATGGATAAGTTATTTAGCTTGATTATGGTGATCTTTTCTCAATGCATGTATCAAAACATCAAGTTGTAGAACTTAAACATATACAATTTTTACCAGTCAAAGATGTCTCAACAAAGTTGCTAAAAAATAAGCAAGTGATTACAACAGGGTGATAAGGTCGTGAAACTTGGTTCTGCCACAGATTCCAGAGTCCTGCTCCGATGCAGAGCTAATGCTAATAATTCAACAGCAATCACGACGCCTAATTTTTATTGGGCAGTTACTACGTACTTTCCATGTCTCATTAATTCCCACCACATCCTCTGGGAGGTACCACCATCACTCCCATTTTGCAGATGGGAACACTGAGATTCAGAGGCTAAGTGAACACATCCCACAAGGGTTCAAAAGGCAGCTCTAGCGTTGAAGCTTACCCTGACTCCAGTCCCCGGGCTCTCCATCGCTACATCTCACGGTCTAGATGTGCAGTCTGTCGTTAACTTCCCCTCACTAGCCACAGAAATTATTTCAATATGATGTTTCTCTTCATGGGTTTGCACAAATGTTCTGGCCATCACAATTTATAGCATTCCAGCAGAGGCAGGGACCAAGACACATTAGAGCCAAGTGTTTTAATGACTTCCTGTGCTGGCAGTTATAAAAATGGAATTGGTTGCTGCAGGTTCAAAGAATTAAAATATGGTGAGGTGGTCGGAGCTCTTACAGCCAGATTTCCAAAGCACAGCTTTGCCCTTGTAAACAACTCTTACGTACCCCTTTCGGAGTGTGTATGATGAAATGACTGACATTTTCATCTGGAACCAGAGCTATTACCAGCCGCTGAGTGTTGGGTAGCTGGCACTCAGGCCAGAAATATCGGTGGAAGCGGTAGCTGGGGGGACTCCCCGTCTGTGCACGGGGCACATTGTGCCGGTCCTCGCAGAGAACGACCCGCACAGAGCAGAACAAGGTGAAGGCCCCAGGTGAACCGCCCCTTGCCTTCTCGCGAGAAAATGAGGCTCTTGTCCGCACGTTGGACTTCTGCTTCTAATGCCTACGTCCCTTCGCTCTTGCTCACTGCGGTGGAACGACAGATGGTTTTCTCTCTGCCTACCTGCCTTCCAGAAACTTCTCTGATTTACATTTCCAATGGAGATTCCCAGAGAAATTTTTGATGACTCATTTCTTTCCTCCTCTGTTTTCTGATTTACATATATTATTAGTTAGAGTTTCAGGTCAGTGTTATGAATATTCGGGTAAGGACAATATGAGGTTACTGAGCCTCCCCCTCCCCCACCGGAATTCCAGGAGGTGAGCCTCATGCAAGTTGAGTGATGGGAGCTAAGGAGGAAAGCCCGGGAGTTTCTCATGCAATCGCAACCCTAACTGTGCTAACAACGAATATTTTCAAAGGGGAGACACTGTCCCAGAAGCAGAGCGATCGTTATTATGCTTGCTCCCGCGGACTACACCAGAAATCATAAAATTATGGAAGTGGAATATTGTGTCTAGGTCACCTGCTGTCTCTTATATGGTTCCAATCACAAAGACAGAAGACTCCATTGTACTTCCAGCCCTTTCAAATGGAAACAGCTATGGCAACAGAACCTGGGGACGTTGCTCTTCTCCCAAATCCAGCTGTAGTTTGTTGCCAGAATAGAAGAAAAATGAAGTCATGTGTGGCTCAGCCATAGTGTGACAGGTAAATTAGGCAAGTATTGTTACCTGGACCCCTTTGATGTATAGTGCCTTATGGTATGGCACTTGGGGTTTCCAAGAGTGAATCTTGAAGAGTTTATCCTAATGATGGTGCTTCACATCTAACTAAGGCTCTTTCTGTTAAAAGGCAGGATCACTTTCTTTTTGTCTGATAAAATCAGTAGCACATGGCAAAAGGTGTATACTGCAGGTGGGAAAAGCAGCCTTTAGAATCTGAGAGCCCGCCTGACTGGGCAGTGGTGCAGTGGATAGGGCGTCGGACTGGGATGTGGAGGACACAGGTTAGAGACCCCGAGGTCTCCAGCTTGGGCGTGGGCTCATCTGGTTTGAGCAAGGCTCACCAGCTTGAGCCCAAGGTCGCTGGCTTCAGCAAGGGGTCACTCAGTCTGCTGTAGCCCCTCAGTCAAGGCACATATGAGAAATCAATCAATGAACAACTAAGGAGCCGCAGTGAAGAATTGATGTTTTTCATCTATCTCCCGTCCTGTCTGTCTGTCCCTATCTGTCCCTCTCTCTGACTCTTTCTGTCTCTATCACAAAAAAAAAAGAATCTGAAAGCCTTTTCTTTAGTCCTCGCTCTGCTGTGATGTGCAGATTACGTTCCTTCTCAAAACTTCACTGCCCTCATCTGTAAAATGGGCACAATAGTACATATTTTAAAAGGTTGTGGTGGGAATAAATGGGATCACAGTTGTAAAATGTTTGGTGATGGTACATGCTCAGTAAATGGTACTTATTATTATTGTCATGAAATATATGGCCTAATACAGAGAACATTGTTTTTTATTTTTAATTACATTTACATTCAGTATTATTAGTTGCAGGTATATGGCATAGTGGTTAGACAATCATATATTTTACAAAGCATTCCCCCCCCCCAATATTTCTAGCACCTACCTGGCATCATGTATAGTTATTACAATATTATTGATTTTGTTTCCTATGCTGTTCTTTACATCCCGGTGGCTATGTTATAACTACTAACTCGTACTTCTTCATCCTTCACCTTTGCCACCCAGTCCCCCAAGCCCCCGCCTATGTGGCAGCCGTCAGTCTGTCCTCTGCTTCTGCTTTGTTTGTTTTGTGCTTTAGATTCCACACACAAGTGAAATCATATGGCCTTTGTCTTTCTCTGACTGATTTATTTTTACTTAGCACAATGTTTGCTAGGTCCTTCCATAATATCCCTAATGGTAAGATTCCAAATGTTTTTATGGCCAAGTAATGTTCTGTTGTCTATGTGTAGCACAATTTTTTTATCTTCAGTGGTTTTGATTCATTTGGAAAATATTTTTGAAATCCTTGATTTAACTGTCATGTCACTTCCTTCCTCAGAACAAATGGATTACTCTGCACTGCCTATAAGAAAATACAAATCTATCTACCTCTGTCTCTTCTGACACACATAGACATAGGACTTGGCACCTAGAATGCCAAGTCCTCCTGTCTCTACCCATTGAACTATTTTATCAACCAGCTCCATTCCATCTACCATCCACCATCTTTTCACAAACCCTCCAGTTGAAGTTAGGGTTCCCCCTTTCTCTGGGCTCCCTGTTGCTGGGTGCCTCTACCCCAGCACTCTGCACGGGCCGCTTTGTGGTGAGGGGATCTGGATGCTTCCTCTCTGTCCTCTGAGAATACAAGAACCCTTGGGGCACAGGAACCGTGGCATATCCACTTTTGTATTCCTCCCAGTGGTGGACCAAGTAAACGGATGCTGATTTGAGCTGAAGTTTAGTGTTTCTCCTGCTCCGACTGCTGTTCTGAACGTGCCCCTTGTTTATTTTCATGCTCCTTGGTGGCCACTTGACGCCGATTCATCCTTTTGTGCTAAGCATTTCTAGACTCTCTGTGGTCTTGCGGTAAGCATTCGGGGCTTTGGGAGTTGTCATTGTTGTTGTTTTGCCGAAAAGTCTGTCTCATCTGCTTTTTGTGCGGGTGAGCCCTTGAATAACCAGAGTCGACACTGGAAAACGAGCTAAAACAGGAGTTTAGAATGCAGCGTCTCATCCCCTGCTGCTCCAGGGGACTGAGGGAAAACCTCGACTGCGTTAGAACCGGATCTGCTTCGGGAAGACAGTTCTGTTCAGCATGCTCCTCCCTTTCCAGGGAGAAAGCTCGCGCAGCAAAGGGCCAGGGTCATCCAGGGGACAGGTTGGAAAGGCTCGAAGCATCGGAAAGTCCCATTTCCTCATACTATCTGCAGTATAATCCTGCACACTTGCCCGAGGTATAGAGACATCCTGACTGAGGGCTAGAAAAAGCCCCATCATGTCCTCCTGCAGCCCCTCATTGGTCGCCAAGGCGACTGAGGTCCAGAGGTAAAGCAAGCAGCCCTTGTCCTGTAGCTAATTAAGCGGGAAAGCCGGGGCCAGGACAAGAGTCTCCGGGCTCTACGTTCACCGCATTTTCCTCGTCTCTGCCCTGTCGTCTCTTTCCATTCATGGCTTACTCACTTTGTCCCAATTTTGACATTGTAAGGGCCCAGTGAAGGAATTGATCACACCCCTTTGTCACCATTTCTTCTTACTTGGGAGGTAGAGTCAGATTAAGCTGTTTTCTAAACTCAGCAGCTCAAATGATGAAGAGACTCGCCAGGCCTAGTGGTCTCCACGCACAGCCGAGCTGCAGAAAGCCCACCCTGGTGAACATCTCCTCGGTTCTGGGGTCTGGGCCCCGCACTCCTCGTAACTGCTATGCTCTGTCCTCGTCCCGTTGCATTTTGTCCGTGCTACCATGGGGGCTGAGGGGAGGGGGCCCTCGATTCTTTTTAGGTGGTTTGTACCCAGGTACAGGACAGGGTATTTAACATTTTAGCATCCCTGACATGGTGATGTGTTTTACAGTCAATGGTGTGTGAGAGTTTTATTGTCACCATTTTTTCTTTTCTTAACCGTTGGTGCATATTACAATCCTGCCATTGTGGATCTAAGAAGTATGTGATAGTTCAAGTTGTACGAAGTGCTTTCCCCGTAATAGTAAGAGCTATAACGTATGCACAATGCCCACAGCGGGCTCATTGGGTGGGCCACACTAATTATGTTATCCCCTCCTCATAATACTACTTCAGAACGGCGTCTCCCCCACTTCATAGAGGAGGAAAGTAAGACGATGTGATTCTGTGACGGTCGCAAAGCAGCGGGGTTCAGAGCCCGGCCACGCCCGGGGCGGTGTTCACCCAAAGGGCTGCCCTTTCCTCCACACTTCCTCTCCGGCGTGGCTCTGTCTCCCACGGAGCCGGACGGGGGACAGGATAGGCAGTGGAAGAGCGTAATGACACAGACCCTCAGGTGACCTTGGGCAAGTTCCTCAACCTTTCTGTGCCTCAGTTTCCTCATCTGTAAAATGGGATGAAACTAGCCCCTCCCCATACGCAGCTGTGAGGGTCAGGCGAGGTGAGCGTACAAAGCGTTTGGAACCCTGACCCAGCACACCCGTGGGCTCAGTAAATGTGAGGGGACATGTCATTCCCTGATTTGCTCACTCCCCTGTGGGCATTGTCTGAAGCTTAGAAGTGGCTTCCACTCCTGTCAGGTCATAAGCCAGGTGCCCAGAAGCCTCTGGGATGGCCCATACCATGTACCCTCTCCTAAGACAGCAGGAGGCGGACCAGGGACCCAGTGTCTCCGCCTTCCAGGACCTCCTTCTCCAGTCCTGGAAAGATGGCCTGAGCAGAGCTGGCCTTCCTGCAATGCCACTGTCACTAGGAAGTGATTTTCAGGTAGCTTTTTGGTGCATCCAAATTCCCCAGCTAAATGAGGGGGGTTCTTAAAAACCAACAGCCCTGGAAACAAAACACGCTGGACAAATACACGCAAGAGGTTTATAGCCTACTCTCTATTGCTAAACTGCCCAGAAATGCATATTACTCTCCCCCGAGGAACAAGTTCCAGCCATGACGCCTATCCCTGTCTGCTGCCCGGTCCTAACCCTGTGTCTCCTGAGTGGCCAGAGATAATCTGACCCCACTGAAAATGACCAGTGCCCAGCCGGGTGAAGCGGCTGCCACCCTGCACCTGAGCTCATTAACCTGGGCCTCGGTTTCCCATTCTGGAATGTGTGTGTGGTGGTGGCGGGTGGTCAAACTGACTTCCGTAGGGCAGATGACAAAAGGGAAGTCCCACTGAGCAAGCAGAACGTTCCCTCTGAACCCTGGTGGGGAACAGGTACCTGTCATCCACGGTCAAGTGCACGGACCGGAGGGGACATATCTGCAGTGTGCCCGAGGACGGGTGCAGACACTGAGTCGGAAAACATCTGTATAACAGATCACCGAAGCCGGGGAAGCCTGACCTGGAGACAGAGCGAGCAGGAGTGAACCTAGGGACGGAGAGTGGAGAGGAGCGCTGGGTGGAGGACTGTGCCGGTGGTGACCTGGGCTAGGGAGAGTCATGAGCGAGGCTCCCCGGCAGGGTCTGCGGGCTGTCCCTGCCTAGAGAGCAGGCCCATCTGCATAAAGGGCTCAGTGGGACAGACACGGCGAGCAGCAGCACTCAGGCACGGGGAGTGGGGCTCCTGAGCAATGCAGGGACAGCAGCGAGCCCCCAGACACGCCCCCGACTCACCAGCCTCTCGCAGAACAACAGCCCGAGGAGCCCCAGCCCTGCGGGGCGACCCCGTGGCTTCCAGCGTTATTAGATTGCGGCAGCATGTCATCGCCCCGCGCTCTCTCTAGCAGTTTCTGTGGGTTTTATTAGAGTTAAATATCATCGGGACCTTTTTAATATTCTCTTTTTTATTAAACAACTAATATATTAGTATTCGGGCTACTGTCTTGCAGTAGACTCCAGCTCTATTAAGCTATCTGTCTACTTATCCCCTTTCGATTCTTCCAAGGATGTCTGATAAAGCCCTCCTTTTTCTAAACGGGATACTGTCTTATTTAAATAAAACAGGTGAAGCAGATTAGAGTTCCTAGATTAAAAATTTGCAATGCCATTTATTACTCTCTTGAAAAATGAGAGCAGTGGGGAACATCTGAATTATGTAAAGGGCATGATGTAGGAGTAGTAAATTTAAAAAGGAGTAATAAGTAACTGAACTTGGGGAAACACCTTACTTTGTGGCCAACTTTGTGCAAGTGAGTCAGGTGTCTTATCTCAGCCTTCCCAACAACTCTGCCAGATGACCACAGCTGTTCATCTCCTTTCGCATGAGATGGGGCCGAGACCTAGAAAGGTTTCATAGTTTCTCTGAAACCACATAACTCATCAGAGACAGACCTAAAATTTAAATCTAGATCCTTCCAATTCCAGAGCCCAAATGCTTAACCCTGCACACAGTATTTACATTCAAACCTGCATCTGAATTTCAGCTGTGTGACTTTGGGCAACTTACTTAACCTCTCTGAGTCTCTAATCTGGAAGTTCATTATCCCTACTTTAATTTCCTTGATGATTTATTAAATAAAATAAAAGCAAATGCCCCTATACTCTAATAGTACTCTAACTGGTACATACTACTTAAAAATCGTTACCCAGATTTCTCAATAATTGTGAAAATCAAAAGGGTTTTTGTATCTGAAACTTCTTGGGCAATCAGTGGACAGACCAAGGACAAACCGGATCTCCACCCCACTGATCAGTGAAGCTGGGTTTGCGAAGCTGGGTTTGCTAGCGGCGCTGGCCTGAGGGCCCGCCCAGCCCCATGCTCTTGCAGACACGGACAGACATGTCGCTCCACATCCCTGATTCTAACTCTGACCCTGGATGGTTTGAAGGGTCCTGGGCAGACAGTGTAGCCTATATATTTCTTCTACTTAATTGTATGACCCAAAGAAGCACAGCAATTAAAAAGTCCTCTCAAATAGGAGACTCGCTTATGTGTGGGTTTGTGGCTTACAGAAGGAGAGAAAGCTCTTCGTTCATTTCTTTTCAAATAAAAGGATGTTTGTTGGCGCTCAGGGTGGGGAAAGAAGGGTTAGTGAAATCTGAAGTTTACTGAAATCTAAACCTTTTAACGAAGACAAAGAGGTATTTGGCTCGATGTTTCCAATCTGGTAAGCAGAAGAGGACACTTGATGATGAGATGTGGTCAAAGAGACTCGGAATTTTATTTATCTACTGCCAGCTCAATTTAGTTCAACAAAGATTCATCAAGAGCCCAGTGTTGGCCCCACACAGGGAGAACGGTGGACGCAATCCCTGCCTTCTAGAAGCTTCTGATCTAGTAAGTAAAACTGACCCTAAAATAGGTTAGTTTAATACAGAATAAAAAAATAAAAGTCAAATGCTAAAATAATTACAAAAAATCTTTCTCAAGCGCTTACTGCGTGCCTTCCAAGGGTTTGCATGCATTGATTCATGTCGCCCTCAGAACAAGCCTGTGAGGTACATGGTCCTTTTGTTCCCATTTACAGCTGAAGAAACATGAGATCGCATAGCCTGCAAGTGGCAGAGCCGATTCCCACCTGGGTGTTTCTGGCTCCGGCTGTGGCTCCTTCCTCCTGCGCTTCCTCCAGGAGCAGGGCTGCTCTGTCCCCCAACCCCAGGGCCACCCCTCAGCTTGGAGGTGCCAGGGTGTGCACTTGCGCAGTACACAGCCTGTGCAGCTGTGTCCAGCCTGGAAGATAATCAACGTGGGTGTTCCCATACTATTTTCGGAGGCAAGGGATTGAGGTTCGGAGGCTTTAGGTCGCGTCTCTAGTAGGTGGCAAGGCTGAAGCTCGGAACTGGTGCCTCTGATCACGTGGTTCTTCTAGAGCCCGCGCTGCCTCCACTTCGCTCCTCTGGGCTGCTACAGGAGCACAAAGTAGGGGCGCCTACTAGAGCCTCGCCTCGAGAAACGCTCTGGGCTAAAGAGGCAGCGTGCTCCTAGCTCTGCGGGATCCCCCGAGAGGTCTCCATAACCTGCCCCGCCCCCCAAGGCTGCTGCTGGCGCTGCACCCATGGATCCTCTGCGGGGGCAGGGCGGGGTGCTGCTCCATTCATTCCCCTGCGGGAGGGATGCCCGACATACAGTCAGCTGAACCTGGGTTTTCCACCTCCACTCACTTGCTCAACAAATATTTATTGAGCACTTACTGTGTATCAGGCACTCCTGCAAGAGCTGAGCGTTCAGTGGTGAACAAGACCCTTGCGTGCATGAGGCTTCGTTCTGGTGCCCTGTCGGCTGCCTCTGCGTCCTTGCTTGTGTAACTCAACCTCTGGCAGCCAGTTCTCCCATCTGTGAAATGCGGACATGGTATCTGTCTCGTAGAATTAAAGGGGTGGGGGAGGCTGAAGTGAGATAATGGATGTAATATGCTTAACAGAGACGTAGTCCGAAATCTTAGTCTGCCCCCCACCGCCTGCCACGCTATAAAATGACTCCAACCAGACCTGTCGTTGCCACTCGGATCCTTCTGAGATGGTGATTGTACTTCTTTGAAGCTATGTAACTTTGATGGATTACACCAAGTCCATTTGATCACCATGGGTTTAAGCAATGAGCTGATTCTCCGTGTTCCTCTGTTTTATATACATTATAACTTTGTATGTGGAACCATAAAATTCAGGGCAGATTTATACATACACTGTACTGCATATTTTTGTGGAAATGTTTTGCCAGGCACCTGTAATGCATTGATATATGCGGGCAGTTTCCTAAAGTTTATTTCTCATAGATCTCTGTTAAATTGCATAGGAAGTGACATTTTATGATTTCACTTTTGTTTTCACGACACCGCCCCCATTTGCGTGTCTGCTGCGGCACGCGGGGCTTCCCCGGTCACAGCACGGGTTTCTCCTGTCCCTGAAGCATGTCTCTAGGCCCACATTTTCTCAGAGCCCAGTGTGGCATCTCTCCTGAAAAAGCCGATCTATTTGTGACTGTCTTGTGGAGAGGAGCTTGAATTATTCAGAACCCATAACCAACTTGCTTATAAGGTATGGACACAAAGAAACAGACTGGTTCCCTTCTTTACGTGGTCAGAGCCCCCGGCACGAAAGCCGCTGTGAAATCTCATCGCTCGCTTCCCAGATGGCTTGCTCTGCCTGGGGTCGGCTCGGGCTTTGTGACCTGCGCTTCCATCAAGTTCCAAAACAAAGTGGAAAGGAAAGCAATGAGCATCTACTGAGTCTCCGCTATGAGCCAGACTGGCGACGCTTTGCAGGTGCCTGACCTCACTCAAGACCTGCAAGTTTGGGGCTATTAACCTTATTCGAGGAGATAGTTGCAGAAAGGTCAAGCAAATTGACCGAAGTCGCACAGATAACGAGTGGTGGAGCCAGGTGTCAAGTTCAGATCTGTCAACTGCCAAGTCTGATTCTTCCATTGCACCCAGCCCGGCATCCAGGGCAAACACGGGGATTCCAGGTGGGCACAGTATAAGCTCATCCTCTCTGTCTTTTCACAAACATTTATTTACTGAGTGTGTCCTAAGTGGTAGGCACCGTGCTAGGCGCTGCATTTGAAGTAGCCACGGCAATTTTGAAATTCCTGAAAAACTTCTCACTACCTCTTCCAGGCAGGCCACTGCAGGGACATCCTGACCCACAGGAAAGGGACTGTCTTCTTCCTGAGCTCCCTGTGGTGCCTGGTACGTACTGTGTGCCTGGCACGGACAGAGGTGGTGCTCACTGAACATTGTGCAGTGAGTCAGTGAATGGAAGCACTCACAACACCTCTAAGGACTATATAGAGCGTGTGTCTCTCTGTGTGCCCGTGTTCTCCGCAGCCCAGTGCTGTGTCTCGTCACTGCCCCCCCAGAGCCGGGCACAGCACCTGGCACAGATGGGGGCGGGCTGAGTGCATGTGGGTGCGAGAGGAGAGTCACCATCGGGCACCAATTGTTAGAAACAATCAGTCTAGCGCCAGATATGTCACCAGAGTCAGGACCAGGGTGAAGAAAGGAAGGCACTAGCCTCGGGTACAGAATTGAAGGGGGCACCAAAACCCCTGATAGATAATCAAGATAGATAATATTTTAATGCAATTATTTTTAAAAATCAAGACAGGATCTCACAGGGCAGAGATGAAGGTAAGGCAGTAAGGTATGCCATCCAGGTGAAAAGCCAGCTAGCTCTTGTCTCAGTTTAAAATGTTTATTTCTGTCATCCTGGTTTTTTTTGTTTTTGTTTTTGTTTTTTTTACTAATTTTGACTTCTTCAAAATAGCACATGAAAATTTTATCTTGATCACCAAAATTTTGATGCCCCGTAAGTTTGGTGACCAAGATAAATGCCTCATTCACCTCCGTCCCTGTAAAACCCAGAGCAGTGACTAAGAACTTTTGACATCATATTGTAGGGATGGTGCTTTATGGCCATGAACTCACAGGCAGCCCGCAAACACCTCTCATCAGGTGCTATTATTACTCTGTCTTACAGACAAGGTGACTGAGACTTGAGGAGGCAACACCGCCTTCCTAGAGTGTCACAAATGAATCACAGGTGTGACCGGAATACAGGAGCCCCCCGACTGGCTGCCTCCAGCCAAGCGACCTCATGCCTGTACCCTTGCGTGCTTCACAGACACCATATTTCACTGACCCTCAAGATCTCAGCCCTTATAAGAAGCACATGAATTTATACAGCATGTCACTGCTGCCATCAACATGGCAGCAACTAGAAGGTGCTAACAATTAGAAAACACATACCAGCTTCAGAGATTTTATAAGGCAAACACACACACACACACACACACACATACACACACACACACACACAAATGGTGCCTCTTAGAATGAGATCAAAATACATTATTATCATATCCCATGTGACTGTGGCACTGAAAAAAAGTTGGGAAGACTCTACGCAAGGCTGCACCGTAATGACAGACAAAAAGATTTTGGCGTTCCATGTGTCTCTGAATACCCAGAAGTCCATTCACCACCCTCAACTCATTGTGCCACTCGTCCCATAAGACAGACTTTCAACTCACAGAAAAGCAGAGGGTCCCTAAGAAGAAGAGAGCTTCCGGCCCTGGCCGGTTGGCTCAGTGGTAGAGCGTCGGCCTGGCGTGCAGGAGTCCCGGGTTCAGTTCCCGACCAGAGCACACAGGAGAAGTACCCATCTGTGCGCCTCCCCCTCTCCTTCCTCTCTGTCTCTCTCTTCTCCTCCTGCAGCCGAGGCTCCATTGGAGCAAAGATGGCCCGGGTGCTGAGGATGGCTCCATGGCCTCTACCTCAGGTGCTAGAATGGCTCTGGTCGCTGCAGAGCTACGCCCCAGATGGGCAGAGCATTGCCCCCTGGTGGGCGTGCCAGGTGGATCCTGGTTGGGCGCATGCGGGAGTCTGTCTGACTGCCTCCCCGTTTCCAACTTCAGAAAAATACAAAAAAAAAAAAAGAAGGCAGCTTCCTCTGCACACTGGAGAGATTTCCCCGAGGGAGCAAAGACTACACAATGAGTTGTCTGACTCTGTCATCGTGGAATGGGTTAAGAATTTTATTAACTTACAAAATTATGTGGCACCCCAGATGAAGGAGGAAGGGCTGGTCCTGTACAGCTGATGTGAGACTCAGAATCTCCTTTCTTAGCAGCTTGCGTTTCAGGTGCATCTGTGATGAGCTGCGCAGACTCGCTCGGTGACGCCCAAAGTCTCACAGAATGGTCCCAGGCTTATTATATAACACTAAACAGTCCACGCTATTTCACACACAACTGATCCGCCGACCCCACCGGGCAATGGTGAGCACACTCAATTAATTGCATTTCAAAATATTATGGTAAAATTTATTTCGACTTCAAATATACGTAGTGATGCATGGAGCCGCGTCAGCCATCGGCTTCCTGTGCATTTTAGGGGGCAGTCAAAAGTACAGAACAGCGGAGTCTGCAAACCCCTCATTTCCCTGCTCTTAACAAATCAGACTTAGATTGTCGTAGCGAGTTCACCAGCATTAGAACTGTATGCCTTGCTTCAAAGGCTTCAAATTCTACCTCATGCCATTATTGGACAAGATTCTGAATCAGCTGTATGTCGTAAAATGTCAACAAGCTATTTGCTGCTGTTCGGGACAGTTGAGAGATCCATACGTATGGAGAGGCACAGTCTGGGGTTTGAATCTAGCTCTGCCTCCTTGTGTGCCTCAGTGTCTTTATTTGTAGAACGGGGATAACAGTACCTGCCTGCCTCTTCAGGTTGTCATGGGGACTTACATGAGCTGATATTTGCAAAGCACTTGGAATGTTGCGCACACCTGGCACACACAGACTGGTTGGCATACCTGAGCAGAGACAGCTCCCCTGCAGGCTTTGCACACACAGGTGTTCATCAGAGTGTGTTCATTCACCCCAGGGGCCTGACCCTGCAGCACTGAGCCCGAGACCTGAGTGGGTCAGTTTCTCCTTGTCCTTGAATGTTGAATCGTGGCAGTTACCACCTTGAAGGTGGTTCCTGCTCAAATCCCAACGGCAAACAAACCCACAGGCAAACGGCTTGCAGAATTTAAAAAAAAGAAGAAGAAACATTTGGCAAGCTCACCTCCTCCCCTCTTGGTGCCTGCTGAACATGGTACATACTTCCATTGTTGCCCTTACCAAACGGCATGGCACGAACTTTCTCTGGGTCCGTCTAGCTGATGGGTAGTGATGGGCCCTTCCCTCATTCTTCTTCCTCTGCCCTGGATCTCATATCCTGTGCCCAGGGCCCAAGCAGGTACTGGATAAAGCTGTTAAATCAGACAGTGACCAAGGCTAACTGTGTCACATCCGTGTGGTGGTGGTTTTCTGTGTGCTCCACTCTCGGGGCCCCTCCCTCCTCTGTCTGTCACTGGTAAAGCTGCCGGAGCAGCTGGGCTGTCTTCAGGGGTCTTTCCCAGGAGCCGGGGAGCCCAGAGGCCAGACCAGCTGTTTTCCACCTGCGAGCACCCTTTGAACCCTCTCTGCACCTTACTGGACAGGATGCCAGCAGTGGGATCTGTACCCAAGGGCATTTTCCAAGGGGCTAGGAGGAGCTCCAGATCATTTTTGAAATATCTAAGGTAATAAAACTAATAAATCTCACTTATGGAAATGGCCACCACCCTTTTAAGTAGAATCTCGGAGACGACAGAGCTTTGCGACTGAGAAAGTTCAGCGGAAGAAAAGAGGCTCCCTCTTAAATTGATCAGAAATGGGAGGTGGAGACACGGTGGCAAGGAAGTTACGGAGAATTTTAATAGCCTCGGATGAAGAAATCTCCGGCCCATTCTAAATGCGTTTCCATGGTGGTGGCATCTCCGGGAACATTGGAGGTGGCAAAATTAGATCAGAGGTATTCACTGTTTGTTGCTGCAGAAAAAAATCACGCCAAGGCTCAGTGGCTTAAAACAGTGAACGTTTATTATGATCATACGGTTTCTGTGGGTCAGAAGTTCCGAAGCCGCTTCTTTGGGGTTTCGCTTGAGGGTTTCTCAGGGAGGTGCAGCCAGGTGGTGGGCTGGAGCTGGAGTCTGCAAAGGCTTGCCTGATTCACTCCCACGGCCATCTCGCAGGAGGCCTCGGTCATCTCCGCGGGGGCCTCTCCGCAGGCTGCTCGACTGTCTCCACGGCATGGCAGCCAGCTCCCCTTGCAGCGAGAGAGTCAAGAGAGAATGAGCAAAGAGGAAGCTGCGGTGCCTGTTGTAACATAGTCTCAAAAGTCATCGCTATATGGTCCCCGAGAGCTGCCATCGTAGCGTGCCTGAAACTAGAGAAAAGTAATCTCTGACGCTGCTGGAGGCAAGAAGTTCAAAGCCAAGATGTCAGCGGGCCTTGTTCTCTCGGAAGACGCTGGGGGAGAACTCCTTCTTTGCCTCTAGCTTCTGGTAGCGGCCAGCAACCCTTGGCATTTCTTCGCTTACAGGTGTACCACTCCGGTCTGTCCCTCCGTCTGAACACAGCTGTCTCCCCTCTGTTTTCTTATAAGGACACCAGTCACTGGATTAAGACGCCCCCCCCTCCTCCCGCAACCTCACTGACCTTATCTTAACTAATGATATCTGCAAAGTTTGTTTCCAAATAAGCTCACATTCTGAGGTTCCAGGTGGACATGGGTTTTTTTCTGGGGAGAGACGTAGTCAACTCAGTACACCCCTCATCACTTCTGCTTTATTCTATTTGTAGAAGCAAGTCAGTAACCAGCCCACACTCAAGAAGAGAGAAATTAGACTCTGCCTTTATTTTTTTTTTTTTTTTATTTTTTTTTTTTACAGAGACAGAGTCAGAGAGAGGGATAGATAGGGACAGACAGACAGGAATGGAGAGAGATGAGAAGCATCAATTGTCAGTTTTTCGTTGCGACACCTTGTTCATTGATTGTTTTCCCACATGTGCCTTGACCGTGGGCCTTCAGCAGACCGAGGAACCCCTTGTTTGAGCCGTCGACCTTGGGTCCAAGCTGGTGAGCTTTTTTTTTTTTTTTTTGCTCAAGCCAAATGAGCCCGCGCTCAAACTGGCGACTTCGGAGTCTCGAACCTGGGTCCTCTGCATCCCAATTCGTCACTCTATCCAGTGCGCCACCGCCTGGTCAGGCTAGACCCTGCCTTTTGAAGACAGACGTATTCAAAAATTTGTGGACATACGTTAAATCCACCCCAAGGACAAGGTTGTGATGTCACACCAGACCTGCTCTCTGCTGGGCCCTTCGAGTCTCGTGTGAGGTCATGTGGCCCAGTGAAGAGAACAGTCGCAGAAGTTTCGTCTTATTTAACATAATGAGCACCTGAAAAGGGCCATTTACAGTGAATTCTCTTAAAACGGGAACCAAAGTTTCTTTCTAATTATTTTGGCTTAGATTTTATAATGAAAATAAGTAGATTATACTTAAATTTGAAAAAAAAAAACATTGTTTATAAATATAATTGCACTGAGTCTTAAAATAAAGAATGAATTATATTGGGTTTCCCCCTCTGGTTTAATTTTTCCAACAAAATTACATAGCCTTCACCTTCTGACTTTCTCAGCATAATCATGGAGAGGGTTATTTTTGCAAAATTCGTGGACTTTGTCAAGATTCCCCAATACCTTGGGTATGCGTGGCGTTCTCCGTCGTAACACGTAGGCTGTATTCAGGGTTTCTTCTTCCTCAAATAGTGCCGACTTCTATTTCTGCCACGTGGTCACTTGTCAATAACGTTGTGTGTGCTTCAGTCGTTCTTCAACAGCTCTTTTTTAACTTCATAAAATCTTCCATTTGGGGGAAAAAATTGAAAATTTACTTTATAATCAACTTACAAAGTCTATTTATAAGACTGTGTTTAACAGGAACCAGTGAGAGACTTGTAATGATGTTGACGAAGATCGAAGATGCCAGTGTTAAATAGGGACTGATTTTGAATGAGGACTGATTTTTCTAAGTGGTCAATTCAGTCACGACTCCGTTCGTGTGATTGTGAATTTATTTCTAAAACCTGGCAATTCTGTGGAGACTCCAATCATGAAAACCCAGATGACAAGGGCTCCCTGAGTTGTTTTTCTTACGACCTCACCCCCATCCCACTCAAGATACCATTGAGATCTTTTCCTCTTCTTTAAACCAATAATGTAAAAAAATAAGTAACAATAGAATCGCCTTGGTATATTGTTGTAGGGAAAGGATAATGTGGACAACTGGAGAATGTTTTCATGGCTGAGTTGCATCAGGAACTTTTTTACTGAAGATGGGCCGACAGCATTCAGATAAGGAGAAAGGATGTTGCTTTGGCTCCAAAGAGCCTTCATGTGGGGGGAAAAGAAAAGTCACCCAGAACTGCATGATTCTCGTTTAACCTTCACTAGAGCAGAGATCAGAAATTTGTCCTTTAAAAGCCCCTTCCAGGTGACGTCTTGAACCAGTGTTGAAGGCAATTAGAGTGACAAAATAGCCTGTCTCACCCTGGCCGGTTGGCTCAGTGGTAGAGTGTTGGCCTGGTGTGCGGAAGTCCCGGGTTCGATTCCCGGCCAGGGCATACAGGAGAGGCGCCCATCTGCTTCTCCACCCCTCCCCCTCTCCTTCCTCTCTGTCTCTCTCTTCCCCTCCCGCAGTCAAGGCTCCATTGGAGCAAAAGATGGCCCGGGCGCTGGGGATGGCTCCATGGCCTTTGCCTCAGGCGCTAGAATGGCTCTGGTTGCAACAGAGCAACGCCCCAGATGGGCAGAGCATCGCCCCCTGGTGGGCATGCCGGGTGGATCCTGGTCGGGCGCATGTGGGAGTCTGTCTGACTGCCTCCCCGTTTCCAGCTTCAGAAAGATACAAAAATAAATAAATAAATAAAATAGCCTGTCTCGTGTAGCATGGGTTCTTCAAAGGCTGTGTGATTAGAGAGTTATGAGATAGAGAAGTTCTCTGAGCCCAGTGTTCAGGACCCACTCCATACCACGTCCTGTCTACTTCTCTTTAAGAAAATGACTCCTTCCCACTGACACTCACTCCAGCCCCAGTCTACCCACTAGGACTCTGCAGATAACTTGGGGTTTTCTCAGTGACTTCAGGGAACAGACTGCTGCTACAGAGGTCCCCATGGGTCATTTCTTCTGCAGCTGGCGTTACACCTTCACTTTAGCTTGTCTCTGGGTGAACTTGCCTGCACACTTCAGTCCTTCCATCAGTTCTCAGCTTCAGTGCGGAAGTGATGGGCTTGCAGCACCGGACGCCGCCGCAGCCCTTACCGTGCGCAGGTAACTCAGCAAAGCTGGGTAGGAGCGTCCCTCTGGCTTCATCTCGGGAACTCACCCTTTTGCAGCCCTCACTCTGCTCATCCTTTCTGCAATGGAAATGAGCCTTTGTTTGTCTCTCCTGGGTGTGCCTACAGAAAATGGAAAGCCAGACAAAGACAGGGAGTTGGGTTACAGGGTTTCATATACTAATATTCTTCTCAGACTGATTGCTTAGATTTTAATTACTTATTGATTTATCAATGTGATTTCTACTGAAAGCAAAAATGGTTCAATATGCATGAAACAATAAGTGATTAGCTCTCTTTGTTTGGGCACATGGGAGAGAGCGTTTCGTGCCAGTGATATCTTTTACAGGAATATGTTTGCAACAAGTAAATCCAGTAGCTGCCAACCCTTTAAAACTACACAAAGTACAGAGCATAGTGACTGTCACCTCTAACGCTGCACACGTCCAAGAGTAAACCTAGACTTATGATGTGGCAGGGCTCAGTCACACTAGTCAGGTCTAATGCCAATATGGGAGAGATGTTGACATTTCTGCCGCTCTTTGCCCACTGGCAGCCAGTTCATTAAATCTCCAGGTTTTCTTTATAACTGCATCACTGTCTATAACCTAAATCCCTTGCCCAGAACCAGTCATCTTCCTGAGCTTGGTTTTATGCTAACAGCATGCTTTGTTTTCATTTATGTACTTTCTCTTTTAAAATTAAAAGTATTACATGCATAGAGTGGCTGTCATAGACCCCATTGGCTGCACACTTAAAATCTGTTCTCGGCCCTGGCTGCTTGGCTCAGCGGTAGAGCATCAGCCTGGTGTGTTGATGTCCCGGTCAGGGCACACAGGAAAAGCAACCACCTGCTTCTCCACCCCTCCCCTCCCCGCTTCTCTCTCTCTCTCTCTCTCTCTCTCTCTCTCTCTCTCTGTCTCTTCCTCTCCCACAGCCATGGCTCTGTTGGTTCAAGTGTTTCAGCCCTGGGCACTGAGGATGGCTTCATGGAGCCTCTGCCTCAGGCACTAAAAATAGTTCAGTTGTGAGCATGGCCCCAGATGGGCAGAGCATCTACCCAAGATGGGGATTGCTGGGTAAGTCCCAGTCAGGGCACATGCAGGAGTCTGTCTATCTCCCCTCCTCTCACTTGGAAAAGAAGAAAAACGAAAAAATCTGTTCTCTTGCTCTTCGTTGCCAGAGTACTGATTTTGTTCACGGGGCCACTCTCAGAAACATGATTACTCGGGGACAAATCCCAAGGAGTGTAAGACCATCGTGGTCATCTCATTCCCCTTAAAGGTGACTGGCATAGAGGCAGGCACATGACCCAATTCAGGCCATTGAGACGAGACATGATCAAGGCATTTAAGGGAAATGTTCTCTTGCTACTGAAAAGGGGCACAAAAAGGAGACTGTCCCTTCTCTTCCCCTAGCCCCTGGCATGCCTGCCTGTCATGTCTGGAACTTCTGTTACAGCAGATCTCACCAAGGAAGACAGGGCGACAGTGAAGTAGGGTCAGAGCCCTGAGGGACCCGGCCTGGAGCCCTGCCTGCCGATGGACAGCTTGCGCTGTGAGATAATAAATCTCCTTAAATTTAAGCTGGTCGAATCCAGGTTTGTTACTGCTTGCTGCCAGCGTGTTTTGACGTAGTAGCCAAAATAATAAATCAACCCACGCTGTGTCCTCTGCTTGGAGGGCGCCTCTGCCCTGGTTCACCTGGTGATTCTGAAGACCGGCCAAGCCGCCTACTCTTCACAGTGGAGAGAACCACTCCCTCATCCAATTTCCCATGAATCCTTGTGTCCACGTCCTGCTGTTTATCCTCTTTACCTGGACTTCCTGTGTGGATTTGTCTTCTCACACTCACACTGGAAGTTCCCCTACAGAAAAGCCAGGTCTGCAAGCAGAAAGAGTACCAGGGACGCCATCCAATCAAATGCATGCCAGCAAAGGAGATGCATTCTTTTTTGCACATTGGTTTGCTGGGAAATATGCAGCCAGAGTTAGAGACAGTATCAGCAGCATGGATAGGTACCGAGGCCATGAAACCAGAAAGGGGGCCATGAAATCCATCGGTGTACACATGCAGATAACGGTCACGTGGGTGGCAAATATAAATGACACATGGCTGAAGACATAATGTTGGCATGGGAGGGTGGATCCTTGACTTCAGCTGTTGCAGGAAAAGGAGGGGGAGGAACCAAGAGTGCATGTCCTTGCTGAGAGTAGGCAAAGGGGACTGTGTCGCACAGGAATCCGGTCCTCCTCGGGAAAGCAAGGGCCTGTCTTGCTGCTGCAGCTGAAGGTCGTTATCATCTGTCTCGACTGCTATCACTGAGTCCTTCAGAATATTAATCGAACTCCACTTCCAGGCAACCACATGGATCTCATGAATTGGGCCCAGCTCTGTTTTGCATTCTGTTCCTTGACTGATACAGCATGAGTTTATTCTCCCCAAGGTCTGCCTCTGCTGCTGCTTTGGTTTCGGTGCGAGCTGTTTTGTTTAAGGTGTCTGGAGGAACGGCCACACATTTCTGAACTGTGGTTCTGATGTTTTGCCTCCATGCTCAAAGCCTCCTGCCTGCTCCCACGTGCAGTCAGTTCGGGCTGACAATGCCTCAATGATGTCTCTCCCGTTTGTACTTTCCTCGGTACTTGTATCATCCACGAGAACTCGGGCACAACACGTTCAGAACTAAAGTCACCCTTCCTGCCTTCAGCTTTAGAATCACTCTCCAAAGTCAAAAGCATGGGAAAGAGCTCTGATTTGTTCCTCCATTTATCTATCATTCACTAGCTTTTTATTAACCTTTATTATTATAGCATACAAGGAACTATTTTATTTATATTTATGTAAATACAGGGTGGGGCAAAAGTCAGTCTATAATTGTTCATATGGAAAATAATGAAAGAATAAATAATACTACTAGACTTTTGTGTTTTGCGTACTCACAACTGTAAACTTAATTTTGCCCCACCCTGTATAAATATATAAATATATAAACATAGAGCTGTAGAGATAGAGAGATAGGATTTGGTTCAGAGTTCAGGCTGGGACAGAAATGGCCAAATAATGTGATCAGAAAAGTTGCATTATGCCTCTTGGCCTATATCAGGTGTCTAATGAATGTGAACTCGCCCAGGCTGCCCAGAAAGGCAGCAAGCATGTCAGCTCTCGAGTGAAGCGGTGGGTCCTGAGGGCAGGAAATGGTCGACAGTTGGCGGGTTCTCTCTTGAGCACTGCGCTAATCAGTTAAGTACCAGCCTCAGCAGGGAGGTGTGCCTGCTGTCATTCGCCCCAATTACAGGTGACAATCCTGAGGCTGGTAAGGCTTTATCCAAGGTCACACAGTTAAGTAATGGACCCAGCATTCAGTTCTGCCGAATGCCGGAGCAGGAGTTCATCCCCTCTATCCCACGTTTTAATCGGCACCAGGAGTCCAGAGCTTACTTTCTAGGGTTCATGGAGGAAAGAAGTGACCCGGTAGAGGCGAGTTGCCTCCCACACTGTCTGACACTTCATGATGCTTCATCTAAGTGTTAGGGACCCGTGGCTCATTGACTGTTTGTGTGTTGCTAGTTCCCAGAAGGGGTTTTCAGGTGGATTCCTCTACCAGAGCTGTATTTGCAGGTATTTTTTGAAGTTTTCCAATTTTCAGTTTCTGTCTTCCTTTCTAAATAGACCCTTGGTTTACTTTAAATACTGGATAATAAGTCACCTCTTCCTACCAAGCTTCTAAGCTCCTCCAGGACCCCTGTCATTCCTTTTTATACCTACTCATCTGCTAATGCCTGGATCAGAGTGAGAATTTAACCATAGTTAGCGTATAATTCAGTGATTTTTTTTTTTTTTTCATCAGTTACATGCGTACTTAGCTCGGCTATAAGGTAAAGCTGTTTAACCATAGCGTTCTGTGCAGGGTAGGAAAGCACTGGACAGATTTAAAGCCCGGGCTTGTTACTTCTCTTACGCAACAATGAATGCCGCACTTGCGTTCTGTGCGCCCCGCCCCTCCCTGGCCAGCCACCTCGGTAGCTCCTTCCAGGCGGTCGCCACTAGCTCCAGCTCCCACCAAGCGTTTATTTGGATGCGTGGCGGGGGTTCTGAATAGTGGGGTGTCGCTGAGCGTTCCCGGGAACCAAGAGGCGAGTGAGGAGGGTCCTCCCTTGGGGGCGTAGGAAGCGGAGTGTCCTCACACCCAACATCCAGGAGGGGCTTTCCAGAAACTTCGGCGAGAGCATCCGCACCTGAACTCAAACCCCCATTGGCCAGAGGCCGGGAGCCTCACCTGGCCAACATGGCAGAGCCGATCCTGGCACGGCCGGGTGGCCCACAGCGGTGCCCAGCGCTCCTCGCTCTGCTGGCGTCGCTGCTCTTCCTTGGAACGTCCGGCAGAGGACATGACGTCCACAAATTCTGCCAAGCCCGGATGGTTGTGGGGAGATGCCGGGCTCTCATCCCCAGGTGGTGGTACAATGTCACAGGCCGATCCTGCCAGCAGTTTATATATGGAGGCTGTGAGGGGAACAACAATAACTACCAGACCAAGGAGGAGTGTCTTGATAAATGTGCTGACGTCACAGAGAACACCCCTTATAAGCTGGATGCCCCCAAGAGCGGAGCAGATGCCTCGGTCTCCAGTGGCCTCCTAAGGCTGGTTTTAGGTGGCCCCATTCGCGACATTTTCAGCTACAGAAAACATTGCACTGCCAAGGTGGTCCCCGGGCCTTGCAGCGCGTCCTTCCCACGCTGGTACTTCGACGCCGAGAGGAACTCCTGTGATAACTTTACCTATGGAGGCTGCCAGGGCAATGAGAACAACTACCTGTCCAAGGAGGCGTGCCTGAGCCGCTGCTCCGGCGTGTGGTGGTCGCCCGTGGGGTCCCGCAACATTGAAGTCATGGAGTGGCTATTCGTGGCGGGTCTCACCCTCTCTCTGGAGGTCTCCATGGTCTACCTGATCTCCAAGGCCGCGCGCATGAGCCAGAAAGGCGGCCTGGACCCCTGGTGCTAGGGCAGCAGTAAGAACCCCCCAGCGATGAAGAGGACCTGGAGAGGGGGAGGGGAGACGACTGCGGAATGCCCATGTGTTTTTGAAAATACAGTAGAGTGATTGACTTGTGTCGTTGTGATCTTTTGGCCTTTTGGTCTGCTTGTTGTTTCAGAAGTGAAGAGGGCTGCTTTTTGGTCCCCTCCCCCTTCACCCCCTCCCTGTCCTAACCCCCAGGCAGGTTCGCTCTGGACACCTTCTCAGAGAAGGGCTGTGGTCCAAGTTCAGATGACCTGGCCCCAGACCAGAGTCAATTCCTCCTCCATTTCATTACTCCAGGGATGGTTTTCTTTATGCTGAAACTTGTTGCCTCCTTTCCTGCCCAACAGTGATGTTTTTATTGTTCCCTTCATTTGATTTGTGGGAAGTATTTTTAAGGAAGCAGAAACAAAAACTTGGGTTTTTTAATTAGTATTCTGAAAGGAAGAAAATAAAATGTACAGCATTAGTAAAAAAAAAAAGGGGGGGGGGGAGGCGGGTCTTCCCTTTTTAAAAGGAAAAAATGTTTGAGTAATTGACCAAGGACTGTGAATTCCTGAGTTCATGCATGGTTGTCTTCCTACAACAGTTTTTGAATGCCTGTTTTGTGCCCAGGCACTGTGTTGGGCATCAAGGTTACAAATGTTAATAAAATAAGATCTGTGCCATTAAGAAGCACACAATTTAATTGGGGGAAAGAAAAGACACGAAAACAAGAGAGCCATTATTCAGAGAGGTCTGTACAGGGCACAGTGGTGGTGGACAGGAAGGAGCGATCGATCTCTAATGGGGAAAGCGCTAGAGCAGAATTGTGTATTTTCCCACCATCTTCTGTCTGAGAAGTACAGGGTGTGTAGGTAAAAATATTTTCTATGTAAAGAGAGGGGGCACTTGCTCTGTGATGGAATGTCTCATTGAATTTCTATGGAAGTCTTGATAATGCATCAAGTCATTCGAGAGAGTAATGGTCGATCTTCAAAGAAAATAAAAAACAAGTAATAAATGCGTCTAGCTCCTCGCAGCAATTAAGCAGTCCCATCCCCTGTAGCTGAGTTTGTACACAAGCCACTTCGTGGCATTTCTTAGGATTTCTGAAGCTACAGCACTACTAACAGCCATATTTCCATGGGGGTTTGGAAGCAAGTGGGAGTCGATTTTGAAGGTACTGGTTCTATCGAGATCATTACTGCAATAGAATAAAACAGCTAAGACATCAAGAATGTTTACCCAAAAGACTTAGACTGGATTCAAGACTCTGGCAAGACAATTTAGTGAGAAATGACCCCAATACAGAACCCAGAGCCAGTATCCCTATTCTAGCCTGCCGTTAGCTTAGAAAACCTAAGAGGTACATCAGCTATCATTCTGGAGCTTAGATTTTTTTTTAATCTGTTAATATATTTGTAAAATGAGTGAATTATTGGATAGGTGCAAGATGAAGATGGTAGCACCTGCACCACCGACTTCCTGAGAGTTTTAAACAAGGTAATTAATTATACATTGAAAAGATAAAATGCTTCAAGACACTCGCGTTCCGATTTTTAAATCAATGGGGATAAACATCCCTTTAAGAGTTTCCAAGTCTGAGAGTATACAGATTCTGTTATCATCCAAATTTGTCCTTGAGTAGAAGAGAAGAAATAATAACTTGAAGAGCAGGTGTTATATTGCACTTCTGTTAGATAATTAGCTGGCTAGGACCTCCAAAAATCTAGCCTCCCATGGACTAGGCTTAAAAAAGATACTGGGAGATATAAATGATAGAAAGTCTTCAATAATGCTGAAATAATGATCATCTTAATCCTTCACATGAATCTATTTCACATACTTAAAATATCTGTATTTTCACATTTGATTATGTACACATGGAAGGCACTATTGGTTAAAGTAATGGTGTTGACTAATGCTGTCGGGGCGGTATTACGTCGTGGACAAAACACACACATTGGAACAAAAGAGGCCTGACTTGTATCACCTGTGTGATGTTAGACTATTTAGTTTAAAAATCCAAGTCACAATTTCTAGTCAACAGTGAAATAGAGCTAGCCCTTCACACTCAACGTTATAGGCTGTCATAAGAAATAGTACAAAGTTACATGTGTATAGCCTGTGCCGAAGGGCAGACCCTCAGAAATGCTCCTGTTCCTGTCCTCGTGCCCAGTGTACTTCGGAGAGAAGCATCCCTCAGCGCCATGAGAATGCTAAAAGAGGGTTCTCGTATTTTCTGGAAACTCATCTTGCAAAGGAAAGTTCTACCGGGGTCTTCTAACCCAATTCTGCTGTCCACGCTCTTCCTTGAAGAATTTGCCTGAAGGCTTGGACCTCATGCAGCACTAACCTGAATCCTTTCACTGACTTTCTCCCTAAATTTGTGTGTGTGTGTGTGTGAGTGTGTGTGTGTGTGCGCGCGCGAGCGCGCGCACGTGTGATCTGACCTCAAGCCAATGTGTATGTTGCACTTCCTATGACATCACAAATGTTCACACCATGTTTCACTTCCCAGCTCTTCTCCCCAGCCTCCCATTCCCCTTCCCTACTTCATCGCCTCTCTACCCTTTGTCGGTGTTTTACTTACTGTGTAAAACCCTCTGATGAAAGGAACTAAAGATATCCAATGAGAATTGAAACGTAAGGCAGGCTCCTCCTTCTCTTTCACAGTCCAGTATGTTCACCTCTGGGGAGGACTTCCTGCACCTGTATGTACTCTCCCAGTCCATCCTCACCCCAGGCATCGCACGTCTCTGGGCCACCACAGTTGTATACCATTTGGCACACGTAATATACTATTGTTTTTTACAAGTCTGTTTTTCCTCATAGCCTGGGAGATCCTCAAGCATGGTGCCCCCCCACAGACTGCAAAGACGTTTTGCTGCCAGCGAACGCATGAACTGAACCGATGTCTTTTTCTCCGCTCCACGTGTTTCACTACCTAGCGGGAATGGGTGCTGGCGGGGTACTATGAGGAGCATCCTGCAGCTAGTGGGGAGGAGACCTGGGTCAGTGACACCTGTGCCATGTGCCCTGTCCTTGCACTGCCCCATCTCTGCCCTTCAACCCCCTGCCCATCTCTGTCTCCCTCCTGTGACCTCTGACTGCCAAGAAGAAACCCAACTTCTTTACGGCGTCAACTCTGGGTGCTGGGTCCTGGTACCGTTATTAAAGAGTTTTTACGTAGAGCATCTCACTGGATTTCCAAAGGGGTAATAGGATCTTGGGAGGGAAGAAAGAGAGATATTTTTCCTTTATGATATGTTTATGTCGGCCAGCAAGAATGGCAGGAGAAGGAGAGTGTGCCTGCAGACTAGCGAAAGGATGCCTTGCTTTTTGGCAAAGCCTGGAGTGGTTCTATTTGTGTTTGCTTCCCGCATTCCCTTCTAAGTCGATGAGTGAACAGTCTGTGTTGAAAACCTGCATGAGAGGTGTGTTGATGGTGGCTGGGGATTGAAGCCTCTTACATCTTATTTCACTGTTTTCCTTTCTACTTCTCTCATTCCTCTTCCGCCTTAGGTTTGATCGCCATCTTCATCAGCATCATGGCTTTGTGCTCTTCCTTCCAACCCTCTTCTACCCGGCTAATCCTTACTCACCCTTCTAGCTCAACGGTCCCCTCCTACCTTCCTCACAACCCTTCTCTGTGCTCCGGTAGCATTCTGGTTATTATGCCCATATGGCACTTAAAGCTAGCACTGCCCATTTCAGTTGGTTAAGTGGCTGATTCCCCACCTAACTCAAGGGCAGGTGTTATACGTTAGATATATTTTTTATATAAAACACATACAGTGAGTACTGCCTGCAGGCAGTAAAACTCAATAACTATTAAGAGTTAGTGTTGTTGGTAACCCCCTCCCGCTCTGACATTCCCCGGCATCTCGGAGATACCAAGTGAATGCTTATTTTATTGAATTGCAAGATAACAACAAAAACACCTTTCTTCGAAACCTAATTACATCTTGCCTTCTGCTAGTTTGACTTCAGTGCCACTGCTGGGCTCAGAAGAGGAGAGCCCAAGCACAGATTGGGAGGAGCAGCCACAGCTGGCTAGGACATTTAAGTACAGGCACATTGTCAGCGGACCACGGTGCCACTTCTGAGGGGCCCCGAGGTAAATCTTGACTCACAAAATAGATGGATCAAGGGGAAGTGGCCTCTTTCTCAATCATATAGTTTAAGGTACAGCCTCAACTCACTTCCAGCCTTACCACCTTCTCTTCAAAGTACCTGTTACTCTGGATGATTGACAGTTTCTCTGGATTGATAGTCTCTTAGATTGACAGTCTAAGTAGGAGGGGCTTAGACTGCCCACAGGTTGGAACTGACATCATCCCAGGAATAAGCACCCCTCCAAAGAGCTAGTGTCCAGCTGCATGCTGTTTATCTACAACTCTCGTGAGCAACTGAGGCACAAGACCAAACCACTTTTGCCAGGCTTTTGAGAACTCCTTCACATTTTACCTGTAAGAGTGTGGAGTAGCAGGGGATGGGCCCCACTCCCAGAGCACAACCTCCCACTGTGCCCAGCCAATGTGGTCCCTGGACACGGCTCTGTGGCAGAGGAGAGAATGGGGCACTTGTCTCGCTAGTAAATTCTGCTTGTAAATCTCCCCAATAAAGTCTGCTTTTGCATGACACTGAGAATCAAGGTGTCATTACCTTCCATCCCCATCAATGTCTACCTTTAATTTACTCAAGAACCATATGAGATAAGTTTCATCGACCCCTTTTAGCAGTTGAGGAATTTGGGGATCATCTAGTTTAAGTAACTGGCTCAAGGACTCGCATTATGTGGAGAAGCAAGGATTCGAGGCCAAGCTTGTCTGACATCAAAGACTTCGTGCTTGGCTGCCTGCCTCCTATGCAGCTGACCCTCCCCATGAAGATGGGAGACGATGTGTTGCTGGACGGAAGGGTCCTGCTCACAGCTCCTTACTAACCCAGATACATAGCTTCTGCAGTGGCCCAACTTTCTGCTGATCATTTGGACAGCAATCAATTTCCATTTCTTCTAAATAATTGTTGTTATTCAGATGAGGCTTTTCAGGGGCAAGAACACAGCATCCAGGGAACAGGGAAGCCCCATGAAGAGTCTATTCTCTTCCTGTTCCTCCATGAAATCCTGGGAAGCGCGACTTGCAATCCCACTGTATGAAGCTGAAGTCTGGGATGATCTCTAAATCATTCTCATGCATCATACACTGTGTTTCGAAGGGAAAAGAATATTCATTAAAAAGATTTGTTCAATCTTAAACCCGCCTCTGAGCATCCAGGATCAATGTAGGGGCTGATTAAGCTGTGCTCTATAGATTTCTGCAGTCAAGTTCATCAAGGCACCCATTTCTCTTCCTCTAATGATGCTGAACCCCAAGCTCTTCTCTGAAGTACTTTAATTTTCACTTGGTCACTGCGAGAAGACAGTGACTTAATGAACTGCAAACAGGAAAAGAAAGTTTCATCCATCATCTTCGTCTCCTCTTCTGCGGTCCTGCCATGGCCGTTCTTTCATCGTGACGGTGCCTCCAGTGGCTGCGCTGTCCTCGGCAGTGGAAATTAAATTACACGCCGCATTTTCAGCTATGGAGCACACCAATAAAAGCATGAAGTCATTAGGATAAATAACAAAGATAAATTAATGTTAACATGGCACAATATTCTTTTACCTGGTATTACAGTAACTTTTCCCCAGCTGATTCTTGTTAGATCTTTTATTATTATTTGGTTCTTGTTAGATATTTTAGGAAACAGTTGTCTTCTATTATATATTTCAGGACCACTGTCTACCAGGGCAGATTTTACAAAGTCAACTTTGCAAAAGAGACGACTACACAGCACCCTTTTTTTTTTTCACTCCCTGGCAGACAGTCCTGCCTTTGAAAATGATAAGATAATGAGTCTGAGATTTCGACGTAGCTCTATGTCTTGAAGGTAGCATTGAAAATTAAAGTGATGTATTAATTAAAGATTAATCAAAAGTGCTAGACCTCTGGTAAATCCAGTGCTTTCTGCTTCATTCAGAGTGGCCCAGTTGGAAAGAGTATTTCAACTTAACTGGAATTTTAATCAGCAGGCTGGAAGTTGGGAGAACAAAAGAGAGAGGGAGAAAAAGAAATAATCCTGCAGGTAAATGACTAAAAACGCATCAAAGGCTATTGAAAAAGAAGCTCTTAATCTGTGTCATGGTGGAGAGAGAGAATGCTGATAGGAGGACAGAGTGCATTGGTTCCTGACTTTTAGGGCCGGGATGGCAAACCTTTTCATAAAAAAAATGCCCACTTTTGTAGTGCTGGTCAACCTGGTCCCTCCCACCCACTAGTGGGCGTTCCAGCTTTCATGGTGGGCCAATCACGGCACCATTTGGTTGCTCCGCTACCTGCCCACCACTAGTGGGAGGGAGGGACCAGGTTGACCAGCACTGCAAAAGTGGGCGGTTTTTATAAAAAGGTTTGCCATCACGGCTCTAGGGGGTGTCCTTACTGAGATCCACCAGTGAGAATGGGCAACCTGCTTTCCAGGCGAACAAGCCACTCCTGTTAATGCCCAAGGGGGATGCCTGAAACCCAAAGGACTTCACAGGCATCTCCCTGTAGAGGCACTAGAGGAAGGGCAAAGGAATCAAACCAGATGGCCTAAGTTCAGCAAGTCTCCCCGATGGAAGGGTAGATTTTATCCACCCCAGAAGCTCCCAGGAGGCCGGTGTTGCTCTGCCCTGATCTCTCACAAAATCTTGGCTCTCAGAACTGAAAAGGTCCTCAGAATCATCCAACCTTACTTCCTTGCCTTCACCCAATGCACGAATTATCTGCACAGGAGACCCATGCTGCCTGATTACCACTAGTGACAGGAAACTCACTTCTCACCAACGCCATTCATTTTGCTGTTGCTCAGCTCATACTACATATTTTCCCCTCAATTTTTCAAAATTTCTCTCCAGTAAAATGGTTCTTGTTTTCCATCTCAGAGGCCAAAAAGTGTAAGTGAAATGTAAAGTTGGTGGTCTCATGGTCATTGTCAAGACAATGTAGATTTTACAAATATCACTGGAAATGGAACCAAAATCTGCTAAGAAATACTGCCCCTTTCACAAGCCAGTCCTGCTGATATTAGAAACTGCAGGCATAATGTTTCTGAGTTCTCCCCAGATTCATCCTCAATGGATATCTACAATATTTCCTTCAATGTCGCACAGAAAGACATCTTCACCTTTGAAGCTTCAGTCCGGGATTATTTGAAGACTATCCACTAGGCAGTGCTGTGTACTCAGTGCGTGTTCTGAATGGGCTTCACTTTTCTCTGACTTTGTATCGCAGCTGATCATACTGCCGACCCTCCTGGTCAGCTTCAGGGTGCCGAGAGAGAGTGCAGAATGCATATGGAGACCTAAAGGAGTTATTCTGCCCCTGCCAATTACCAAATGTACCCTCAGTGCCATCACCAGCATTTTTTTAAGCCTTAGCTTCTTCAGCGGTAAAAAGAAATTGTGTCAAGATTAAACAGGATGTCGCCTGTAACATTTTCTTACAACTTGTAAACACATTTGGCAAACATCTCACCTTGCAACTGGTATCAAACTCTCTCTGTTCTAAAATCACCAGCTTGTATGTGAGTCATCACGTCACCCACCCTAGAAGGATTGTGCGTCAGCACATTCCACACTAGTATGCCTCTTCCTTCTGAAATAGTCATCGTTTATCAGGTGCCAGGAACGCAGGCAGCACTGCTGTCATCCTCATCTGACAGGTGAAGAAAACGAGGTGAGCAAGTCCCTGCCCTGGTCACACGAGGCATAGGACAGAGCCAGGATTCAAACCCACACCTCTCTGCCACTGGGTCCAATTGAAAGTTGGCCTGGGTGAAATGGAAACCAGAATGTGCTAGAATCTCGTAGAAAGCAGATTCCCATTGCCAGTGTTATCAAGGGCAGAGCAGATGTGACCTGTGATTGGAATAGACATCAGATGCCTACCCAGCAGCCAGCCTCTCTCCCTTCTTTCTTGATAACGGAATTATGATTTTCCATCCGTTGGTCCTAAATCACAGTTACATTTGTCTTTGTTAGATGTTTCCTTTGCAACTAATGGTGGTCTCATAACCATCCAGTCAGTAGAAAATAAGGTGGAGCATAGAGGTACTTCTAGAAAAATATTTCATCTTTGATTTAAAAAAAAAGAAAGGAAGGGGGGGAGGGAGGGAAGGAGGAAGGAAGCTCCTTTTCTGCTCGTTTATTTATTTTTTTTAGTTGGAGCAACAAAGTGTGATGATGTGATGTCAGAAGCCATTGGCAGCCATCTTGGTCATTGACAATGACCTTGAGACAATCAACCTGAAGATTAAAAATAAACACATGAAACTTGGGGGGACAGAGGCTAAATCCTTACTGATACTTTGAGCTACTTCACTAACCCTGGGGTTACCTTCACCCTCGTCATTTGACAGCACTGGTCAAGGCCTTGCATTGCAAATAACAATATCCACTATGGCTGGTTCAGGTAAAAACAGTAATTTTCAAAGGATGTCAGGTGACTCACAGACTCTCCAGGAGGACCAGAGGGCCAAGCTTTGAAACGACAGAGATAAGAACAATGTCCAACTACACCATGGGAACTATTTTAATGAAAACTTTGCGATCATAGCCATTGCCCCTCAACCCCAATGCTGCTCATGCCCAGAAGCTACAAACTCTGAAAAAGTAGAAGCCTCCACCACAGTGATCACCAGACTACTGAGTGCCTCGTACCTGACCACCTCCTCACATTGCCTACTTTTGAATCCAAGTCTTACATGGGGTACAGTCAGTTGGTAGAAACCAAATCTCAGGCCTGTGCTGTGGCTGCAAGGGAGTCTGGGAACATGAGTTTCTTGGTCTACATTTTTGGGAAGGGAGGATGTATAATAGGAGATACAACCAAAATATAAGGAGAGTCTGGGGCAACCACGAGTGACAAATATCCATTAGACTGAGACAATTACATACCGTAGTTTCTCAAGCCAATGTCTATCAAGTATTCTCTTTCTTGGCTTCCTCCCCTCCATCAGGTGTGGAGCAAGCAGAGCGGTTGCACGCTGACCTCCTCACTGAAGCATAGTGTCAGCTTTCTATGCTTAGCATACCTGGGCCCAACCCTGTAAGCTCAGGGCTGTGCAAAAGCCATACGATGAGGCAAAGTCCTGGGGTTTTCAAGAATTTCAGTTTATTGGCATCGGCCGGTCATAACCCTTTCAGAAATAGGGATGCCAGGAGTGACAAAGCATAGGAGCATAGAAGCATAGAATTGTAAGGCTGGACTGGATCTCAGCCTTGAGTCAGGGACTGCTCTGAGACCCCAGCCCACTCCCCCCGCTCCTGGCCACCTCTGTGTCCTCCCTCGACTTCTTTGTGTCTCCATCAACCCTTTCTTGGGTCATGGTCACTCCTGAACTGCATAATGAAAGTTTCAATCACCTTCTGTTCTAGGAACAAACAAAAGCTTGACAATCAATCCAACCTGGACTCCAGTTCTAGCTGAGCAAGGCCTTGCCAAAGCCACTTGCTTCTCTTAAAGCAGAGCATCCTGGCTTGTACAGTTGGAGTGACGATTGCAGTGACTTCACCCGGCCGCTGTAGAATGCTAACCTGCTCATGAAAGCATCTAGCACCATGCCTGGCACATTGTAGGCACCTAAGCAGATGCTAGTTCCCTTCTCCTCCCGTTCCCTTCGTGGTCCTGCCTTCGCTGGTTTGCAACTGCAAGGATCTCCCTTGTGACTCCTTTTCCTAAGTATTAGCATGGAACGTTTAAATGGCGCTCCTTGCTACTGCCTTTATCTGCGTGGAGCTGACTTTGCAAGGTGTCCCAGGAAAACTCCCTCGCACCCCCACTGAATACCACCTCAGCACCGCGCTGCGCCCCACAACCCAGCCCCTGACGGTCAGCTCCACACAGGTGCGGCTGGAGTTTCTTGGGGGCAGGAACTGAGGCTCCAGCCGTCGTGTATATAATGAATGTTTACAGTCACTGAAGCTATAAACTCGGTGAAGAGTTCAAAAGCTTTAAAAATTAAAGAGCCAACTGCAGGGAGGCTGAAGTGGGCCGTTCAGAGGATCCGGAACACATCCGTGGGGGGAAGTCTTTGAATAACACGAATGTCTCCTGCCTACAATCTTCATTGCTATAGAATCCCTTAGACCCTCGCGCAGGGCTCCGTGTGTCAGGAGGATCCGGAAGCCCCTGGAAGGGCTGGAGAGCAGTTCTTGAAAGGGAGCTTGGTAGACCCTGTTATAGGCTCCCGGTAGCCCTCCTGGGTCCTGTAACATCTACCATGGGGGCTGCGGCCGTCTCCGACGGCCCCCCACGGGAACGTGGGGAAGGTTCCGTGGGCGGACTGTGTGTGTAGGCGTGTGCGGGGTGTAGAGAAACCACAGCGAGGGTGCAGCGCTCAGCCCGGGCTGTCCCTGCCCCTGACCTGAAGGGAAAATGCAGGAGAAAGCCCGGTGCAGAGGGCTGCCCCAAGGGAAGCAGTGGCCCCCACTGAGGGACACAGGCAGTCCACGTGGCTCTGAAAGCAGGAGCAGGAAAGGAGGGTAGATGCCCTGGCTCAGGCCTCCTCCTTGCCCTGGTCCCCTGCAGGGCCCCTGGCTGGTGAAACCCAACCGGAAAGCAGGTCAGGGAAGCGGATGATGACCACAGGGTCAGCCTCGTGGAGCAGAGACAGGCGGAGAGGATGGGGGCGGGACCCAGGGGGAAAGCAGAGAGGCCAACACAGGCAGGGGTTTGAGGGGTGTGGGACTGTGGATGGAGCATGAGGAACCCACCAGGGAAAACACACTTTCTTCTCCTCAGAGCCATAGACCTTATGAGGCCTTTTCCTATCTTCCATTTGCTGTCACGACAATCCCATGAGTAATTATCTATATTTTACCCTTGAAGCTGCCTTCCCCACATCCAAGCTTCAAGGGTCTGGTTGAGACCTGAAGGTGGAATTTTCTGGAACTAACTTAGCGCTAATTCCACCATGTGAATGACACGCCTTGCTGACAGTGTCCCGGAATGGTTGTTGCCGCAGAAGGACGTTCTCACCAGTCCTGTGCTGCCATCCTCTGCAGTAGTCCGTGCCCCTGACTTCCTCCACATTCGTATAGCACTTGTGCTGCTTCCTATCCACTGTACGGAAAGGCTGTGGACCATCCACAGACTGCTCAGGCCTCCCGGGAGCTGGGCGGCCACTTCTCCCGGGCAGGTCCCACCCCTCTGTTCCCTCTTCAGCATGTGCTTATTGCTGTGTCTTTCACAGTGTGATGATGGAAACCACACAGTCAATTAAGAGAGCTCACACCTGTTCGATAATGCACTTCTGGGGATGGAGGAATGAATGCTCCGGGGTGTTCCAGGAGGGACAGAGCGCTTGTAGCATGTCAGGGAGGGCAACGTGGAAAGGTGGCTTTTCCTCGGAGCCTCGGGAAAGGCTGAGATTGGGGCCAACAAAACAGGCGAGAGGCCCACGGGCAAGGCACTGCTTCTGGATGGGACGCTTATGGAATTAAGAACAAAAATTAATACATGTGTGCAAATGTAAAATGTATGAAGTCTAATAGACCACTGGTATATGCAAAGCTGGGATTCTGGAGTCAGACTGTCTGGGTTCAAATCCTGTCCCTGATGCTCACTAGCTAATCCTGTGAGCAAGTTACTTAGCTTCTCTGTGCCTCAGTTTCCTCATCTGTAACAGACAGGACAGGTGATATAAATACTTACCTCCTAAAGTTGTTCAGAGGATTTTATATGAGTTATAAATGTAAAGAGCCGGGTGCAGAGTACATTGTAGATTAATCATTGCGATGATATTACAAGGTTGTTCCCAGAAATAAAACAAATTTTTTTAATTAGAAAACAAATTCAAGAAGCATCAAAACCTGATTAAACTTCACCTTTTAAAACATCCTTCAAAACATTCTTGATAGTATATCTTTTATTTAAAGTGAGAGGATGGGAGATAGATAGACTCCCGCATGTGCCCCGACCAGGATCCACCCAGCAACCCCTGACTGGGGCTAATGCTTGAATCAGCCAAGCTATACTCAGCACCTGAGGCTGACACTCAGCCCAAATGAGGCACTGGCTGCAGGAAGGGAAGAGAGGAAGAAGGGAGAGAAAGAGGGGAAGAGAAGCAGATAATCACTTCTCATGTGTGCCCGGACCAAGAATTGCACCCAGGATGTTCACATGCTGGGCCAACGCTCTCTCCACTGAGCCAACCGGCCAAGGCCGATAATTTATCTTTAACATTTTTTACACATTCTTTAATCCTGTTCTTTTTGTCCGTGTGTGGACACACTGTCGGCAAGAACGTGCAGCCAGCCTGTGATCGAGGCCCAGGCAGCACGGCTCTTGGCAAGGTAATGGTTTCCACATTTGATATAACTAGGTTTGATGATAAGACTTGCACGTCTAGACCCGGCTCTCTCATATTCCTGTTTTCCACTGACATTCACAAAATAAGGGAAGGGAAAGGCAACGAAACCGCCCAGTGACTAAAGCATATGGCGGTGCAGAGGGTGGTTCTGACGCACGGCACTGGTGGTTGGTGAGTGAGGCCCGCACCCGCTGCCCAGTGGCCGTGGGTCAGCGAGGTGGGGAAGTCGGAATCTGTGGAGTCAGAACAGCAGAGCAGCGACGCATGTGAGATGTCACACGATGGAATGTGACCAATCTACCATGGCTTACAGAGACCTGAAAAACACACAGAGGTGTAAATGTTTCAAGTGACAAATACCCATATGATCAGGTAGCACGTGACCTAAAGTCCAGAGGGAAGACGTGCCTGAAAAATAAGAGATTGAACACATCCCTGTGACTAGAGCACTGGGTGGGTCAACATTTTTGTTTTGTTTTGTTTTTTGACAGAGACGGAGAGAGTCAGAGAGAGGGACAGATAGGGACAGACAGACAGGAATGGAGAGAGATGAGGAGCATCAATTCTTTGTTGCAGCACTTTAGTTGTTCACTGATTGCTTTCTCATATGTGCCTTGACCAGGGGGCTACAACAGACCGAGTGACCCCTTGTTCAAGCCAGTGACCTTGGGCTCAAGCTGGTGAACCTTGCTCAAACCAGATGAGCCCGCGCTCAAGTTGGCAACCTCAGGGTTTTGAACCTGGGTCCTCTGTGTCCCAGTCCGACGTTCCATCCACTGCGCCACCGCCTGGTCAGGCCGAGTCAACATTTTAAAATAAAGACGGGTTAGTGCTGGGCTGGATCACATTGGAGCCTGAGGCTACAAGAAAAGATCAGTAATACTGATCCCTTCTTCATTTTTAAGTTTGGATTTTTGTTCACCATGGTTTCTCTCAGCATTAAATTTCTTTATTTTTTCAAGTAGTGCATTCAGGTACCATTTATTTTGATTACTGGGGTTTGGGGTTCCCGCCCCGTAAATTTTGCCGACCCGGGTGCCGCACTTGCCTCGCCCTCATCCTGGCCCTGCTGGAGCGTAGGTGCTGTGAGGGAAGGCATTAACGGGGGTGTTTGTGGGGTCCCTGAGCCTGGGGGCAACTCCTGGCTCAGGGTGACCCCCAGCCTCATCCAGACTAGGTTTCCTTGAGTAATTCTCTTTCCCCTGACATGCTTGGTTTCTTCCCAAGCAAAAGGGCAATAAACCATGACTCGTGAATTTGTTTGTTTATTCACCAACAGATATTTATTGAGCAACTATTATATGCTTGAGGTGTAGGAGGGATAGCAGTTTTGAAAACAAAAGTTTCTGCTCTTAGGACATTTTGTTTTGCTTTCAGAGGGTCATGTCCAATAAAAGTAAGTACATAGTATCACGGAGCATAGTGGTGGTGAGTACTTAGAGGAAAGTAAAGCAGGTTGGGGTGCCCGAGAGTGATGGTAGTAGGGAGGGAGAAGAAAGAGATGAGACTGGTTGAAGGAGGGGTTATGGAGGAGAATGAAAGAGACAATTGCCCTGGCCAGATAGCCCGGTTGGTACATCATCCAGAAGCACGGAGGTTGCCAGTTCGATCCCCAGTCAGGGCACATACAGGATGGATCAATGTTTCTGTCTTTCTCTCACTCTCTCCCTTCCTCTCTATCTAAAGTTAATAAATTTTTTTTTAAAGAGAGACAGTTACCTCTAAAGTGTTGCATACTGCTTAACACATCTTACTGCCTTAATCAATGATCGTTGTTTATCTGACTGGAACAGAACAGGCTAAGTTTGGAAAGGCAGGCTGAGCCAGGTCATGGCTGTACTGCCACCTTTGAAGCTGAGACACCAGGATTTGCTACGTGCATAGACCTAGCATTAAAGTTTTAACAGCTGTCTTTATCGTCCGGTTCAGCTCTGGGACCATGGAGGTCTCTGGCCCTGAGGCTCAGAAGGTGCGATTATTGAAAAGAGTTTCACCCTCCTCTCCCTCCATAAGTAGCACACTGGGGCTTCACCCTTTTCTTGACAGAAAGAACAGAAGAGAAAGACCAGACACGCCACAGGAGCAAAAAGGGTGAGCCGACCAGAAACAGCCCCTCAGGCCCTGGGGGACCAAAGTGAACAGGACCCTGTCTGCACAGCGTCCAGTCATGGGCGGAAAACATCAGCCAAGCCGTTGTCGTGGGCTGGGGCTGGAGGATCCCCTCCTGGGCCGGGACTACATTCACCCACGGCTTCCGGTGGGTCGGCTGGGGCTGGAGGATGCCCTCCTGGGCCGGGACTACATTCACCCACGGCTTCCGGTGGGTCGGCTGGGGCTGGAGGATGCCCTCCTGGGCCGGGACTACATTCACCCACGGCTTCCGGTGGGTCGGCTGGGCTGGAGGATCCCCTCCTGGGCGGGGACTACATTCACCCACGGCTTCCGGTGGGTCGGCTGGGCTGGAGGATCCCCTCCTGGGCCGGGACTACATTCACCCACGGCTTCCGGTGGGTCGGCTGGGCTGGAGGATCCCCTCCTGGGCCGGGACTACATTCACCCACGGCTTCCGGTGGGTCGGCTGGGCTGGAGGATCCCCTCCTGGGCCGGGACTACATTCACCCACAGCTTCCGGTGGGTCGGCTGATCTGGCCTGTCCCACAGCACCCTTTGCCAACACTCTGGATGCCACCATCCTGGTATTTCACCAGCTCATTTCATGGTGTGTGGGTTCCAGCAAAGCAGCATGCAAAGAAAGAAATGGACGTTTTCTTTTCTTCATCTGGACTTTTAATGCCTATTTAAAAAAAAAAAAAAGAAAAAAAGAAAGAAACAAAAGTAAAGAAAATAAAGTGCTGCCCAGGTTGGAAAGAGCAGGGCCCAGGAAGAGGTTTTTCTAGAAATCTCTCAGTTAATAAAACCCGTATCGAACTGCTGGGGAACGGAAGAAGGTGGGGCGGGGGAGGAGGGGGAAATGGGACAGGGGCCGGACTTCCTCCTCAGACCTTAGAGAAGGATCCGAGAACCTTTCCGTCTAGAACCACTTAAAGCTGCCCAAACGCATCATGGTCTTTCATTCCTTTGGTTCTTTGCGTGTAATTTTTGGACCACCCCAGCGAATGCCTTCTCCCTCGCTTTTTCTATCTGGGAATGATGGCGGTGACCACTTTATAAGATTTTTTTTTTAGTGATTGAATGAGAAGGTGCCTATGAGAACTTAGCACAGAGTAAATTGTCAACCGAGGACAGAGTGAGACAGACAGACAGACAGCGCATTGCTTTCGGTAAGGAGCAGGATTTGATGTGAGTTCTAGAGGTTGGATCTGGACGCAGAAAGGAGAGACTGGGGGGGACTCTGCTGGGCAGACCTCTGGATCTAAAGGAAAAGAAAGGACAGTGGGGCACCAGACCACCCACAGCTCCGGCCCCGGCTCAGCTGGGGAGGAAGACCTCCTTGCCCTGCTTCCTCCTAGAGGGGCTTCGGCATCTTGGATAACTTCTGTAAGTTTCTGTATTATTAGGTTGTAGATCGGCTAAGTAACTTTAGGGGGATGACTACATTTTAGTGCCATTAGGTCATTAGCAGTTTCTTGGTGAGGCTAATTAATTAGCCCCATACAGCTCCCACCTCCACTGGGCTCTGCTGAGAGTTTGGTCGCCTGGGAACCAGCGAGCCTGTGACCTCCTTCAGCGGCTATAAGGTCTGGTTTCTGGACATCAAGCTTATCAAAGCTTAATTCTTAAAGACATTTCAAAGTTGGTAAGGGTTTGTGGTGGCCCTGGATCCAAAGCCACCAAAGTGCTGGAGACCAGCCCTGCGGTCAGAAGGCAGCTGCCACCGTGGGCGTGGAAAGTGTCCCACATGCAAATTAAATCAAGGACGCAGGGTCAACTTGGCTGGAAAGCCAATGCCCGCAAGAGATTTGCCTCAGGCGGTTTAAGTTGCTTATGGGCGATTACCTCAGGACTCATACTCACTGACACCTGAACACAAAATAAATATATATTCAAACTCCCATTTAGTGATATCAGGTAAGAGGCCTAAACGGGCAGGGATTTTCTAGAATGCAATTATTTTCAATCATAAAACTGGGCGGATAACCATGGCTACAGATGCCCTATTTTTCCGCCTCCTTTTTATGGACCTCAGGATGACACATGACCACCTCCTTCCCGCCCCGCGAGAAGCCAGAGCTAGGAGGTGCCTGATGTGGGGTCTTTGCCCGCAGCTGCTAGAACTACAGCTGTAAACGAGTTCGCATAGATCAGGCCTTACTGTAGGCCAAGGACTTGATCATACATGCCTGATCTGCATCATCTCACTGAACCTCTCAATACCCCCCGTGAGGCAGGTACTATTGTATCCCTGTTTTACAAGCAAGGGAACAGTGTCTGCAAGAGAGGTAAGGAAGAAGCCCAGGCCTCTTCGCTTGTCCGTGACAGAGGCCCCATTCAAACCCAGATCTTCTTCCAGTCAGAGCTGTTGGGTTTAGCATCGCACACTTTCCCCCCAGTGAAAGGAACACCTCGATTGTGATGTCCGTGCTTCCATATCCATCATCAAGAAATCGGGCACTCTGAGCAGGTCCCTGCTGCAAGAGGCAGCCAAGTAACGTGGAGAACACAGGTCCTAGGACCCAATGACCAGAGCTGCAACCACAACTCACGCTTCCCGGTGACTCAACGCAAATCACTCTGTCTCCTGGGACCCCTGTTTGCTCAGCCACTGTCAGAAGGGCTGGTTTAAAAAGATCTCTTAAACTGCCTTTTAGCTCTGGCGTTATAGCATTCTGCGATGTGCCCAGGAAACGGAATCCAGTAAGACATATTTAAATAAAGGGAAAAGAGCCAGCCGCTAATTTTGGCAGCTGTCAGTTTTGTGAGTCTTTCAAAGAAGCAAACTAATTTTCAGAGCTTGGAGGACTAAAAGAAAAAAAACCTACCCAATTCATTTATTTGCTTTCTTCTTTAAATGAAAGCAAGGTTACCCAGTGAGGTAGGATAAAGATTATCGTTTTGTTTTGTTTTTTTGTTTGTTTGTTTTATTTATTCATTTTAGAGAGGAGAGGGAGAGACAGAGAGAGAGAGAGAAGTGGGGGAGGAGCTGAAAGCATCAACTCCCATATGTGCCTTGACCAGGCAAGCCCAGGGTTTCGAACTGGTGACCTCAGCATTTCCAGGTTGACGCTTTATCCACTGCGCCACCATAGGTCAGGCCTATCATTCTGTTTTTGACAGTTGAAGGAACTGAGGCTCAGAGAGGTTAAGAGACTTACTTAGGATCACAGAGCAATTCAATGGCAGGTGATAAACAAGAGTTGACCTGGTATCATTTGGGACAGCATTCTGGACCGGACAAGGCAGAAGCCTTGTTCTCAGTAGTCACATGCATGGCACGAGGGCTCTTCGATGATAATGTTTCTGAAATGATGAAATGATGGCAGTGGAAATGATGCCAGAAAGTAGCATTGGCCCCAGGCACTGAGGATGGCTCCATAGCTCCTGCCTCAGGCCCTAAGAAGAGCTCTGTTGCTGAGCAATGGAGTAGTGGCCCCAGATGGGCAGAGCATTGTCCCATAGTGGACTTGCCTCTAGGTGGATCCCGGTTGGGGTGCATGTGAGAGTCTGTCTCTCTGTCTCCCCTCCTCTCACTGAAAGAGAAAGAGAAAGAGAGAGAGAGAGAGAAGAAAAAAAGAAAGAAAGAAAGAAAGAGAAAGAAAGAAAGAAAGAAAGAAAGAAAGAAAGAAAGAAAGAAAGAAAGAAAGAAAGAAAGAAAGAAAGAAAGAAGGGAGGGAGGGAGGGAGGGAGGGAGGGAGGGAGGAAAGGAAGGAAGGAAGGAAGGAAGGAAGGAAGGAAGGAAGGAAGGAAGGAAGGAAGGAAGGAAGGAAGGAAGGAAAGAAGGAAGGAAGGAAGGAAGGAAGGAGGGAGGGAGGGAGGGAGGGAGGGAGGGAGGGAGGGAGGGAGGGAGGGAGGGAGGGAGGGAAGGAAGGAAGGAAGGAAGGAAGGAAGGAAGAAAGAAAGTGTTGGGCCGTATAAACTGTTTTGGGCATGGAACCAACCTGGATTCAAATCTCAGCCCTGGTAGTCAACACACAATGCAATAAATACACAGACGATGTTTTATAGAATGGTACACTTGAAACCAAAATAATTTTATTAACCAATATCATCCCAACAACCAACAAATTTAATATATATATTTTTTTAACCCCAGCCCTGCCACTTCCTAATTATATCATCTTAGGCAAATCCTGTGACTCCTCTCCCCCTCAATAACCTGCTTCTTCATAGTAGTTTGTGGGGGTTTTTTGAGAGGAGGGGAGATAGAGAGACAGACTCCCACATGCGCCCCAACTGGGATACTCCCAGCAACCCTCTTCTGGGGCTGATGCTCGAATCAACCAAGCTTTCCTCAGCGCTTAAGGCCGATGCTGGACCAACCAAGCCACTGGCTGCAAGAGGGAGAGAGAGAAAGAGAAAGGGGAGAGGGAGGGGAAGAGAAGCAGATGGTCACTTCTCATGTGTGCCCTGACCCATGAGGAGATCGAACCTGGGACATCTGCACACCGGGCTGACACCCTATCCAAGGAGCCAACCAGCCAAGGCCATAGTAGGGCTTTAAGGATGAGCGCATGATGGTGGAAGGCACTTGTCTGTTACATGGTAGCTCCCTTCCCATGCCTTCTTAGCCTCTCATGACTCTGTTTCCTCATCTGTAAACTGGCTGGGATCATATCTTCACTGCTACGTTCGGTTTAGGTAAAAAGCTATACCCCAGAAAGGATATGGCACAAACTGCCCTTGGCTGCCTGCGCCATGCCTGTGTGCCCGCTACGAGGGTGTCTGCGCACCCGGGCAAAGGAAACAACCGCGTGCATGCTTCAGTATACTGAACCAGAACTAGCAAGTGCCAAAGGAGCTGCCAGTTCTAGCTTGGCATCCATTCAGCGCCCTTCGATGGCGGCCCATGCTGTGCGTACCCAAAGTACCTCCCCAACCTCCTAATGGATCTAAAGAGGATAGCATCTCCTCAGGCTGTTTATCCTAACAAAGAGCCTACAACTTTTCCCTCCCCACCACCACCTAAATGGGAAAACAGGGCCCAGGGCAGGGGCTGGCAAACTTTTTTCTTAAAGAGCCAGATACTATGTTAGGTTTGTAAGCTATAGGTCTCAAATATTCACCTCTTCCATGAAAGCAGCCACAGCTAATACATAAACAAGCAGGTGGACCTGCATTCCATAAAACATTACTTACAAACACAGATGGGTCATTGTTTGCTGACCCGTCTTAAAGAAAAGTAGTGTCACTTGGTGATTTTTTTTAAGTGAGAGGAGGGGAGATAGTGAGACAGACTCCCACATGCACCCTAACTGGGATCAACCGAACAACCCCCATCTGGGGCCAATGCTCGAATCAACAGAACTATTCTCAGCACCTGAGGCTGATGCTCCAACCAACTGAGCCATCCTCAGTGCCCAGGGCCAACGCTGAAACCAATCAAGCCACTAGCTGAGAGGGGAAGAGAGAGAGAGAAGAGGGAGGGGGAGGAGAAGAGAAGCAGATGGTTGCTTCTCATGTGTGCCCTGACCGGGAATCGAACTCTAGTTCCTATGCCGGGCCAACACTCTATCCACTGAGCCAACCAGCCAGGGCCGTCACTTGGTGATTCATAATAAGCCCTCCATCTGTGGCACATGCCACACACTTTCTCCCCTCCACTCCTCCCAGCCCAACTGTGAGTAGAAAGAATTCTTACCAAGAAGTTTGGAAGCCAGACTTAGAGCGGTTGAAAGGCTTGGCAGGGTTAGTCAGTGTGGGTCAGTATAGCTAACAGCTGTAACAAACATCCCCATGTCCCAGCAGTTTAACACAAGAAAGGTTGATTCCTTGCTCAGTGCAGGTTGGCAGGGCCCCCAGTGCGAGGGAGGAGTCTAATCTATCCAGAGCACAGTGGCTCTGAGTCTTTTTGTGCCATAACCCCTTTGGCAGTGTGGTGCAGCCTATGGACCCATCTGCGAAGAATATTTGTAAATGAATAAAATGCAATAGATAGGACTTAAGAGGAAACTAATTTTGCAACAGTTATCAAAATATGAAAATAAAATATTATAGTGATGGGTGTGCTGTTTTATTGGCGTATTATTAAATGTACTATCTAGCAGCCACTCTGGTAACTAGTATAATTACAAAGTAGTGATGAGCACAATGCGTTTTGGAGATACTGACATAATGACTGCAATGTGATATGAAAATATATCTGACTTCTCGGAAAAGGAGTCACAGGTACCAGTAATGCTACAATGCTTTGGTGCTTGCCCTCATAATTGAAAAAAGAAAAAAACATTATCAATTAGAGATTAGTGGAAATAAAAAGGGCACATTTCTCCTCCCAAGTTCTAGCACCATCGACCTCTCAGACATCCACGGACCTGAGTTTTAGACTCCCAGATCTATCGTCTAGATTGGAGCTCAGGATCTCCCACTGGATCTCTGCCTTCAGGTTCCGGTGATGGGATGGAGGAGAGGGGCTCATGGACGGCTGAGGGGCCAGGCCCAGAGGGGGTCACGTCACTTCACCTGCACTCCGGCACCAGGGACCAGGTCCCAGGCCTGGCCGTTCTGTGGTAAGGGCAGGGCGGGGCTCAGTGTGGACTTCATCTGTGTGCTCAGAAGGAAAGGAGCAGTACAAGGCAGTGAGCCCCAGACACTGCTCTCACACTGGGGTGTCCAGATTTGAACCCTGGCTCTCAGGCAAACTATCTCTGTTCTTTCCACTACCCTGCACGACCTCAGGAATTTGGCACACACCCAAACCACCGTCCTGTAGTGCCGGGTTTCTCTGTGTCAGCACTATTGACATTTTGGGCAGGATAATTCTTTGTTGTCGGGAGGCTGACATGTGTGCCATAGGATATATAATAGCGTCTCTGGTTTTTAACCTCTAGAGCAGGGGTAGTCAACCTTTTTATACCTACCGCCCACTTTTGTATCTCTGTTAGTAGTAAAATTTTCTAACTGCCCACCGGTTCCACAGTCATGGTGATTTATAAAGTAGGGAAGTAACTTTACTTTATAAAATTTATAAAGCAGAGTTACAGCAAGTTAAAGCATATAATAATAATTACTTACCAAGTACTTTATGTCGGATTTTCACTAAGTTTGGCAGAATAAATCTTTATAAAACAACTTACTATAGTTAAATCTATCTTTTTATTTATACTTTGGTTACTCCGCTACCGCCCACCATGAAAGCTGGAAGGCCCACTAGTGGGCGGTAGGGACCAGGTTGACTACCACTGCTCTAGAGGCCAGTAGCGCCCCCTAGTGGTGCTTCCCTGATCCTTGACACTTGGTATCTGGAGTACTGTTTCTTGAATATTCAGAACAACTCAGGAAAAAAAGAACCAACAAGCCCCCAAAGTTATGTTCATACAGGGGTGGGCAAAAGTAGGTGTACAGCTGTTTGTATGGAAAATAATACAATAATTATAATAATAAATAATACAAGAATAAACTCAGTGTTTCACGTACTCACAACTGTAAACCTATTTTGCCCACCCCTGTATTACGTGATCCTTTTCAAAAAGACTGGGACAGAGAAGCCTCAGTACACCTTCCCCAGTCTCCTACCCCTGTACCTTTGGCCGAATGTTTGAGGAGGAATACACAGCACTCCCAGAGGACAGGAGAGAAGCCTGGGCTCGCCCCACAGCAATGTGAGGTTAGCTTGGTACCAGATTTCATTGGCAACAATGATATTCTCTTGCCAAAGCAGACAGGAAACTGATCAGTAAAAGTAGTTAAAATTATTATAAATAGAGAGCCCTCGTATGTTTCTGCCAATGACCACATCAACTGCGTCTTGACTCAAAGGCAGAAGATCAGCTCCACCAGTTGCACAACCTGAATTAAATCGCTTAGCCCAGGTAATCCAAAGGTCAAATCCACAGAACACCAGCTCCATGGAAACATAGTGTTGCAAAAGACTAAGACGTATTTAAGAAGGGAGATTATCTTTCATGGTTATATGAGTTCTAGCAGATAGACTTTAAACAAAATTGAGCGTATTTGACTTCAACACAGGGGACTTAGCACGCCGAATTTCCCACTCATCTTTTTTTTCATAGAGTATTGCCTGGGACTAATACGCTCTCCCAGAATGCACTTTATAAAATGTTTCTGGAGTCTCACTAAGTCTCCGGGTCTTGACCCTCACATTGGGGCAATATCATCGGCCTCACCCACCTCACAGAACCATGTGGAGGAGAAGTGAGAAAAGGCTTGAGAAAGTGCTTTGTAAACTCTGAAGAGTGATAAAAGTTTAAGAGGTCATTATTAATGCATATTTATTAATAATTTACTCATGATAAAATCTTGCCTGCTTCACTTAGAGGTTGAGCTGATGAATGTGATCATTGAAGTAACAGAGGCCCCAAGAGGTTAAGGTCTTGCCCAAGGTGGAGCGGCTAGAAAGAAAGTCACAGCACAGATGAATCAAGATGACAAATACAGACACGCTCTGAGCTCAGGCAAGCACGCTGCACAAGGCCAGGTGCTTCTGTTGTTGGGATGCTTCTTGTTTTGACTGCCGTCCTGTCGGAAGTCGGTGGCATGAGCCACAACAGTGTGGAAGGAATGGGGAAAGCGCTAGACTGAGTAGGAACCAGGCTTGTTCTTTTCTGCCATCTGCCTGACCTTGCTGGACCTTTGCTCTCCTATCTACAAGGCGGGGGTCTTGTGGAACACCTGCCTTGCAGAGCAGGTGGAAGAATTGGAGTATTCCCTGGGGAATCGGGGTTGGTGGGGCAGGACCATAGTGGGGGCGCGGAGGCCAGTGAGAGGAGAAGGCTTCCGTTCCCACCACACAATCGCACCCAGCTTTACAGAGAATCCTCTAGGCCAGGGGTCCCCAAACTACGACCCGCGGGCTGCATGCGGCCCTCTGAGGCCATTTATCCGGCCCCCACCGCACTTCCAGAAGAGCACTTCTTTCATTGGTGGTCAGTGAGAGGAGCATAGTTCCCATTGAAATACTGGTCAGTTTGTTGATTTAAATTTACTTGTTCTTTATTTTAAATATTGTATTTGTTCCCGTTTTGTTTTTTTACTTTAAAATAAGATATGTGCAGTGTGCATAGGGATTTTTTCATAGTTTTTTTTATAGTCCGGCCCTCCAACAGTCTGAGGGACAGTGAACTGGCCCCCTGTGTAAAAAGTTTGGGGACCCCTGCTCTAGGCTACAGTTCTGTGATGGGCCGGCATATGCAGGGGCAACAGGAACAAGGGGCCCCATCCTGGCTGGACCTCCAGGTGAAACAAGGAAAGGACCGTGCAGGACAACATTGACCTGAGGGTGGCCCGCAGGGTAGAGCGCAGGGATTCTGAGAAGAGCCTGGTGATCTTTAGGGGCTCCGGGCTGGAGGTGGGACTTGGACGGACGGCCTCCCACTTCCCCTGTAAGCATAGGCCTCCCCTCTCACACATCTCGGGCCCTCTCCTGGGCAGCCTGGGCGAGCCATCTGGGTGTAGGGCAGGCCACGCCTGATAGAAGCCAATGGATTTAAGTCAAGACCTGTGCCGCTAACATCTCTGATTTAAGCATCCCCATTGTGAGCATGCGTCATGAAGCTCCCCACCCTGATAGAATGGCACAATTCTGTCTCAGCAGTGACACAGTGCTTTCTGCTTTTGAAGTGTTTTTATGACCATTAGTTACCTGGACACGAAGGTGCCAGACAGCCTCCTTGGAGGAAGCCCCCTCCTTCGGTGCACAGTGTTCTTGGTTCTCCAACGGTGCTGTAATTTTTAATGTTATATATGACTCTCCTTTTAATCTTTTCTAACTGCCCTGTCCTATGCTTTTCTATTACCTGATGTAGTCTAAGTGAACCAGTGCCGACTGAAAACGTTAAAAGTAAATAAACTTTCTGCATCTTTACTTCTAACCCATCCCTGAAATAAGTTTAAAATACACGTTGTACTTATTATTAATCGAGAACAGAGAGCTACTTGGGAGATGGCGCAGCAGGGTCCCTGTGTCCTGGTGATGGCTGTTACCAGTGCCCTGAAGCCAGCAGGACTCCCCAGAACTATTTCCTGCCTTTCTTGGTACCCAAGCCAAAGGCTGGAAATCAGCCTGGGGGCCTGGGGGACCCAGGACGGTGTAAGGAGAATCAGGAAGGGATATCTTGTGCCTAAAGGCAGGCCTTCTCAGGCAAAGGAAACCCAAAGCTTTTACTTTACATACTGGAGGGTGGGAGAAGAATTCAGATAAGCAATTTCTTTCTCTGTCCGCTTTCTCGTCATCTGCATAGTTCTTGAATCTCATGATTGAACAGCTTTGTAAAGGAAATGGGTTCCTAATCAGATAATGAGGCTAAAATATGGGACAGGCCATCTGTTCCTTCAGATTTCAGCCTCAGAGTGTCACATCCATATAAGGCCCAATCTGAAGTAGCCATTCAGCCATTTCCCACTGCTCTCCTGCCTGCTGTTAAGCCTCAGTGCCTGGCCTCAGGACTTATGAATTAGGGTAACAGTGGTGTGCTGACTTACCAACCAGCTTGAGGGAGCAAAGAAGCCTTGATTTGTAGTTTGCCAATTTCCATGGTGTAAATTACTTCCACTCTGGCAAATTTCGAGCTCACAACAGGACATCACTAAACATGGAGATGGGAAGAGATGTATGGCAGCACATCATTTTTTACTATTTTCACCATACAGATAAAGTAGATGCTAATCATCGCCAAAGCAGGGTGTCGGTCAAATAAGTTTGTAAATATATATATATATATGTTTGCTCGCTTATAGTTTACGTTGGGTGTAGGGCACAGGCTATAAACAAGCAGGGTCCTTATAGCCTAAGGCTTAGTTTTAAGACTAAGCTTTTCCACACACCCTTGACTGTTGCATGATAGGGGGTGATGCACTCTCATGAGGAATCCCATTTATGCCTCAGATAAGTGGCTTTGTATCAGAGACTTCCTCGTTTGTATATTAGATTAAAGGGTTTGATTTCTACACTATAAAATGGGGCAGAGGAGCCCATGCTGGGAAAGAGCAGAGAAAGACCATGTGGAGGAGAGGAGAAGCAGCCAAGATGGCTGAGTGCTGAAGGAGAAGCCAGTTTTTGCAGAGTTTGTGCAGAGAGAAGGAGATGGGGAACAGAGGTGAATAAGGCTGGTGAGGTACGAACCTTTGATTCTAAGAAACTAAGGTAAGTCAGTGGCTTTGGGAGCCCTGAATGGAAAGGGAAATGTTTTCCCACTGCATGTATTTCTTGCCCGCCAGGTGCAAGCTAGGATTACAGGTAATGGCCTGCCAGTTCTTGGCTCTGTTGTTTCATTACCATCTGTCTGAATTCAATGGGAACCTGCACGGGCCAGGCGGCTGTGATGGTGGCCGTGGCTACTGGCTTTACACAGGGATAATAGAAAAATGTAAGAAAAGAATTAGAAAGGTAGTAAGTTTGGGGGATACATTCATGTTATTTCAATATAATTACATTTATTTAATTGAAAATTTATATAATGTAATTATTAATCATGACGTATTTAACAACAGGCTTGCAAAGTTCATAAACATTTAACAATAGACTCTCACAAGTGGGTTCTCAGGGGTCCCCAGCACATTATTGATTGTTACAGCCTTTTAATAGTGTCATTGCCTTCTAGCCAGAGACCACCAGGAACACGTCTGCAGCTGAACAAGTTGGGTTCTTGCTCCTGCCTGAGGGAGAGTGGATGTCATGGGATATCATAGGCACCTCAGTAAGCAGGACTCGGAAGGGTTTATAGGAGCCCGACTGGCGTTAGGAGCTTTGGAGGAAGCTCAAGGAAGTAGGGTTTGGCTCTGAACTGTGTTTTGTCGGGACACAGGGGTGATCCTGACTATCTCTGTAAATCTTATCTCTAACGCTGGAAGAATGAAGCACCGTTAGGACTGTAATTGGTCAAGCAGCCTCAGCCACTGGCCAGAGCCAAGAAAGGCGGGTGTTTGGTCACTTCTGTAGTTTGGACAATGTCTGTGCTTTTTGTCTGTGTTCAGACAGGATTACGGAGTGGTCTCGTCTTGGACTCATCACAGTCACAGAGTGGCCTTCTCCACTGTGGTTAAAGAAAGTCTTTATCTTCATCAGAAGCACACCAAGGCCGGGCTGATAGCGCCAGCCATCCAAATGCGACTTTCTATACTGCTATTCTTTTGAAGCATAGATCAGAGCATGTCACATCCCCACTTAAAACTCTTCCATTAATCTCTGTTGTCCTCCAAATAAAATGGAAGCTTCCAAGTCCTGCAGGAGTCTGGCCCCTGCCTCATGCTGAGCCTCCTCTTTAGGCATGCCTGTGTCCCACTGTCCAGCTCTGTGACTCTTCTTCTCCACCATGTCTTGCCTGTGCTGTCCCTGTGCTCTGCAATGTCTTCTCACCTTCCTTCAGCCTCCACCCCCCCCCCCCCCACTCCTACTCTGACTTTGGAGAGAACCTACTCATCTTTCAAGGCCCATCTCAATGGCCACCTCCTGCAGGAAGCCTTCCCTGATCCTTCTCCCATTCTTGTCCAGGTTCGGAAGCCTCCTTGGTGCTCCCATAAAACCAGTTCATGCAACAAATATTTAGTGAATGTTTTCTTTTCCAGGCTCTGTTTCAGGCTTTAAGAAACCAGCTAGGAATAAGACAGACATGGTCCCTGTTTTCTTGAACTTTACATTCTAATGAAAAGAAATAAGCACATGACTTTTTTTTTTTTTCAGAGTCAGAGAGAGGGACAGATAGGGACAGACAGAAAGGAAGAGAGAGAGATGAGAAATATCAATTCTTCGTTGCAGTTCCCTAGTTGTTCATTGATTGATTTCTCATATGTGCCTTGACCGGGGGGCTACAGCAGACCGAGTGACCCCTTGCTTGAGCCAGCGACCTTGGGCTCAAGCTGGTGAGCCTTGCTCAAACCAGATGAGCCCGCACTCAAGCTGGCGACCTCAGGGTCTCAAACCTGAGTCCTCCACATCCCAGTCCAACGCTCTATCCACTGCGCCACCGCCTGGTCAGGCAGCACATGACCTTTTAAAGCTACAAAACAAGACATGTAAGAAGACTGATGGTCTTGTATAGATTTGAGATGAGGTTCTATGTGGACCTTTCTGCAGAGGTGACCATCTGAGGCCGAAATCTGAATGAACGAATAATAGCCTGGCCCATAAATTAGCCTTATTATCTGGTTAGGGGCCATTTCCTGTATAGAAACTATAAGATCATGGGATCATCGCCCAGCCTTTTTGAGCTGCTGGAATATCTTCCTTGTCATCTCCATGTGTCCAAATCTTACTCACTGTGAGGCCCAGTGAGGCGGTCCCTCGTCCGGGAGACTGCGCCAGCTCCCGAAGTGTTTGTCCATCCTGTAGCGTCTGTACCTTCTATCATATGCTGGTCATCAATACCAGGATGTCACAGGAGCAACTTAAATCCTGACTCCAGTGCTGTCTTTCTGTGAGACATTGAACAAGCCGTCTAACTTTTCTGAACGGTCTCCGTATCGGTCCAGCGGGCAAGCTCCCTTGAGATAAGTGCTGTCCTTTCTCCCGTCGCTGTAAGTTACATACAGCCCGAAGGCTGCATCTTCTCTGTCTGTGTAGCCTGAGCATTGAACACAGTGCCTGGCACACAGTAGGTGTTCATCAATGTTTGTGGAATGATCATATCGCCTGCATCAAGGAGTATTGGAGGGATAATGGACTTCAGGTAGCTCATAGGAAGTAGGTCAAAATAAACTCTTAGTTTTCATTCTGACATTAACCTCTGCTTTTGCCCTATTGCTTTTGTCCTTATTATATTTTTATTTTATCTTACCTAGTGCGATGAGAAGCCTTGGACACAAAATCAGGGCTTAATTTAAACTTCGAGATTCTGTTTTGTGGTGTTATTAGTAATATGAGGCACACACCTCTGGGAAAATAAAGGACATTTAAAACTGTGACAGTGACAGAAAATTATTTGACTTTGGGTGATGGGCACACCCAATCAACAGTTCAAATACTATAGAAACGTGTACCTGAAACCTATATACTCTTTTTGATCAATGTCACCCTGATTCATTTTAATTTTCTAAATAAAAAAGACAAAAAATAATTTGTTTGTTTGTTGTTGAGTTTTATGAGTTCTTTGTAAATTTTGGATATTAGGCCCTTATCTGAGCTATTGTTTGAAAATATCAGTTCCCATTTAGTTGACTGTCTATTTATTTTGATATCAGTTTCTCTTGCTGAGCAAAAACTTTTTAGTCTGATGTAGTCCCATTCATTTATCTTTGCCTTCACTTCTCTTGCCATTGGAGTCAAGTTCATAAAATGTTCTTTAAAACCCAGGTCCATGAGTTTAGTACCTATGTCTTCTTCTATGTACTTTATTGTTTCAGATCTTATATTTAGGTCTTTGATCCATTTTGAATTAATTTTAGTACACGGGGACAGGCTGTAGTCGAGTTTCATTCTTTTGCATGTGGCTTTCCAGTTTTCCCAACACCATTTGTTGAAGAGGCTTTCTTTTCTCCATTTTGTGTTGTTGGCCCCCTTATCAAAGATTATTTGACCATATATATGTGGTTTTATTTCTGGGCTTTCTATTCTGTTCCATTGGTCTGAGTGTCTATTTTTCTGCCAATACCATACAGTTTTGATTATTGTGGCCCTATATAGGAAGAGGACATGAACAGACACTGCTCCCAGGAAGAAATACAAATGGCCAACAGATATATGAAAAGATGCTCAGCTTCATTAGTTATTAGAGAAATGCAAATCAAAACTACAATGAGATACCACCTCACCCCTGTTAGATTAGCTATTATCAACAAGACGGGTAATAGCAAATGTTGGAGAGGCTGTGGAGAAAAAGGAACCCTCATACACTGTTGGTGGGAACGTAAAGTAGTATAACCATTATGGAGGAAAGTATGGTGGTTCCTCAAAAAACTGCAAATAGAACTACCTTATGACCCAGCAATCCCTCTACTGGGTATATACCCCAAAACCTCAGAATCATTGATACGTAAAGACACATGTAGCCCCATGTTCATTGCAGCACTGTTCACAGTGGCCAAGACATGGAAACAACCAAAAAACCCTTCAATAGAAGACTGGATAAAGAAGATGTGGCACATATACACTATGGAATACTACTCAGCCATAAGAAATGATGACATCAGATCATTTACAGCAAAATGGTGGGATCTTGATAACATTATACGGAGTGAAATAAGTAAATCAGAAAAAAACAAGAACTACATGATTCCATACATTGGTGGAACATAAAAATGAGACTAAGAGACATGGACAAGAGAGTGGTGGTTACCAGGGGTGGGGGGAGGGAGGACGCAGGAGGGAGGGAGGGAGAGAGTTAGGGGGAGGGGGAGGGGCACAGAGAAAACTAGACAGAGGGTGACGGAGGACAATCTGACTCTGGGTGAGGGGTATGCAACATAATTTAATGACAAGATAACCTAGACAGACATGTTTTCTTTGAATATATGTACCCTGAATTATTAATGTCATCCCATTAACATTAATAAAAATTTATAAAAAAATAATAATAATAATAATTTGTTTTATCATCAAAAAATTATAAATATAGTGCATACACATTAAGGAAAATATAGAAAAACAAAACGCCCTGGTTTTCCTATGTAAACATAATCACTATTGACATGTGAGTATATATCCGTTTACACATGTGATTTTATACCTGGAACACGCTGTATGTACGATTTTGTTTGCCTTCCCCCCTCACTCTCCAGAAGCTCTTTCCAAGCTGTTGCCTAGTTTTAATGGCTGCGTTATACTCCATCTAGCAGGTGCACCAATAGCTCAGTCATTCCCTTTCATTGAACATTTATTTGTTTCCATTCATTTCTATGAGAAATTAGGCTGTAGTAAGTGTTTGTGTGCATAAAAATTCTTCCTCAAAAATGAAGAAATTTTCAAGAAACAGAGATGTAGAAATAAATCTGAAATTTTTTCTAGAACTCTGCCGGTAAAGCAAACTATACATAGTACTTTAAAAAAAAACAAAAATCTCCCAGATCCAAATCCCTTTGGGTTCATTGGTGCAGGTTGAAAGTCAGAGATAAAGGATTTCAGAAGTTAACTGGAACATGACAAGCAAGTTGAATAAACTGCCTAATCTAAGCCCATTGGAGAAGCATTTATGACAACACAAAATCTTTTTTTTTTTTTTTTTACAGAGAGAGAGAGTCAGAGAGAGGGATAGGTAGGAACAGACAGGAACAGAGAGAGATGAGAAGCATCAATCATTAGTTTTTCATTGCGACACCTTAGTTGTTCATTGATTGCTTTCTCATATGTGCCTTGACCACGGGCCTTCAGCAGACCGAGTAACCCCTTGCTCAAACCAGCGACCTTGGATCCAAGCTGGTGAGCTTTGCTCAAACCAGATGAGCCTGCACTCAAGCTGGTGACCTCGGGGTCTCGAAACCGGGTCCTCCGCATCCCAGTCCTATGGTCTATCCACTGCGCCACCACCTGGTCAGGAGATAGCACAAAATCTTGATGACTATAATTAATTCATTCATAAACTCTGAAGAGAGTGAAACTCTGAGAAACGTGAAACATCTCTGTTGACTGAAGACTTGAAATCAACAGCTTTTTCAAGAGGAACTATGGCAGGGCTGCCATGTGCCCTGGGCTAACCAGACAATTCCCTCAGCCTTAATAACCCTTACTGCTAGGCCTGGCCTTACCTCTTATAACTGTTGTGAGAGGAATGGGAGATGACAATTGGACATTTTTTTATTATTATTATTCATCAAACCTATTAAGATATAATTTGCATTTGGCAACATTCACAGACCTTAAGAGGACAACTTGGGAATTTTTTATACATGTTCATACCCATGTTACCTCCACTCAGATCAAGGCACAGAATATTTCCAGCACCCTGGAAGGCTTCCTTGTGTCCCCTCTCAGCCAGCAGCCCCCTAGTGTAATTACTAATAAGTCCTCTATCACTATTTTGCCTTAGATTTCATAAGTGAAATGATAGAATATGGACTCTTTTCCCATCACTGTATCTGTTAAGGTTTGCCCATGTTGTTTGTGAAGCAGTAGCTCATTCTTTTTCATTGCTGTATAGTATTCCATAATGTGCCTACCACTGATGGACATATTTGTTATTTCTACTTTTTGGCTACCATGACTCAAGGTGCTACGGATGTTTTTTGTGAACACAGATATAGGCTTTCAGGTGTTTTACAAGTTAGTAGTGAGAACAGTGAACTGAGAGCTAAAAGACCTGAGTTCTTCTTGAAGCTCGATCATTTCCGAGTTGTGAAACTTTATGCAAATCATTTCATATGTCTGGCACTAAGTCCTCTCAATAAGAAAATGAATGAGGACTTGTCACTCTCAGAGTTCATGGCTTTTGGACTAAATACCTGTGTAACCTAAAAGAATCATCTCATTACTCTGGACCTCTGTTTCCTTACATGTAAAATAAATCAGTTGAACCAGATGCACCCTAAGTTCCTCCTGGGTGTAAATTCCATGTGTCAGAAGAGTCCAACCTGGTCTGCACCTCAGAGAGAATCACTGCTTTCCATAAGGAAACGCCCACGTGTCCTGGATGTGGCCATTCTTCCCAACAGCCACTATTCAGCAAAGGGACTTGGGGAAGATGACACAGGCTTGAATCTCAATTGATGTGGTAGATATGCACCTCCATCTGCTTTGGTTTCCTCATCTGTAAAATGGGGATAATGAGATTTGACTGCCTCCCAGCCCAACCTGTTGTATGGTACCATGATTCTCAGTTTCCACCAGGAAGGCCACAGCTCCAGGCAAGGAGACCCCTTCCTGTCTTCTCCAGCCTAGGACCACCCACCAACATGCAGCACAGTGCCTGGTGCACAGTACATGCTCAGCAACTAATTTTTATATGAATGAGGGTACTTTGAAAACTACCTATTATACAAACGTTAGCGTTCATTACTATCACACGTTATATTCCATGTGTTGACAGACTCAAAGCTCAAGGTTGGTTTATTTATGCCATGTGAAATTATACATTGCCTATCTTATGCACTAAATCATGCTGCTTGCTGAAGGGATTCAAAATGTGAGGCACCATCCTGGGCCCTTGAAGAATGTATCATTCAATTTAACCAACATTTCCTTCCCGAACACCTGTTACTGCAGCAGGCAATGTGCCAGCTGCTAGGAATAGAAGGATAAATAACACATAATTCTTTTTTCTCATTGTTCTTTGTTTGTTCTATTTTATTAATTGATTTGGTGAGATTTCTTCCCCCATGAGATCCACCAAAAGCATTCACAGCCTGTAGGGAAGCAGACAAGTAAACATATTAATAATCCCTTGTAATCAGTTTTCCACGGGAGTGTGAAGGAAGCGTGATGAGAGTAAGAGGGAGGTCACAGAGAGCCTCCCAGACCAGGTCACGTTTCAGGCTTTAAAGGGTGAGCGGAAGCGGCCTCCTAACCACCTGCTCCCCTCTTTGCCCCTCTCTGATCCAGTCTCTGTACAGGTACTGGCAATCTTTCAAAGGGGAATCACAGCACGTCACACCCCCACCTAAAACCCCCGGTGATCTCCCACTGCTCTCAGATGGAAACTCCAGCTCCTCGCCATGCCGCAAAGCCCTAGTGTTCTGAGTCCTAGCTCCTTCTCCGCTGTCGTTGTCGTCGTCGTCGTCATCATCATCATCATCATCATCATCATCATCATCATCATCATCATCATCGCTCATTCTGCACATGCGCAGTGGCCCTCCTTTCTGCTCCTGCGCCAAGCCAAGCTCCTTCCCTACTCGGAGCCTTTGCCTCTGCTGTTCCTGCTGAGAGGCGTGCCGTTCTCCGCACTCCCTGCAGGGTTGATTTAGTCTCATCCTTTGGATCTAGTTTGGCCACTCACTCCCCTCGTTTGCTGAGTTTTAGCGTTTCTCAATCCAGCCTGCCTTCTAAAACTATCTGGTGAATGACACGTCTCAAAACGGCACATCTATGGAAAACAGAGCAGTGTCCGCCTAGGGCTGGGGGCGGGAATGGTGAGTTACTCGTGGGCAGGAGCGGCCTTCGCCGGTGATGGAAATGTTCTCAACTGCCGCGGAAGGTTGGTTGCCCAAGCCCGCAGTTTACTAAAAATCATTGAACCGTACATTTACAAGGGGTGAATTTATGGTATGTAAATTATACTTTAATAAAGCTGTTTTTAAACATTCCCTGGGGAGCTTTTTTTAAACACTGGTATTTGGACCCCTTTCCCAGAAATGGGGATTTAATTGACCTGGGGGTAGGGGGCTAAGCGCCCATAAATATTTAAAGCTCCCCAGGCAATGCTGATGGACAGCCGAGACTGAGAACTCCGCTGCTACGTTCCTACCCTGTTACCGCCTCCTCCGGAGCACTGTGAGCTGTGATTATCTTATTTCCTCAGAGCTTCCTCAGTTGTCCTAGTCACACGGAATAAAAGCTCCTGTAAGGGACAGCCTTGTGCTGCATCACCTTTGAATCTCCAGCAGCTAGTACAGGGTAGCTGCTTACTGTATGTTTATTAAGTAAGTTAATAGAAAAGTGGTGGATATAGGGAGCCCTTGCCAAGGCACAGAAACCCAAAAGAACATGGTGTATTGACACGGCAGGTTGCCAAAGAGCTGCCCAGAATTGCCGATGGGTGGCTGGAAGCAAGATGGGCTGTGAGAATGATTTGGTCAGTGCTGAGAGGGACCCCTGAGACCAGGGGTCGGATGAGATGGTCAATACCCATGCAAAATAATGTGGAAATACCCCCAAACACAGGAAATAGAGGTGTTCTGTTAAGAAATACAGATTGGAGAGTTCAGGAAAAGTTACCGCTCCTCCCCTTCCTAACTCTGCAACTTTGGAATAAGAAATTTTGCTGTTGAGGTTCTTACAACCTTATGTCACTATCTCAAAAAGATATCTCCGCCCCCACATTCTTTGCAGCATTATTAATACTAGCCAAGACATGGAAAACAGCCTAAGTGTCCATCGATGGATGAACGGATAGAGAAAATGTGGGCTACGTACACAAAAGAATATTATTGGGCCATCAATAATGGAATGGTGGAAACCCTGCCATTTAGGACAGCCTGTATGAGCCTGGAGGGTATGATGCTAAGTGAACTAAGTCAGGCAGATACCACACGATCTCACTTATGTGTGGAATCTAAAACAAAAACCAAATTCGTAGAAATGAAGAACACATTGGTGGTTGCCAACAGCAGGGGGTGAGAGATGGGGGAAATGGGTGAAGGCTTTCAAAAGATACAGAGTTTTAGATATGAGTTAAAAAAGTTAGGCCTGGCCTGTGGTGGCACAGTGGATGGAGCGTTGACCTGGAATGCTGAGGTCGCTGGTTCGAAACCCTGTGCTTGCCTGGTCAAGGCACATATGGGAGTTGATGCTTCCTGCTCCTCTCCTCCCCCTTCTCTTTCTCTCTCTCTCTCTCTCTCTCTCTCTCTCTCTCTCTCTTTCTCTCTCTCCTGCTAATGAATAAATAAAGTCTTTTTAAAAAGTTAAAAAAAAAAAGATAAAAAAGTTCTGGTGGCGTAAGGTACACTATGGCGACTATATAGTACAGTTAACAGTAGTGTATTGTATATTTGAAAATTGTTTAAAAAGTAAATTTTTAAAGTTCCCACCACACACACTCAAAATTGTAACTATGAAGTGATGGATGTGTTAACTAACCTTATTATTGTTACTATTTTGCAATTCATATGTAAAACCACTATATTTTACACCTTAAACTTATCTATTAATTATATCTCAATCAAGCTGGAGAAAGGGAAAAAGACATTTGGCAAAGAAAACAAATTTTAAAAAGTGCTCTCACCTATAAACCTATGCAAGGCCTTATAGATTTCTTTTTTGCATTCACTGAGATTAAACAACAGACTACCAAACAATAAAATATAAAATATAAATGACATAGCATACATATTTAATTAGTAAAAATGGGCTAGAAGGTTTTCAGGCTCCCCCTCCTCCACGTCCAGTTAGATACAGTATGTGGAACTTCATTTTGCACCATTGCCGACAGTCTCCTGGGAAAGCAGATTCAGTTTTTCTCCTTGGAGTTCCATCCAAGTTGGAAGATGGGAGCTCAGGCCAAGTCTTGGTGAAGACTGAGAGGGCGGGTGGAGACTGACAGAGGATTGTTGCAATAAGGAGAAGACACAGTGTCCAACCTGAGATCAGAAGTTCACCATGGACAGGCGACAGGGCGGGACTCAAGGGAGTGGACCCAGTTGACGGAAGGGAGAGTCTAGGGCTGGAGAGCTGTTGGGGAAATGGCACACGGTACAGGTACAGAAGACGGGAGAGAACTTGTCCGGGGTCTGCAAGGGGACAGCTGCTGCCTTTCTTTCCTGCACGTGCGATTCCCATTTGGTACTCCTTGTCCCAACGTCCTGCCTTTAAAAAGTTCTTTCTGCTAGTTCATGTCACTTGGGCTGACAATTCAGAAGAAACGCATGAAAGATAGCCAACATCAACGTGATCTATTGGACAAGAGTTAACGAAAGCAATCCAGTTCTGTTTGGGAGGATATCTGTGACCAGTAGGAATTTTAACTTTGGGGATAGTTGATAGTCAGGCAATCATCTGTGTGAAGATTTATGTCGCAAAACCATTGACGACTTTCAGCAGCTCCTAGTTGGTGACATCATAGAACATGATGCTTCTAATTTCTATGCCTGAGGTGTGTGCATGCAGATAATTGTAAATCTCTGGAAGCTCATGAATATGTAAGCTAAGAAGAAAGGGTTGCCCAGTATAGCCCTATGTTACTAAATTCAATTATCTGATTTCTCAAAAGAGTATGCACGCTGACCTCAGGTCTCCTAATAAAATTGCGATGCAGATTTTGTCTGTAACTAAGAATCTGCAGCTTAAACCCAGGTTAGAGGCCGAGAAGAGGTCAGGGAAAGTGCAAAGATTTTGGTGGGTTTTTTTTTTCAAATTTTCCACCAAAAATAAATGTAAGCTGTCAATAGAAGATTAACTTTGCCTAGATAAAAGCTTATTTGCTCCTCAAGAAAAATATGAGCATGAGAGACCCTAGCCTGTAGTTTAAGAAAGAAACAAATTAAGTTTTTATGTTGTGTATATCCAAGTTTTATGGGTTTGTGATATCTATGCAATTTTTCAAAAGAAGTAAAAAGATACTTTTGTAGAAAATGAGTAGATTATATGCCAAATCCATTCAGATGTGATCATGCCATGGCATTTATGAGGGTAAACAGGTTGGCAAGGGTCAAGTCTGCTAGTCAGAAATGACTCAAATTCTTCCGGAGGTCAGGAAGTCTTTATCTGTTATTAGATTATGCAAATAATTTGTCTCTTAATTAGATTGTGGTAAATGGATTACCAAGCAAGCAGCACACTTACACCCGCTGCTGGGAGGAGACCTCCCGGGGCGTGGCTGAGAAGGAAGCCAGCAATGTAGCCTGGGACTCTGCTAAGGCCCTGCCCAGAGCAAGGTGGCCAGGACCTTGATTAACTCAGTTTCCTCTACCTCCTGCCAACTTCACTTTCCTCCACGTTTTGAAACATATGAAAGAAACTGGTCGCCTGACCAGGCGGTGGCGCAGTGGATAGAGCGTCGGACTGGGATGTGGAGGACCCAGGTTCGAGACCCCGAGGTTGCTAGCTTGAGCACAGGCTCATCTGGCTTTAGCAAAAAGCTCACCAGCTTGGACCCAAGGTTGCTGGCTCGAGCAAGCGGTTACTCAGTCTGCTGAAGGCCCGTGGTCAAGGCACATGTGAGAAAGCAATCAATGAACAACTAAGGTGTCACAACAAAAAACTGATGATTGATGCTTCTCATCTCTCTTCATTCCTGTCTGTCTGTCCCTATTGTAAGGTATTTTTCCCCGCTGAGAAGAAAGGAAGGGGCTGTAGCCAAGAAGTGTGGAATAATAAAAGGCTATATTGAGTACAGAGCACATCCAGCCCGACGAGGTCCTCTGGTCCCGGGGGACAGAGGCCAGAGGAGTCGCACGGATTAAACTGCGTGAGGGATATTTAAAGGGGTCCTCTAGGGTGGGAGAGCTAATATGACATGGTGAAATCTCACTGGCTGACGGACAGTCGCTCTTTTCCCAAGGACCTCTGGGAAGTTTCTTTTGGCACGCTTGGTTGTGGGCGGCCCTAGCCAAAATTCCCGGGTCTGTGCTCCTGACGTGGCCTTCCCCCATTATCCACCGATCTTACACCTATCTATCCCTCTCTCTGATTCTCTCTCTGTCCCTGTAAAAAAAAAAAAAAAAATTAAAATTAAAAAAATTTTTAAAAAAAAGAAAGAAACTGGTCTATTGTAGAAGTATCTCAAACACTTTAGATATTTAGTGACCTCAGTAACTGTTCCCAAGAAGGTCCTTACCTGACCCAAATCAGGACACGAACCAGCAACTTTCGTCATTGTAAGACTTCAGTTGTCCAAATTTATGAAGGGGTCAAGAGAGAAACATCGGAAGCAGAAGTGGACAGTGATAGGTCACAGATTAAGAAAAAGAACCAGCCGGTCCTGCGTGGCAGATACTGTCATCAACGAGTTCAGGTTCTTGTTCTATTTCTCCAGATCCAGTTCTAGAAACTGGTGTTTGAGGGATAGTCTTGACATTGGTGGAGAAAGTTCAGAAAGCATAAGGATTGTTTAAAATCATCATAGATAATACCAATTTAGCATTTCATATATGCCAGGCCACAGTCTAAAAATTCTGTAAACACTAACTTATTTATTCCTCGTGACAACACTACGAGACAGGTATTGATTAATACAGAGACACTGGAGCACAGAGAAGCTTAATAACTTGGTCAAGGTCACACAGCCAGTAAGTGTCCAAGTCAAGCTTTGAACCGGAGAGCCCAACTCCTAGGCTTCCATGCTTAGCTGCTATACCATTAATATAAAATGCAATGTAGAGAGAAAGTCCTTTTTATTATTATTGCTGCTTTGCCGTGTATTCACTAATGAAAGAAAAGATGCTACGTTCATGCAGCCCAGTAACTTACGGCTCCATCGTGGTGAGAGTTTAAAAACAGGCAGAAGTCAATTTAATTAGTTCACTGGCAAGTATTGTCTGACTCAATTACACTTTAACACTTAATATACCCATCACTACTTAATTAGCAAACCGAGTTATAGAGAGTAGCCTTACACTTCTAAACTGACTACAACTAGCACCTAAAAATATAAGAACTGGATTAATTTCTACATTTCCTAAAGTGGTGGTGTTTCCTGGCTTATTCCTTCACACCACCCTTTCCCTCAACATCGCAAATAAATAAATAAATAAATAAGTAAGTAAGTAAATAAATAAATAAATAAATAAGGAAAAGCAAAGGAGAAATGCATCAAACATTTTCCATGATTTCAAAAACTCCGGAACTTTTTTATTGTTGGATGAGCTGGTACAAGGGCAAAAGAGAGGAAGTCTGGAGAGCAGAGGCGGTGGAGAGAGGAGGTGAGGTCCCCAGCCCCGGCCTGGAGGACAGGGACAGGGGGGCACAGAGCAGGAGGAAGCTGCCCAGTCCCAGCAGCAGGATGGATCCGACCCTCATCAGCCTCAGGGCCATACCTCAACCCACCTAATGCCCCATCCTCCACCTGACGCCCTTCCAGCTAGACTGTCTCTGTGCCTACAGATTGGAGATCTGAGCGCTCTTCATTTCGTGGTCGGGTTTCTGGTGAAGTTGCTGAGGTCCGGGAAGTCAGGGCCTGCAGTGAGGTAGGCTGACTCTCCATTGCAGCTGGGAGGCGTGTTAATGTTTTCACCGGAAGGGTGTCTGGGCGTGACAGGCAGGGTCCTAAGATAGAGGATAAGAGTCTTGCTGTCTGCTCTCTGCACTTAATGCCAATAAGATGGCTGTTTTATTGTCCTTGGTGAAGAAATAGGGCACTTAAATATGGGCAGATTCAGCCAACCTGGGAGCAGCTACAACTTGGTTACGTGGAAGCGGTCACACATCGCACAGCTGTGCACTGGCCGCTGTTGTGTCCTGATGGGCGTGAAGTGGATAGGGGTGGCCAGGTTCTTCCTTACCACAGCTTCTAGTGTCATCCGCATGTTAACAGGAGGTGGGGACACTGGATGCCCCTCGCCACCTGCGCCTCAGGCTGAATCCAGACTCAGCAACCCCTTCTCACTGGACACTTAACCCTCAGCTGCTCTTTGGCTCAAATGTAGAAAGTACATTTAGTATGTAGGCTTCAGGCCCAAGTCCTCTCTCCAAGCAGGGCTGCCTGAGGCTGGGGCCAAAGTCACTGGCCCCCTGAGAAGGAAGAATATTCCTACCCAGAAAGCGCCTTCCCTATTCATGGCCAAGCATTGCTGGTGCTAGGAGCTTGTGAGGACCAATGAGTTCAAATGTGCAAAGCCCATGGTACCAAGTGAGCAAGACACAAGAGACCACAATTGTTATTGTCACTCCCATTTGCAAATGAGAAGATGGAGCTTCAGGGAGGTTAAATAAGTTGTCCCCTTGTCATATGACTGAAAGCAAAACCGGGATTGGAAGTAGGGGCTGATTCCAAATCTTTCCCTCTGAAGATGCTGTCTCGCCAGGGACACTAACAAGAAGCGTTATAAGAGACAGGCCCAGCCACACCTCCTGCCCCCACTAAAAGCACAGACAGGTGTGATCAATAATACCACATTTTTTTCCATTTGAAATTCTGAAACAGTCTCCCATGGCCAAGCAGCCGCTGCCCATCTCTTGGAATCAGCTTGAAAAATGAAGCTCTTAGCCATCTCTGCATTGTCATACCCAACTGTTAGGCATCCGGACCCCGTGGACCGCACCCTACACTCCTCCCCCTACCCCACCCCTCATGAAGCTTCATTGATTGTGGTCTGCATGGATGGCTCTCTGAGCAGCAGGGCTGCAGTGAAGACTTGAGAACCACAGGCTCATGCCCTGCTCTGCGAACTACACACCTCCAACCCCAGAGTCAAAGATGTCGTGGTGTCCCAGGGCCACTTGTCGTAAAACATGGGTCGCCTCGCACGAGAATGCCTTCTGCTTGTCTCACTGTAATGTGTGTGACGTTATACTCCACAGCTGGAATCATTCAGAACCAAATGACAACCCAGAAGAGCTGTCAGAGTAGACAAGGCACCCTCCGTGCTTGTCACTGGTCTCTTTCTAGAGCTCATCATCTCTGAAGCAGGCTGCTTCTGATCGCTGTTTTTCCTGGTTGCCTTTCCGCACGAGAACATTCTGTAGCTCACTCAAGGTTCCGGTATATGGAAGAGGTCTGAAGAGTTTGTTTCTTGCCCCTCTCTGGTGTGACAGTTGTATTCATGTGGTTAAGAAAGTGCCTGCAAACCTGCCAGTGGTGAAGCTGTTCATCCCCCTGTCCCAGAGGAGACTGGTAAATTGCAAGAGGGAGAAAAGAATTCTCCCCAGTTCCCAAGGGGGACTGCAGATTTACTGACAACCAGAAGATAGATGGGCTGTGCTTTCATTCATTCTATTGTCCGTCAGTCAACAGCCCCGCTGCTCATGGCCCAAACAAAAGTGAACACGTGTGTGGTTTTCGCTCTGTCCTCAGTGGAAGCTGCTGAGGGAGACCAGGTGTCTCTGGCCGCAACAAAACCCGCTCTCCTTGTTTATCCCAGTCATATCCCATCACAGAGGAAAGAAAAGATGCCTGCAGGGCTTCGAAGGCAGAAAGACCTCGAGGCCCCGGGGGAAATGTAAACTCATTCCATGCCCAGCCTTCCCTCCCTGCAAAGAGATGAGAGATGAGAGATCCTCCGGCAGACCAGGGACTTCCAGGTCAGGGCTGCGTCGGAGATGACAGGTCAGGTTGGACCAATAAGAGAGGGGAGGCACTTCACCTGGACACACCTGCTGAATGTGAGGGAGACTGGGAGTCAAGAATGGGTACTCCAAAACCCCATCAATCTAGGAAGAGAGTGTGAGCCTAAAACTTGAAACTGAAGATCTTTCTGTTGACTAGATTTAATTTCAGATGCTACTAACATTTCTTCAACATGGGCAATATTTCATTGGCTCAAAGACACATATTTTTCTACATTTGAAAAATCTCTAAAATTAGAATATATCTTATAATTGATCTGTCACAGTTTACTTGGCAGGATTTTTTTTTTTTCTGTCTCGGTGGTTCATAAAAGAAAGCTGTATCTTACGATCTACAGCATAATTGATTTCCTAAAGTATGATTAACATAACCAAACACAATGCCAGGTACTTTTTTAGGAGTTATCTCAGTTTATTTTTTGTAGACGCTTTCTCAAGATGCCATACAATGTAAAGTGTAAAATTCAGTGTGTTGTGGGTTTTTTTGTATATACACAGACTTATGCAACCATCACCACAATTAATTTTAGAACATTTTTATCATCCCGTAAAGAGAACCTGTACCCAATAGATGTCACCCCCATTTTATTCCAATCCATCCAGCCCTAGGCAATTGCTAATCTGCTTCCTAGTCCTATAGATTGGCCTATTCTGGACATCTTATTTATATGGAATTATATTATGTGTGGTCCTTTGTGTCTGGATTCTTTCATTTAGCGTAATACTTTTAAGGTTCATCCATGGTGTGATGTAATACCAGTCCTCCGCTCCTCTTTACAGATGAGTTATTCCGTTGTACGGGTATACTACGTCTTACTTGTCCATTCAGCGATTGGCGGACATTTAGATCGTCTCTGCCCTTTAGCTCTTACGAATAACGATAATATGAACATTTACGTAACAGCCTTTTGGCGGGCATGTCTTTACTTCTCTTGCGTACATACCCAGAAATGAAATTGCTGTGTCAAACCGTAACTCCAGGTTTAACTCTTTGAGGAGCTGCAGGCTATTTTCCAAAGTGGCTGCACCAGCTTGTATTTCTGCAAGCAGCGTGTAAGGGTTCCATTTTCTCCACATCCTTGCCAACTTGTAATTCTCTGGCTTTTTGGTGCTGGCTGTCCTAGTGGGTCTGAAGTGACGTCTCATTGTGGTTTTGATGTGCAGTTCCCTGATGACTAATGATATTGGACACCTTTTCATTCTGCTTATTGGCCATTTAGATATCTTCTTGGGAGAATGTTCACTTTATTTTTTGCCACAAACTTTCATTGAGCCTTTACCGTAGTCTGGGCAGGCGGGAGGCTGATTGCATTAATGGCCCCAACTCTTCTCTCCTCTCTGTATCCATATCCTTTGCCAAGTAATTTGGTAGTGCCCTCTCACTCAGGGTTGGAACCTAGCCACATGATTTGCTTTGTCCATTGAGATGTGAGGAGCTCACGCCTACGCTGGCCTGCTGGGGGATGAGCTAAGTGGTGCAGGGCTGAGCTGCCCCATCGTTCCAACCAAGACCATCCTAGATCGGCCACTAGCCAGGAAACTCCCAACATGTGAGCAGACCCAGCAAGTTTCGCAGGGCTGTCTGATGCCTTGCAGCTCACCATAGAGCAAATCCAACCCAGATCACCAGAACCCCAAAGATTCATGGGCCAAATAAACATTTATTATCTGCCACTGAGGAGTTGTGGGGGTTTGTTTTGCAGCTTTAGTATGGGACTAGATAACTGACCCTAGACAGTATCTTGCGTACTAATAATAAAAAGATGAAAGACACAGTCGCTGTGCTCGGAGGACCGTGTTGAATTAGGGAAAGCAGAAAAGTACCAGAGAGTAATAATACCGTTCCATCTGTGCTGTGGAAGACATTTGGATGCTCTTTTCACCTGTCGCTCTCACTGCCTATGTTGCAGAAGGAGGTGCCGAGAGCTTGAATGACCGAGCCTCCTAGCTCTTCCCACGGCTTTCCCAGCCTGGTGCGTTTCCGACTGGCTCCCTGGATGTTCACTGCAGAAGGAGGTGCCGAGAGCTTGAATGACCGAGCCTCCTAGCTCTTCCCACCGCTTTCCCAACCTGGTGCGTTTCTCACTGGCTCCCTGGATGTTCACTGCAACGTATCGTGTACCCACGTCGTGTTCCTCCTGGAGCCATTAAAGATGTTTGGGGGGGGGGGGGGTGCAGAGTTGGCATAACATGTTAATTATGAATCTTGGTTGCCCAAATTAGTGTACCAGCATAACTTTAATTAAGAGCCACTGCTTCCTGTTCCTCGCAAGTCCTGCCCTGATAAAATGGCTTACTGACCTTCCAAGTCTGTGCCGTAAGCCTTCTCTGGCTTCTCTTGCATTTCCTTGAGGCGGTTTTTGGTTCAGCCATGCTTTGGCTTCCCGTTAGTGACAGTGTAGCTTTAAGCCGACTTAAAAAAATAAAAATTTCTCTGGTTGCATTAGCTTTTGTGATCACGTCGTCCATACTGACACTTTATCAAACACTCTCACGATACTGAGCACAGGGAGGTGTGCGAGAAACCAGAACATTAAACTGGATCTGTAAAGTAATCTGTTTTTTTCTCTTTTCTTTCTCTTTCTTTCTTTCTTTCTTTTTTAAGTTCTAAGCCCTCTCCTTCAAAATGATAGGCCAACAACCTCTTACTGGAGAGATTATAAACCAGAGAGGTTTTAGGCATTTTAAGGGTATAGACAGATGCCTTTGAAAATCCGATGAAAGCTATGAACCCGCTTCCGAAGAAAGGCAGCACAGATGGATGGATATGGCAGTATTCACACATTTTCAGAGGCTCATCGCCAAAGCCTCAGGGTCTCTCGAAAGCCTTTAGGACCTGTCCTAAATGACTCACGTAGGGAGAGTGTGCGCTTCCAAAGGGTGGCACAGCTTGTTCCATACCTTTGGTCAGTAAGTGTGGTTGCCTACAAGCGTGTTGTACATGTGAATATGAGAGAAAGAGGGAGGCAGCTTTCACCATTAATAAGGGCCAGGGGAGTGTGCACTGTGGGGAGAAGAAAGACCTAAAAAAAAACTAGAGGATTTGCTTCCAGTCCATTCTCTGTCAGGGTGTCGCCATGGGCTCAAAGCAGTCACGCCCTCTTCCGAGCTACTGTGTCCTCTTCAATAAAAATGGCAGAGGTGGAGAAAGTGTATTGAAGCTACAATCAATGGCTACCCAAATGCTCGTCTGTGGAAGCATGCTGGGGTAGCGACATCCAAATCATTTGGAACGGTTGTTCAAATGTAGATTTTTTTTATTATTTTTTTTAATTTACTTATAGATACTGTGATTCACTAGGTTAGGGGATAGGTGAGACACAGGAATTTGTGACTTCTGAAGGCTCTCAGGTGGTTCCTATGGTCCGTAGGCGTGGTCAGGTATAGGAACCACCTGATTAAATGATCACTTCCAGTGCCACCCCCCCACACACACACAAGCCAGTGTTGGTGTGTGCGCATGCGTGTGTGTGCACGCTATGAATTAGGAAAGAGTGGGGTTTGCAGCCCTGAGCCTGGGAAATCCACTGAAACGGCTGCACTTTGCACAGTGTGGACAAATGCGGGCTTATTTTTATGCTGCCTGAATGCCCTCAGTAGCTATTCCGTGCCCAAGATGGTTGTGTCAGCCGCCACCAGCTGGGGCTGTTCCTGACGTGCTCGCCCGCCTCCCTGACGCTGGAGGCGCACTCCAGGGCAGGGCATGGGGCTGTTCGTGACGTGCTTGCCCGCCTCCCTGACGCTGGAGGCGCACTCCAGGGCAGGGCATGGGGCTGTTCCTGACGTGCACGCCCGCCTCCCTGACGCTGGAGGCGCACTCCAGGGCAGGGCAGAGACTCTCCGGGTCCATCTTCCCCTGATGGGCAGCTGTTGTCGCAGACACAGTCGGCAGATGGTCTGTGGTTAGGAACCTGTGTACGTGGGATGCTTCTGGGAGGGGGGATGTCTTTAAAGAGGAGGATAATGACTGAATACTTGTTAGTGAGGCTACTCTCCTCTTCTTTAGGGACACTCATTCTGTTTTATAGAGAAAAAAAAAAACACCAAGGTCTCTGACAGCCGAGGAGCTGGCTTTTCAGTGACCTTCTCAAGCCTTGGTGGCTTCGGGGAAGGCAGCAATGCTCTTGGCCCAGATGCTGGAGGCCTTGGCAATGGACAGAACTTCCGGGAGTTGGAGCAGAAGGAGACGCAATGCCACACTGTAATTAGGGGAAGGCCTCCCTGATCAGAAGGGAGGGAAAGCCCAGACCAACACGGTTTTATGACTATTGTGAATTTAGCTAGCTCTAACCCCAGGCTAGCGTGGTCCAGGATTCATGAGTTTTACCTGAATTATCTGAAAAGAGTTAAACCAAAGGATAATAGGTCTTCTCATCAATTCTGTCAGTTCAACACCTTTCCTGTCTCCTTCACCCCAAAAGCTACAGGTGCTCTAGATTGTCCTCAGGGCAGTGCAGACATGGCACTTGAACCTGCAGTTCCTGGGAGCAATGGACTTCTTTAAAGTCTGGCCATCCACAGCCTCTGATACTGAAGGAGAAATGGCGTTAGTCCGGTCATAGAGGAGGAATCTCTCACTAATTTCCATGAGCGCCTGGCCAAGGCGCTTTCCCTTTCTGGGCTCCAGTCTCCTCTTCCATAAAAGAACAGAGTTAGAACCAGAAGCTTATGGGATACCTTCTTCTGTAACACCCAACTCCATGTTAGTGGTCCATGGGTGGCCCTAGGAAAGAAGGCCAAGAACCAGGTCATCAGCGAGGTGAGGGAAGAACCTGGATGGAAACATGAGCAGTCCTGGGTTTCGGTTCCACTGCTGCACTTGACAAGAAACCTCTGTCCCTTTCTATACTTCAGTTCCCCGTCCTATAATATAACATTTCCAGATCAATCTCTCTAACTTCTAGGACTTGTGGGAGGGGGGCAGTTTTACATTCACAGCAACATTGAGAGGAAGGAGCAGAATCCCCATAGGCCCCCTGCTCCCACACATTCAGAGACTCCCCCATTATCCACAGGCCCCGCCAGAGTGGAACATTCGTTACAGCTGCTGAACCTACAGTGACGCCCTATTATCACCCAGAGTCCCTGGTTTACATTAAGATTCACTCTAATGCTTGGTGTTTGGACAAATGTATAATGCCATGTATCCATCACTGTAATAGCACGCGGACTATTTCACTGCCCTAAAGAGTCTGCGCTCCGCCTGTCCCTCTCTTCCGCCACCGCGCCGCCCCCCGGCAACCACTGACCTTCTTACTGTCTCCATAAATTTACCTTTCCCGGGATGTCATACAGTTGGAATCATCTAGTATGTAGCCTTTTCAATCTGGCTTCTTTCTAGGGCTTTTTTATGCCGTGATTTTCTTGTGCACTGAATTTCCCCGCCCCCCGCCCTCCAAACTCCAGTTTGGGAAGCTTGGGGGTGTTTGATAACACCCAGAAGCACTAGCATATATGCTCACCTGTTCCTTCCTGCAACGAGCGGCACAGCCCTGGCCCTATGGCCACCACGGGTGTGAGCGAGGGCAATGCGGAGGACACCTTGTGCCTCTCCAGCGTCAGCCCTGAGCTCTGTCAGCACTGGTCAGATCCAGGAGAGGCTATTTTTAGTGAGGGCACGCAGGTCCTTTACCTCCTGGAGGAAGCTGATGCCAAGAGGCAGAGCTGCATCCAAAGGCACCTTTGTTAGGTTAATAGAAAACAAAACCTCAATCTCCCACACTCCTTGTAGCAGCCATGTTCTAGTGAGTTGAATCATGCCGGTTGACTTTCCAATGGTTAAAAAGTCAGCTTTGCGTCCTTTTCGACGGCTAAAACTTTTTCCAAAACACGTGATCCCAGTTTGCCTCCTTTGGCGAGTGGCATTATGGTTCATGAACATGGAGCCCGTTGGTGGCAGCCGTGGCTGCGGCGGCTCCCCCCACCCTACCCCCTCGCGGGGACCCCGTCGCATCATTCTGAATGTTGGTCCTCACTGTTCCATCATATGAGGATGGTGCCAGACGCAGCCCCGACTAGGGATCAGACCCAGGGAAGTCCAGTGGAAGTGCGGTTTTAGGAATCAGGAAGAAGGCGGACAGTCGCTGAGCAGACGCGGTGCGCAGACTCCGGGCTGAGTCCTCTGCATACATTATACCCCCCCACCCGCACAGCGAGACGGTTCGCAGGAGAGGACACAGAGCAGAGCGGCAGAAAAGTTAAGGCTTCTGGGGGAGCCGGGTTGGAACCCTGACCCTCCCCAGATGCCCTGCTGCCTGATGCGCCCGATATCCTTTGTGGTTGGTCTGTTTATCCCGACACAGGACCAGCAATCAAGGTCTGAGTAGCTGAGTGTCCCAAAGCAGTCCCTTCTAGTTAACCGAGTTTTCACCATAAATGCCACCTAAAGTGAGGATTTTTAGATGAGTTGTTTTTGTGGGTTTTTTTTTTTTTTATCTCAAATAGCTTGGCTAATTATTCCTGGATATATCCTTGATTTTGCAGGAATGAATCCATTGCCTGGGTTATACTCTCCTTTTTTCTCCTCCAACTTTTCACTGTATTATAGATTTCTTACATTTGTCTTTAAAACTTGACTATCTCTATTCCAGTGTTTGCCCAAAGGTTCTAGTTAAATGTTGGTTGAAAAAATGAGAAAATGTATGACACTGTGTTTTATACTTAATATATAAGGTCTACCGGAAAGTTCTGTCCGTTTCTATCACAAATTTCAACACGTAAGCACATGTTTATTTGGCGCATGTGTGCCTATTTTTATCATTTAATGTATACATACTGACGTAGCAAATTAACTAAAACAAAGTTGATTCTCGTTAGTCTTATGTGTGAAGCAATAGTGTACCCATGGCTACTGATAAAGTTCATTTACGCCAATGTAATTTTTACGAATTTCAACAAGGAAGAAATGCTACAGAAGCATGTAGAAATTTATTGAAAGTGTTTGGTGAAGGAATAATACCGACTATCACTTGTTTTTTTGTCCTTACTAAATTTTTTGAAGGGCAAAAAATTCAAAAATGAAGAAGATATCAAACAAGCACTGGTTCAACTTTTGCATCAAAAGATAAAACATTTTTCAAAAATGGGATATACAAATTGCCCTCACGCTGGCAAGAAATCATTAATAATAATGGCAATTATATTATTTAATAAAGTTTATTGATGGTAAGAAAAATTTGTATTTTGTTTTATTCCGAAAACTTTCCGGTAGACCTTGTGTGTGTGTGTGTGTGTGTGTGTGTGTAATATACACCCTCAAATAATACATGATACTCATGATACTTGGTTTTATTTGTTTGGTATCAATTTTTAAGTATCATAAAATTGAATTTAAAATAGAAAAAAGAATCCTGCCTGAATAGGAGAGAATTCTAGAAATTAAAATTAATACAATACAGCAGGCCGACCCCTGCCGACCCAGGGGTACAATGACCTAAGCTCCACTTCACCTCTGCCACCAATTAGCTCTCTAACCTTAAGCCAGGCACGTTACCTCTCTGACCCGTTTCTGCAGGTGACGGGAGAAGGGGCCCATGCAGCCAGCAGCTGTTTCTCCAGCTCCCGCACCTATCCCCACACCTGCAGGCCCAGACAGCACGATGCCCCGTTCACACGCTCACTTAGGCTATCAGCGAAACCAGAAACCAACTAAAATTACCCCTTCTCCTTCTTGCGATCCTCAAGAAATTCAAGGTGACTGGTGTAATTAACTTCCCTCCTTGTGCCTTTCCAAACCCAACAAAGACCCTGGCGGAAAAGCGGTTGTTTTCATTTGCAAATGTTCCATTCAGCCTCCTTCCAAACAGCCACCCAGCATCTGTAGACTCTGCGGGGGAGGGGGGGGGGTCCGCACCTCCACCGTTTGCTATTGGATGACTTTCGTACAAAGGGAAGAGGGCTCCACAAAGCAATTCCCCCGGCCTATGGCATCCGATGTCCTGAGTCTGAGCCTGCGCAGACATCCGAAGGCAGGTGGAGGCGGCAGGTGGACACGTGACAACCCCACATGGAATGGACAGTTGGCGCAGAAAGGTCAGGAGTGAGATGGTAAGGAAAGAAAGCACGCGGAGCACCGAGCACCGTCCAGACGGCAGGAGGGGAAAATAAAGTGTCTTCCTCCGCAGGCACCACGTGGGCTGTGCCCTCATTTACCCATCGGCAGCTGTTGGCACTCCACTGTCCGTTGTGCAAGAGACAAGTTGATTACCAACTCACAGCAAATTTCTCTGAGCCCAACCTCTAGTTACAAACTATTTGTTTTCACCTCGCAGCTAGGCCAACAGTTTCAACTCAGGGCAAAACCTGGCATCATTGGGAGAACCAGCCTTGCCAGGGATATTGCAATAAACTTATACCAGAGTAGAGATTATCAAGAATTATGGTTACAAATTTGGCCCATGTTTCAGTTTTGTGGCAATCTGTACTTTTTTTCTTTTCTTTTCTTTTTTCAACCAGCAATGACTTGTGGACTTTAATATGTGTGTGTCAAGTGTCTAACCAGTGGGGGTAGGCATAAAATCTTTGATTCACCTTCATCATATGAAGCCACAATCAACTCCATAGCAGACATCTTGGGTTTTGTTTCTTTGAATTCCCCCTGCCACACATACACTACCACCACCACCACCTAAATGGCCACTGATCCAAAGGAAGTTATTAGAAAATCCAAGCTCTGTAAGAAGTTCATGGTCCAGAATTCTCTCCGCCCTCCCCTCTACCCCAAGTTTATCTTAAACCATGACGTAGCATTTCCTGTTGCTTCAACACAGGTGGGCTCAGATATAAGGCATGCCAGGTCCTCAGGAGGAAGAGGGAACAGCATAGACTAGGAATAAAGTGACTAGAGGAGTCGATTTCTCTCTGGGGACCTCACTAGGTACACCAAAACCCTTGGAAGTAAGAAAAGCAGTTCCTTGAAGGTTTGCATTTCTCTTTTTCACTATTTTATTGGTTGTCCAAGGACAACCTTGGACAATATGCTCAAACCCCTGAACTGCTTCCTCACCTGTGAAATAGGGATGATAATACATACCATATAGTGTTGCTTTGAGGATTAAAATTGATGAGGGGTTTAAGATTATGTTTAAACTACAAAGAGCGGCATAAACATAAGATATCGTTATCATTGGAATCATAGCAGTTGGGCGAGACGTTGATCATCCCTAAAGTTCACTGGCACATGATTTAGGGCTCCTCTCTGCATAATACAGACCAGCCTCGCATTCGATCTGTTGACCCTGGTGCTTATATTCCTATTTTTTTTTCTTTTCCAGATGCATAAAAACATAATTAATAGATACCAGTCAATTTACTTTTGATGTGATCGTAATTAACAGCGAGCCAAAACCATGGCCTTGCTTAATCCTTGGGAGGCTCAGCTTTTAGGCTAAGTGTCATTCATTAATTCAATCATTGCTTTCTATTTAAATAAATTGGTTTTTCATAATGTAGTTATGCCAACAAACATATGGTTACCCGTTTTCTCCTGCTCAAGTATTTTGAAGCTATTAAGCAGAATTTGATTATATTTAACTGTGATCACATACCCTCTGTGTTATTGGGCTCGTCAGGTCGCAGTTTAATAATTACCGAGCCTCTGTTATGTGCAAAGCATTTGGAGGGACCTGGTCAAGGGGAAGAACAGCCTTTGAAACTAAATAGAATCGGGCTCTATTTCCAACTCTTCTGTTTCCTATTTTCATCATTTGGAGAAAGTTGCTTTATCTTTCTGGGCCTGTTTTCTCTTTGGTAAAATCGAGGATGTAATACCTGTCTCTCAGATGAGAATTACCCATGATAATATCTATAATGCATCTGGCATAAGACCTGAGAGTAGGTTTGCTAGAGCACCTTCTCATTTAGTTCTATTTCTCTCTCCCCCCTTCCCAGCCCCACACGTCAAGCACGCTGTTTCTCCCTGTAGAGACGATTGTTTCTTTTCAAGAACTTACCATCTAACAGAAAAGAGAAATATACACAAGCAATTTCAATGCAAAGCAAGACTAAATTGGTTCTAAAATAAAGGTTCAAACAAAGTTTCACAGCATCACAGAGGAAGTGGATTAATTCCCCCCAAATGGAAAGGCTTTGTCGTGTCTTCAAAGGCTAGCGGGATCCCCACAGGCGGACAAGAAGGAATATTTACTTAGGTAGTGATCACAGAAGAGATGATTCCACCGTAGCGCCATGAAGATTTCATTTGCGTCTGGTCGTCTGAGTGGGTGGCACCGTAGCGATGACGATTTTCAGGCAGCGCCCTGCATCTTCTTAGGGATCCTGGATGAATGTCCTTAGGGTTTTGATCACCAACAGTTGCCTCTTGTGAGCTGGAGAGAATGAGGTTGATCAAGCAATCCAAAAAGTCATGTCAGTATCCTCCTAGTTAGAAAGTCTGGCACAGGCAAGGTGAGGAGCAAAGAATCCACAAGGCATTTTATTTTCAATTACAGTTGACATTCAGTATTATTTTGTATTAGTTTCAGGTGTATAGCATAGTCGTTAGACAATCATATACAGTATTTACAAAGCGTTCCCCCTGATCTTTCAAGTACAGAACTGGCCCCGCACATGATTATTAAAATATTAGTGACTATATTCCCTCTGCTGTGTTTCACATCCCTGTGACTATTGTGTAACTACCAATTTATAGTTCTTAATGTCTTCACCTTTTACACCCAGGCCCCAACCCCCCCCCCCCTTCCCTCTCATCCCCATCAGTCTGTTCTCTGTATCTTTGAGTCTGTTTCTATTGTGTTTGTTCATTTTACTCTTTAGGTTCCACATATAAGTGAAATTACATGATATTTGTCTTTCTCCGTCTGACATATTATTTCACTTCGCACAATACCCTGTAAGTCCATCCATGTCGTCGTAAATGGTAAGATTTTGTTTTTTATGGTTGAGTAATATTCCATTGTATATATGTACCACAGCTTTTTTTATCCACTCGTCTATTGATGGGCACTTGGGTTGCTTCCATATCTTGGCCATTGTAAATAATGCTGCAATGAGCATATGGGTGCTTATATTCTTTTGAATTAGTGCTTTGGGTGTCTTTAGCAGACTCTCTGGGTCATAAAGCAGCACCATCTTTTATTTTCTGAGGAACTTCCACACTTTCCTGCAGTGGCTGCGCCAATCTGCACAGGCTATTCCATTTAACAAATACTAGTTGAACACCTATTGTGTGCTGACCACCGTATATCTCAATCAAATGAATGTAAAGAGGGGATATTAAGAGGACCCAAAATGGAAGACTGTTAGGCAACATTAGACAAGCGCAGTGGACAAGTCATGAATGGAGTGCCTAGCTCTTTGTCTACTTCTTCAGGTACTGGGTGTGTGACAGCGATACTGTTACTGTTACTGTGCACAGAGGACAAACTATGCTGTGGGTACTTACGTGATCTCACTCACTCATTCTAAAGCTCTTAGATCTCATTCTATCGATGCAGAAACTGTAAGGAGTCAGGTAACTTGCCCAGTGACATTGGTGACATACATGGGAGAGCTTCGCCTTTAATCTCTGTCTGTTTTACTCCAAGATGTGTCCCCTTGAGCAATGCGCAGTGCTGCTTTCATGCGTGTTGACTCTTGGATAACTTTCCTTGTCCCAAAAGTGGAGATGACGTATCTGAAGGTGGTGATGGTTTGGAAACTACTGTGTATGTGAGTCATTGCTGCAAGCAGCCTTTAGTGCATTGTTTAAAACCATAGTAATGTTTGACCATATGACCAGGATGCAACCTAAACATTGTAGAATTAAAACTGATCCACCTACTCCTCTAACCATTTTATGAAAATAGTGAATTTAAGGTCAAGTTTATCTGTACACACATTTCAGGCAACAAATACTTAAGCTCAGTATGTTCTCTGAGTACAAACCGCGTCCCTGCTCTTAAGTCCTCACAGCCTAACAAGGAAGACGCACTTGCAAGCAAATACGTTGCAGTTCATTTTGGTGAATTCAGAAAGAGATCTGAGTTCAAGGCAGTGGATTAGCAGTGAGGAAAGAATGCTCGCAGAGGAAGGTGACCGGGAAGGAAAGCAATCATGGGTTTGCCAAATGCAAGAAGTACGATCCCAGTCACCTGTCACTTAAGCCAGAGATTTATCACTTGCAGCTTAGGGACCGCTGTTACGCCAGCAGCACTGTCCTCCTGCAAACAGGAGTCGGCCCAGGGGCAGGCTCATCGGACCGTCATGTCCTCGCTGAGCTCCCCTCTCTTCTTGTCACGGTGGCACAATCATCGGAGCTCCAGCTAAGCGAGGGAAATCGGAGGCCAGGACTCCTGTGGAGCAGTACGCGAGCCAGGGTCCCAGGCCACCACCCAGCATAAGCCCAGGTTTCTCCCGGATGGAGCCATTCAAGCATGGGGCGCACCGGGCCCCTTCCACGGCCAGCAGGCAGGGAGGCAACAGAGAAGTCGGCCGCTGTCGGGGCGCCGTTGGGGCTGGCTGCACTGGGCAGGCTGTGGTCTCGGCAAAGGGCCCGGAAGGTGATGTGAAGGTGAGAATACGTGCCTCATGCCGAGAAGCGTTGAGTCTGGGGGCACCGCCAATCTTCATCCATCGGTGAGCCATTTCCCCGCTATCCTCCAAGGTGAAGACCCAGAGTCACCTTCCGGGATTCACAGGTCAAGGGTGCGTGGACCTACTAGGCTAGATATTTACAATGGAAAATGCAACTCTGTGTGTGAGTTTGGGGCTGCTTGGGCGTGAGGGCTCAGCACGGGGAAACAGGCACCGGGAGCCAGTCCAGGCTGGGGGTCAGGCGAGACTTTCCCATGGCAACGTAGGGAAACAGCCAGGTGGAGCGGGGGGTGAGGGCGGGAGTGGGCGGACAGCTGGTCTCGGAGCAGAGGAAGAGCCACCCGCAGGCTCTCAGAGGCAGAGCGCGGTGGGCTCGGGAGCTGTAAACCCAGCAACGTGGCCTGGAATGTTCCACGCAAGGGCGGAATCCCAGGGGAAGTTGCATGCCCAGGCCTGTCTGCAGAACGCTGAAGAAGCTAATGACAAGCATACCGAACTTGTTCCTTTAAATGGGGGGGGTTATAGTCCGTTAGCATAAAGTGAATTACAAATAGACATAGCACTATGGTGGAAGTCTTCCATGAGAAAACACTGTGGCTGAGAACTAAATTATATGACAAATGCTAAATGCCATTGAATTTCAGAAGAAAGGGGAAAAGAAGCTGGGAAACTAAATTTAGTTAGTTATTCTGCTGTCGTATAATCTGTCTAGAGGTAGATAGAGTACGCGAGGTAGGCTTTTCATCCCTGGGGTTAGCAAGTTCAGGAAGGTAAAGTAACTCGCCCAGAATCACACAGATTATTAGCAGCAGAGACAGGGCTTGAACCTGGGTCTGTTCACTACTAAGCCCTGTTGAAGTGATCCGAGCAAGCTTCCTGGAGGAGGAGAAATGGGGTTCTATGGAAACGCTCCATAGTAAGTTCTGTCGTGTTCCCATGGAGAATGGAGAACTAAAAAGAGCAAGCACGGCCTTTTGTCGTCAGAGAAGAATGGACTAATGCCTGATACCACCTACCCTTGTTAAAAGGAAGATTGCAGTCCAAGGGGCCCTGGTTTCCATTTAACAAAGGAAGTCTTTTCTCCAGCCCTGTGCAGAGAGAACGCACTTCCGAGCTGTCCTGTCACAGGTGATTACAACACCCAGGTGCTTACGTGACGGATGGCAGGCCTGCATTTTCAGGCAGCTGTTAAAATGCTGCTTAGCATATAAACAGAGAAAGGATATTTCCATTCTTGCCATATGTCAAAGGAGCGGTAATTCCCAAAGGCCAGAACGAGTTAGTAGCGCATTCTTTGGAACAATCCAGCTGACCATGGGACAAAGGTCTTTGCAAGTTAAGCCTCCACGTATTTAATAAATGTCAGCTTTTCCACATTAGATTGGGCATCGAAAGAAGAAAAAAATCAAGAGCCTAATCTGGTTGGGGAAAGAAACTGACTTACATGGAGTCACTTGGCACGTCAGAAGACAGCACCAGAACACCACGTGTCATTTCATGGCACAGCCTCAGGCTTCGGGGTCAGACAGCCCTGGTTCAAATCCCAGTCCTGCCACTTACTAGCTGTAAAATTTGGAGCAAGTACTCTGAGCACTGGTTTTCTCATTTATAAAGTAGGACTAGTAATAATAACTACTTCACTGTTACATAATAGTGTTATATTATACCTACTCATATTATACAAGATATGAAATGATGCACAGATATTGTTAAGGATAAGGACTGGCACTTAGTAAGAATTCAAAAAATATTGCACATCATATTCTTATAATAAGAGCAAAAGTCTATATGTGGTAGGCATAGCATGGGGCTTAAAGAAAAAGAAGATGCCACACGCAGAAAGAATGACAGACACAGAGTCATCGTCATCCAACATTAAATTCTACTGTGTGCCAGGTATGAGAGGGGTGGTCCACTTGTAAAGAGCCTCCCAGTCCCGTGGAGGAAGTTAACAAATAGCTTTTTGTTAGGATTAATATAATAAGGTCAGATAAGAGACCATTTGCGCCCTGGCCGGTTGGCTCAGTGGTAGAGCGTCAGCCTGGAGTGTAGAAGTCTCGGGTTCGATTTCCGGCCAGGGCACATAGGAGAAGCACCCATCTGCTTCTCCACCCCTCCCCCTCTCCTTCCTCTCTGTCTCTCTCTTCCCCTCCCGCAGCCGAGGCTCCATTGGAGCAAGAAAGATGGCCCGGACGCTGGGGATGGCTCCTTGGCCTCTGCCCCAGGCGCTAGAGTGGCTCTGGTCGCAACAGAGCGACGCCCTGGAGGGGCAGAGCATCGCCCCCTGGTGGGCAGAGCGTCGCCCCCTGGTGGGCGTGCCGGGTGGATCCCAGTCAGGCGCATGCAGGAGTCTGTCTGACTGTCTCTCCCCGTTTCCAGCTTCAGAAAAATACAAAAAAAAAAAAAAAAATAGACCATTTGCCCTATACCCTTCAGGGAGAGATCCCACTGAATACTTCTCTGGACTCAGGGTCAAACAGCATCTCTCCTCATTAACCTGCCCGGGGAAACAAGGCACCCTGCTCGCTGAGTGTATTCTCAACCCATGCCAGGTCCACCTCCCCATCTCTAAATGTCTCCTATTTAGGAAGCCCTAGCAGCTGACTTTTTATAACATCCGTGACATGCCAGGAATTGTGTAGGTTTATTTTAGATGATATCCATAAGGGTTCTTCTGGGGAGTTCCTTTTACTTCCACGTCACAGATGAGGAAACTGAGGCTCAGGGGAGATAAGTAACTCACACACATCCCTTTTCGACCTGGTCTATACCAAGCTGACCAGATTCATCTTTTACCACATTTCCTTCCCAGTTCCTCCTCCCCAGACTCTATGCTTTAACCACTTTCAACTACTTTGGAGCAGGCTCAGCCAACGGCAGCCCATTGGCCGAATCAGCTACAAGAGGCGAGCGGCTGCGACGGAAACGCGGGACCCGCAGCCTAGACTACTGACCTCCTTGGTCTTCACCGACCACGTTTGCTGACACCTGCTTTAGAGCTTTCACACCTCCACTCCCCTGCCCGTCACTTCTTTCCACCAGGTGTGCCATTTCTTTCATCAGGATGTGATGACCTTTGGCTATTGACTCAAAACCCTCTGAGGACACTTCCCTAATTACTCAAGGAGTTCGTGGCTTCCTCTCTTGGGTCCCCACTGTTCTGTGCACACTTCTTCTTGGCATTTGTCACATTATATTTCAGTTTTAAGGGACAGGGACCTTATTTTATGCATCTTTATATCTTATCACGCCACCCAATTTCTTGAACATACTGGGTTCTCACTTAATATTCCCTGAAAGTTGTTCCTGCCTTCCCTGCTTCCAGCAGAGTGTGGCCATATGATGAGAGGACCCCAGAGGCAGGGAGGGGTGCCCGAAGGAAGTGCCCGCGGCCAGAAGCCACAGTTCAAGAGAAGCGGTGTTGCTCCTCCCATCCTTGTGTCTGTCGTCTCATCACCTGAGTGCCCTGGGGCAAGTCCCTTCGCCTGTCTGAGCCTGCATGTCTTCATCCACACTGAGAAGGGGGTGGACTAAATTATAGGAGTCCTCCTTATTCATGGGGGGATACCTTCCAACACCCCCCAGTGGATTCTTGGAACCACGGATAAGACCCAACCCTGTATATCTACTGCTCACAAAAATTAGGGGATATTTTATAGCTTTATATTCATTTTGAAATATCCCCTAATTTTTGAGAAGTATATGTTCCTTCCTATATGTACACAACTGAGGCACAGCCAGAGATTAACAAAAATAACTAAAAACAGTTACAACGGCATGCTATAACAACAGTTATGTTGTTATATCTCTCGTGATATCTCATTGTACTGTTCTCCTGCTTCTCGTGAGGATGTGACGAGTTAGAGCCAGGAAGCACTGCAAGATCAGGACAGGCGATCTGATGGCAGAGACGGCATTTGGTGACTGACGGGGGGAGGGGGCAGCGTGTACAGTGTGGACACACCGGCCAGAGGCATCCTTCCCAACACACACGTGTGTGATTTAAAACATATGAATTGTTTATTCCTGGAATTTAACATGTAATATTTTCAGACTGAGGTTGGTCTCATGAGTGAGCTGGAACCATGGAAGGCAAAGCCCTGGGTGGGGAAAGACTGTGTAGGTTGTGTGTCTTTTCTGCCCTAAGACGTCGATGTGACTGTGATGTGACCGAGGGGGCCGCAGTGAGAAATACAGTTAGCCAGGGAGGCACCTGAGTCCCAGCCTCTCCTCCTTCTTGTCAAGAGAGGTTTTGTTTGCAAGAACCTTAAGAATGTTCCAGAAGAACAAGGTTAGGTGTCCATGACTACACTCCCAAAGCTATTTATTTTCTCTATCTTTTTTTTTAAGAATATTAATTAGCAAATCGCAAAGCTCTCTTCTTGTTTTCATGCTTATTGAACTAAACCACCATCACGCGGCCTCCCCAGGGAGATACGGCCTTTGGGATGTGACGTATGGCAAACAGGGACCAAAAAGGGGCGGTCACATCCCTACCATCCATTCCCACAATCAGATCTCACAGCCCCAGTCAGCCCCAGCCTCGCCTGGAGCGTGCTCCCCAAACCCAGTCAGCTCCAGCCTCGCCTGGAGCGTGCTCCCCAAACCCAGTCAGCCCAGCCTCGCCTGGAGCGTGCTCCCCAAACCCAGTCAGCCCCAGCCCTCACGGGGAGCATGCTCCCCAAACCCAGTCAGCCCCAGCCCTCACGGGGAGCATGCTCCCCAAACCCAGTCAGCCCAGCCTCGCCTGGAGCGTGCTCCCCAAACCCAGTCAGCCCCAGCCTCGCCTGGAGCGTGCTCCCCAAACCCAGTCAGCCCCAGCCCTCGCCTGGAGTGTGCTCCCCAAACCCAGTCAGCCCTAGCCTTGCCTGGAGCGTGCTCCCCAAACCCACTCAGCCCTAGCCTCGCCTGGAGCATGCTCCCCAAACCCAGTCAGCCCTAGCCTCGCCTGGAGCGTGCTCCCCAAACCCAGTCAGCCCCAGCCCTCGCCTGGAGCATGCTCCCCAAACCCAGTCAGCCCAGCCTCGCCTGGAGCGTGCTCCCCAAACCCAGTCAGCCCAGCCTCGCCTGGAGCGTGCTCCCCAAACCCAGTCAGCCCAGCCTCGCCTGGAGTGTGCTCCCCAAACCCAGTCAGCCCCAGCCCTCACGGGGAGCGTGCTCCCCAAACCCAGTCAGCCCCAGCCTCGCCTGGAACATGCTCCCCAAACCCAGTCAGCCCCAGCCTCGCCTGGAGCGTGCTCCCCAAACCCAGTCAGCCCCAGCCTCGCCTGGAGCGTGCTCCCCAAACCCAGTCAGCCCAGCCTCGCCTGGAGCGTGCTCCCCAAACCCAGTCAGCCCCAGCCTCGCCTGGAGCATGCTCCCCAAACCCAGTCAGCCCCAGCCCTCACGGGGAGCGTGCTCCCCAAACCCAGTCAGCCCCAGCCTCGCCTGGAGCGTGCTCCCCAAACCCAGTCAGCCCAGCCTCGCCTGGAGCGTGCTCCCCAAACCCAGTCAGCCCCAGCCTCGCCTGGAGCATGCTCCCCAAACCCAGTCAGCCCAGCCTCGCCTGGAGCATGCTCCCCAAACCCAGTCAGCCCCAGCCTCGCCTGGAGCGTGCTCCCCAAACCCAGTCAGCCCCAGTCCTCACGGGGAGCATGCTCCCCAAACCCAGTCAGCCCCAGCCCTCACGGGGAGCATGCTCCCCAAACCCAGTCAGCCCCAGCCCTCACGGGGAGCGTGCTCCCCAAACCCAGTCAGCCCCAGCCTCACCTGGAGCGTGCTCCCCAAACCCAGTCAGCCCAGCCTCGCCTGGAGCGTGCTCCCCAAACCCAGTCAGCCCAGCCTCGCCTGGAGCGTGCTCCCCAAACCCAGTCAGCCCAGCCTCGCCTGGAGCATGCTCCCCAAACCCAGTCAGCCCAGCCTCGCCTGGAGTGTGCTCCCCAAACCCAGTCAGCCCAGCCTCGCCTGGAGCGTGCTCCCCAAACCCAGTCAGCCCAGCCTCGCCTGGAGTGTGCTCCCCAAACCCAGTCAGCCCCAGCCCTCACGGGGAGCGTGCTCCCCAAACCCAGTCAGCCCCAGCCTCGCCTGGAGCATGCTCCCCAAACCCAGTCAGCCCCAGCCTCGCCTGGAGCATGCTCCCCAAACCCAGTCAGCCCAGCCTCGCCTGGAGCATGCTCCCCAAACCCAGTCAGCCCCAGCCTCGCCTGGAGCATGCTCCCCAAACCCAGTCAGCCCAGCCTCGCCTGGAGCGTGCTCCCCAAACCCAGTCAGCCCCAGCCTCGCCTGGAGTGTGCTCCCCAAACCCAGTCAGCCCCAGCCCTCACGGGGAGCGTGCTCCCCAAACCCAGTCAGCCCCAGCCCTCACGGGGAGCATGCTCCCCAAACCCAGTCAGCCCAGCCTCGCCTGGAGTGTGCTCCCCAAACCCAGTCAGCCCCAGCCCTCACGGGGAGCATGCTCCCCAAACCCAGTCAGCCCCAGCCTCGCCTGGAGCATGCTCCCCAAACCCAGTCAGCCCCAGTCCTCACGGGGAGCATGCTCCCCAAACCCAGTCAGCCCCAGCCCTCACGGGGAGCATGCTCCCCAAACCCAGTCAGCCCCAGCCCTCGCCTGGAGCATGCTCCCCAAACCCAGTCAGCCCCAGCCCTCGCCTGGAGCATGCTCCCCAAACCTGTCTCATGACAAGTGTCACAATGAGTCATGTTTTGGGGTTTTTTTTAAAGATTTTATGTATTGAATTTAGAGGAAGGAGAGGGAGATAGAGAAAGGGGAGAAGGGAGGAGCGGGAAGCATCAACTTGTTGTAGTAGTTGCTTCTCATATGTGCCTTGACCTGTCAAGCCTGGGGATTCAAACCAGCAACCTCAGCACTCCAGGCCGACACTTTATCGACTGTGCCGCCACAGGTCCCCCGACTTGGTGTCCCCGGGAATGGGGCTGAGGAATCTCCGTGTTCACAAGCAGTGATTCAACAGGCGAGTTCGGGAACCTGACTCAGGAGTCTGACTCAGTGTGAAGGTCGACTGGCCCCTAAGCCACAGAGGCCCATCATCACCGTCGGTCACAATAGCAGCTCCATTTGTCCCCCAGACAAAGGGTGACAGAAGGAGAGCCCTTGCTGGAAGGGAGGCCTTTTTCAAGCCTTGCTGAGGTGCCTTCGGGTCGGGCTCATGTGCACACCTGCATGTTTCCCCCAATTCCCCAGCATAACCCTCGGTGAATAATTGCAGTTTGGCTAATTGAATCTGAGAGCACCTGTTTCTTAATCAACATTAATGCATCTCATAGACAAAGAATTTCTAATGAAGCATTCTAAGGGGGGGAAATGATTTAAAATTTTTAAAGCAATTATCTGCAGGCCAGAATCCTGTCTAGGGAGGTGGGGGGAAGAACAGGATTTCTAGATAGGCAGGGAGCCCCGACATGCCAAGCCCACCCTTCGAGGCACAGCTCTACCCACTCATCTTTCCCTCGTGTTTGGAAAAAGAAAAATAGTGCCTGTAACCTGCCGGCCCCCAGACGCCTGTGCCCTGGCTTCCACAGAAGCCCCTCCCTGGCACTGACCGCTTAGTGGCTTTCCGTTTCCCTCAACTCCAGGTCCTGCCCTTTCCACCACAGACTCTCTCTTGATCTTACTGTGGATCAAATAATGTCCAGTCATGCCCTGGCCAGATGGCTCAGTTGGTTAGAGCATCGTCCTGAAGCACAGAGGTTGCTGGTTCAATCCCAGGTCAAGGCACGTACAGAAAAAGATAGTTCTGTCTCTCTCTCTCTCACCCTTTCTCTTGCTAAAATCAATAAAAATAAACATTATATATATATACACATACATATATATATACATATATATACATACATATATATACATATATGTATATATACATATATATGTATGTATATAATATATATATATATGTTTAGTCCAGAAGGGTTGGACTAAACCTTATGGCAGAGACCTCCAGGGGGCAAGAAACTGGGTTCTGTGACATTAGCAGAGAACACGGGTCTCAGGGCTCCTGCTCCGTCAACAGCTTCAGTTCGGGGGCTTCTTTCCCCAGGAAAACTTCCCCATCTCTCCTCCCTGCCCCACCTGAGCTAGACGGCCTCATTTCTGTGATCTCCTCCACCATACCTTCTAGCACGTTCTACCCCGGTTGTCTGTTTATTGACTCTCCCTCCTGAGCGGGAGCAGAGACAGCACCCTGCGCTGGGTCCCCTCCTGGCAGAAACCCTCCGAAAATGTCAGCACTTGACAACTTTGAGTTGAACAAATGGCTGTGCCCAGGGTTATTTCCTCCGTGTAAAGGTGTTCGATGCGATTTTACAGCTCTCAGGGCTATTAGCATCCTGGTCAAGGCATGTGTTCTGCAATCTCATCTAAACCGATGGAACAAAGCCTCCTAACAAGGTGTGAAATCTGTAAGACCGCGTCATCCGGATCCGCTCCAGCGGCCCTGTCTGCACGGCACCTGTGCGATGATCACGGCCCCGAACCAGCCAAAAGGCAGCAAGCCGGCCAGCCAGGCTTCACTTCCAAGACGTGCTGCGTCTGAAGGACTTGCAGCCTCCGACAGTGGTCCTCCTTTGATCCATCCATTCAGTCTTGGGAGAGCCACCTGTGTGCCTAGTACTGGGTTTGCCCCATGGACCAGGACACTCGGAGTTAATGAGTCCTAGGGAGCTGGCCCAAGGCAAACAAATAGCCAGAAGGCTGTGTCAATCTGAAGCCTGCTGTTATCATTTAGAACAGGGTTGCTCTTTCCATGGGCTCTGTCTTTTATCCAAGTCAGCTTCTGTCCACTATCATTTGCCAAGAAGAGGTGCTCACGGAGCCTCAACTCAGACCAAAGGGGAATAGACATTTATTTTTGACAGAGACAAAGAGAGGGACAGATGAGGACAGACAGACAGACAGGAAGAGAGAGACATGAGAAGCATCAATTCTTCATTGCAGCTTCTTAGTTGTTCATTGACTACTTTCTCATATGTGCCTTGACCGGGGAGAGAAGGGCTACAGCAGAGCAAGTGACCTCTTGCTCAAGCCAGAGACTTTGAGCTTCAAGCCAGTGACCTTTGGGCTCAAGCCAGCGACCATGGGGTCATGTTTATAATCCCACACCCAAGCCAGTGACGCCACGCTCAAGCCGGATGAGCCCACACTCAAGCCAGCAACCTCAGGGTTTTGAACCTGGATCCTCCGCGTCCCAGTTTGACACTCTATTCACTATGTCACTGCCTGGTCAGGCAGGAAATAAATTTTCTTATATATATTTTTTCATATATTTATATTTTCTGCCCACGCTAAGAGGAGCTGTAGGAACCAATCCTGCCCCCACGAAAGGTGAGACCTCATTGATGGCCACATTCTAAAAATGTTAACATCTGCAGTCTGGTCACTGTTCCATCTTGTGCTCAGCCCGGGAGCTATTTATAATATTTAAGGTGACTTTGCATATATCTGATCATTCCCATTATATGCTATTTTTATTACTCAAGTGCTAAACTACCGTTCACTGTTCTCTCATCTTTCTTGATCTCTCGGCCAATTTATCCCAAAGCCACCTCCGACGCCTCCACTTGGATATTTCACAGGCACTTCAAACACAAATGTTTGAAATGAAATTGATGGTTTTAGTCCCAAACCAAGGCCTCCTCTTATCTTCCCTATCTCAATAAATGCCTCTACTCTCCACACAATTGTAAGCTAGGAACTACAAATCACATTTGATTCCCCCCTCTCTCTCTCTGTCTCATTTTGCACAGCCTGTACACTGCTTCCAACGCCAGTCCTTCTGTAGTGGACGTACCCTCGCCCTCATCTGTTTCGACTGGGCATCAAGATGCAGTGACCACCCGGCTACCAGCTACCTGGGCTTCCTCTGGTGGCCAGAGTTGCCCAAGCCAGGGCAGGTCTGGGGCACCAGGAGCACTCCTCATCCAGTGATTGCATGTGGGTGCTGTACAGATATCCCAGCTCCCCTGCCTCACCCTCAGGGGGATATTCCAAGGCCTGGCTGGCTGTCCAGGGAAGCAGCCAATAGCCACAGAGGGCTTCTGAGCACGTGTGCAGAAGCTAGAGCAGGGGTCGGGAACCTATGGCTCGCGAGCCAGATGGGGTTCTTTTGATGGCTGCATCTGGCTCACAGACAAATCTTTAATTTAAAAAAATGTTAAAAATATAAAATGTTCTCATGCATTACAATCCATTCATTTCCTACTGCTCATGTTCATGGTTGCGGGTGGCTGGAGCCAATCACAGCTGTCCTCCGGGACAACACCAAATTTTTATTGGCTAATGTTTAACATACACGGGTCGTTGTATGGCTCTCACGGAATTAAATTTTAAAATATGTGGCGTTCATGGCTGTCTCAGCCAAAAAGTTTTCTGACCCCCGAGCTAGAGCAACCGAGAAACAAATTTCCATTTTATTTCACTTTAATTTATTTAAATTAAAACCTGCCGCTCAAGTCAGCTATTGGGAAACTCTTAAGTACTTTAATACAACTGAGGTTATATGCATCTACCTTTTCAACTCTCACTTTCATGAAATCTAACCACAGATCGAGCATTTCCAAAGATAATTCGGTGTTCAAACACAGATGTGCTGTGTGCCATGCATGCTGAATTCTGAAGATTTAGTACAAAAAAAAATGCATGTAAATAGGTCATCAATAATTTTTATTCTGACTTGATGTTGAAATGATCATCTTTGGGATACATTAGACTAAACAATATATTTTCTTAAAATGAATTTGACCTGTGGTAGGGTGATTTTTGTTTTGTTGCCTTTTTTTAACGTGGTGACTATAAAATTTTAAATTACACATATGGCCTGTACTGTATTTCTGCTGGACGGTGCTGCTCCAAAGCTCTCTACTGGCGAGATCTGGCTTCAGGCACCCGGAGTAGCCGGATTCCTCACTGCCCTTGGACTCCTGCCCTTCCCTGACTCATATCCCCTTCCCATGCTGCTGTTTCCCGACATCCCCTCCCAAACAAATGACTGTGTCGGGCTTGTTCGCTTTGAAGCGATGCAGACCAAGACACCTAGACCACCTCCATGGCAAAAGGATGAGTCCTTCGCGCTCTTCGGGCCTCCTCACTGGGTTCCTGGCTTCTGTTCTTCTCTACTTTCTTGCCTTCTTTACAAATCTCAGCATATCACACTCTCATTCAAAAACTTTTCAGTGCCTTTCCACTGATCTAAGATAAACAAACAAACAAACTAAAACCTAGGCTGTCCTAGCTCTGACCCCCAAGGTCCCGCACAGGTGGCCGGCCACCTTGCCAACTCCGTCCGGTCACATGCCCCCCCCACCCCACCCCCCCCCCCCCCCCCCCCCCGTCTTTCAGTTTTCTGGTTCAGCCACACCTGTTGCCTTTCAGGGTCCTGGGGCCACGTGTTGGGATCATCCTTCACCTCCCTCCACATAAATCCTTGTGGCCAGCCTCCTCCTGGGCACCCCTCCGAGCCCACTGTATGCCCCTTGCTCAAAGGAAATGCCCTTCCGCTTCTAGACAAGAGCGTGCCAGGCCCCCACCGCGCGCCCTCTGCTTCCTCGCTTAGCCCTGATGACCATGTAACCGCGTACGTAATTGCCAAGTGCCTTTCTCCACCGTGGAAACGGAGGCTTGACGAGGACTCTTCATTTTAAAACCCATGTCCTGGCACACGGTAGACCCTCCGGAAATGTGTGTGGAATAAATGAAAAACGGAGCCTCACTGTTAACTATTTATTCTTGGATTTGATTCTTCATATTTGTGTCTCGGGGGGGGGGGCTAGTAAATAATCTTCCCTACCCCCCTCCCCTTTTATCCTGCCTGGTTTAAATTAAGTAAGAGATAAACTCAGGAGTCAGCCAGTTGGAGAACAAAATGTCAGCTTTCTTAATGGTGAAACTGTACTGGAGGATGTGGTTAAGGTGTGTTATAAAGTGAGTTTAAGAACATACTCCCCCCCCCTCAATTGCCCTATATTGAACTTAACCTTCTGACCCATAAGCCTGACCGTAGAGGGGACAGGTTTTATCATAGAAGTCCCCGTGTGGCCAAGACAACCAACCAGAGCACCCCTCAGTGAGTGGGTTGTTCTAAGCAGAGACTAAGGCACTGAACTTTGAGGGCCCACTTTTCTCTCTTAAACTCACCAATCAGAAAAGTCTGCCCTCTCTTCTTTGGAGAGGAGAGAGAAGGGGACAGAGGGACCAGAAGTGTTTGATCTGGGCAGGGTCTCTTCCCATGAGTCTGAGCATGGGAAACAAGGGTGTCCCCTGAGAACCTAGAACTTGCTTACGTACCGGTAGGAGCATGAAAGTGAACACCACTGCTAGGAGGGTCAGGTGAGTCAGGGTATGTGGACGTGCACTGGAAAGTGCTATGAGATTAGAAGCTATTATTAAGAACCCTCCCATACACCTAGGCTAACTGGCATCTTATTTTCTTTCTTCACCTTTCTCAAAAAAAAAAAAAAAAGACAAAAGTATTTATTGTCTGAGCAGCCTGGTCTCTGGCCCGTGGCCTTGAACCTAGAAGTGAGTCTTGAGTGAAGAAGCCTTCCTCCGCCCCTCCCCCCGGCCCAGTTCCAGGGCCACCTCACTCAACAGAACCCCATAGCCACACAGACTGATTTGCAAGTCGGAGGGAATAAAACAACAACTCCAATTAAAAATGTGCTAACGTCCTTTGAAAATTCATAAGGAACGACTGAAGGCTGGAGTGTGGTGCTTACATTCTGACAGTCTGTGACAGCTTCATCGGTTGACGCTTTTGAAAAAGTAACTTTAAAACTTGCATAACTCACACCTTTTGTATTTTAAGTCACACAGGCATGACATGATTATTCATGACTTTGGAGAGTGTTCTTGACAGCAAGAGGACATGAATATCCTCAGCCCTGTACCAAATTAATCAGACACCCCAAGAATCAAAGAGAACAAACGATCAGGGCCCCTTCTGCCCGGGACGAAAGGAAGGGCTATGCTTTGAACGGTGCCGGGGCCTGGTGTCGCTGAGGGAGGGACAGGTGTGGGTCTCTGGCTAGTGGCTGAGGAATCTGCTCAGGCAGCGGCTGCGAAGAGACAGGCCTCTGCTGGCAACCGGGAGGGCTGTGATTTGCTGTGTGTTGCAAGTAGCAACTGGGCTTCTGGGCTTTCTGAAATGAGGAAGAAAACGTATCCAAGACGCCAGTAACAGACATACAGATGGGAAACCCAGAAGAATAAAATGGAGGTGCAGCCTTGAAATGATAGCTACAGCCCTGGATGGTGGCTCAGTGGATAGAGCATCAGCCCAGCATGTAGATGTCCTGGATTTGATATCCGGTCAGGGCACACAGGAGAAGTGACCATCTGCTTCTCTCTCCCTCCCTCTCCCCCTTCGCTCTCTCTTCTTCTCCTGCAGCCAGTGGCTCCATTGGTTTGAGTGTCACCCCAGGCACTGAGAATAGCTCGGTTGATTCGAGCATCAGCTCCAGATGGGGGTTGCCTGGTGGATCCCAGTTGGGAAGCATATGGCAGTCTGTCTCACTATTTCCTCTCCTCTCACTTAAAAAAAAGAAAAGAAAAAAATGATAGCTATGATTGAAAGAGGGTGCCTTATCTGTTCGACACTGAGCAGAAGCAGGCGGTGTGGGATCCTAAAGAAGGTACTATCATCTTCAAATGATAGAAGGGGAAAACTGAGGCATGGGAAGACTTAAATAGTGTTCACACAGTTTCACTGACTATAAGATTCAGAACCAGGATATATTTTTTAAATAAAATGTATTGGGGTGACATTGATTAATAGTATCTTATAGGTTTCCTGTATACATTTCTATGATGCATGTTGCCTTGTGTGCCTACCACCCAAAGTCAGGATTTAGACCCAAGCAGTCTGGCTCCAAAGTCCCAGTGGGCTCCTCCCATGATGCACCACTCTGCAGAAATCTAGTTACCAGGCTGTGAGGATGTCTTCTCTCTGAATGTCTGCTTTATTCTTCTTCCTGCTTCTCTGGCAGATGATCAGCCCACAGTTTCTGAGTTTATGTCCCTTTATCTAAAAGGCCAGCCCAGATTGCATCGCCTAGCCCTAGTCCCAAAGTTGTAAGGAAGGCATCTGAGCCTCCCGGCTTCACTGAGGGATCGGACTTGATCTGATCACCAGTGTCCCGGAGAATTTGTAGCTCAGATGTGGCTTCCAGGGGGGCTGCACACACCAAGGATGTCCCCAGGGACTCTGGCTTTATACTTTGGTACAGGGGTAGCCTTTGCTTAGGGAAGTCTTTGCCTCCTCCCTGGTCTTGCACATCGCAGAATCGCTCCGCTCCACCAGGTCATTCAACAGATACTTACTGTGTTTGACCGGTGGTGGCACAATGGGTGGAGCATTGATCTGGAAGGGATTCCTGATTCGAAATTCCGAGGCCACCAGTTTGAGTTCAGGGTCCCTGGCTTGAGCACAGGATCATGAACATGAGCCCAAAGTTGCTGGCTTGAACCCAAAGATCGCTGACTTGAGCCCAAGATCACCGGGTTCAGTAAGGGGTCACTGACTTAGCTTGAGTGCCCCCCGGACAAGGCACGTATGAAAAAGCAATCAATGAACAACTACAGTGACACAACTACAAATTGATGCTTCTCATCTCTCTCCTCATTCTCTCTCCTTTCCTGTCCCCCCCCCCCCTCTCATCAATTACAAAATAGACAGTTCCTATGTACAAGGTCATAGGTTAAGTACTGGCCCTGCCCTCAAGGAACTTAACAACCTCATTGCAAGGATCATTTAGGTGTGCAAATAACAGGATGCATGCTATGTGAGAGTGCTGTGTGTGCGCACGTGAGTGTGTAAACTAGTTACTACGTGCTCTAAGAGTTCAGAGAGAGGGGAACTCACAAGCCACTCCCCCCCGAGACTCCCCAGATTACGACGTTACTGTTGGGGAGGCAGGAAAAGCGTGGGCTCTGGAGGAAAATCCCTGTGTTAACATCCTGTTCCATTCTGTGACCTAGACAAGTTACTTAGCCTGCGTGAGGCTCAATGGCCTCACTGGAAAAATAGGGGTACTACCTATAATCTCCCATGGCAGTGATTAGAATTAAATTGCGTTGTTAGTGGGTCCCATAGAAGGAAATTACTTCTCTCTTTGCCCTCACCTCCTCTGCCCTGCTCCTAGGACAATTTGAAGCCCTCACCTCATTTTAACCTGCTCACCTGTCTGACTGTGTCTGCCTCCTCATCTTCCCCATTTGGGGATTTCCTAAGGATTTAGTCCATATCACAATCCCCCTTGTGGCCTTCATTACTAAAGCATGAACCGTTAAAACTGTGTATCAAAAAATACAGCTGTGGGAAACTTGTATTTCATATGACATTTTTACCCCCATGTCACTAAACACTTTCTCATAAGCAAGTGCTTATGTTCATGTGTATATATTTGCGTATTTTATGCGTGTTTTTTATTTGTTGTGTGAGCATCATAGTAGTAGCAGTAATGGAACCTGTTAGTTAATAGAAACTAACTATTAGTAGAACTAACCACAAGTACCTGATGTTTGTTAAGTAATTGCTACATCAAGCACTCTGTGAAGTATTTTTACACGCATCACCTGATTTAGTCTTGACAATAAACCAAGAGCTATTGTTCTTCCCGTTTTACAGATGAAGTAGGTGAGGCACAGAAGAGCATGAGAACGAGAAAGAGGCAAAGAAGCAAGAGGGAGGCAGAGCTGAAGCAGCAATGCAGACAGAGCCCTCCGCGTGGCATCGCGTGGAGGGGGTCAGACCCTGATTCTGCAAGGGCTCTGGGCATTGACGAGTCGCTTGAACTCTGTGAGAGGCTTGGCCCTCAGCTGTGAGGCGGGCTGCCTGCTGCCACTTCAGAGCGTTCTTCCTGGGAACCCTGGCAGAACGGGCAAGTGAGCATGGTCTACAAGCAGGAAGGAGCCACAGTGACGTGTGTGAGCTCAGTGTGGGTCAGGTCTCACCTCGCTGGTGTTGCCTCCTGCTCCCCCGCTCCCCCACCCTCCCAGGGCCTGGGAAACATTGGCACACAGCGCATGCTCAATCCGTGCTTGCTGAATGAACCGGCAAAGAGCCAGGACTGGCCGGCATTCATTTTCTTGAATATAGGAAGAAGAAGTGACAAGGCTGGGGCGTGGTAGAACAGCCACCCATGAAAAAAAGGGGAAAGATAGATCTTCAAAGAATGGGAAGTGTGTGGCTATTGAGTTTCATATAAAGTCAGAGGGTCCCCAGAAGCCATAATTATAAAGAACAGGCACTGCCCAGTGTGGCCCCAGGGAAGCTCCCTTGATTCAACCTCTAGGAGGTGCTATAATAATAAAGAGAACGCTTTGCAGTGGACAAGCCTGAGTGGGTGACCTAGTGTCATTACCTTCTTCTAGCTGTGTGATCTTGAGCAGGGCAGTTATTCCCTCTGGGCCTCAGTTTTCATTTCTAAAGTAAATAGAGTGTTAGTCCCAGCTCGTAGGATTGCTGTGACGAGTCAATGTGTCAGCGCAGGGTCTGGCCCACAGGAAGGATTCGGCACAGTTTAGCAAATACTGGTGTTAATGTTAGTACTAGTGTTTATACTAGATTAGGATCAATATTAGTATTAATGTTCATATGATTTTGTGACCCTCCTAGCTCTTGGAGGTTTGGTATCGTATCGGCGTTGGTTGGTTGAGGATTCTTTGCTCCTCAGTAGACAATGTGGGATGTTGTAGCCACATGTAACCACAGGTAACTATGACTTAGAGCACATGGAAGTCAGCCCAGAGAGCTCTTTGCTTTGGGATGGGGGGGAGGAGGGGTTCATCTCTACAATGTGCAGCTACTATGAATTTCTGTGCATTAAAAACAGATAGATATCCATCCCCAAATAGCTTTGGGTGGGGGGGGGGACACTACCAGGGCTTTTAAAAAAGGGTTTACTCTTGGCCCTGGCTGGTTGGCTCAGTGGTAGAGCATCGGCCTGGCATGCAGAAGTCCCAGGTTCGATTCCCGGCCAGGGCACACAGGAGAAGCGCCCATCTGCTTCTCCACCCCTCCCCCTCTCCTTCCTCTCTGTCTCTCTCTTCCCCTCCCGCAGCCGAAGCTCCACTGGAGCAAAGATGGCCCGGGCGCTGGGGATGGCTCCTCGGCCTCTGCCCCAGGCGCTAGAGTGGCTCTGGTCGCAACAGAGCTACGCCCCAGAGGGGCAGAGCATCGCCCCCTGGTGGGCAGAGCGTCGCCCCCTGGTGGGCGTGCCGGGTGGATCCCGGTTGGGCGTATGCGGGAGTCTGTCTGACTGTCTCTCCCCGTTTCCGGCTTCAGAAAAATACAGGAAAAAAAAGGGGGGGGTTTACTCTTGATCCTTTAAGACAGTGGTCCCCAACCCCCGGGCCAGGGACCGGTACCAGTCTGTGGGCCATTTGGTACCGGTCTGCAGAGAAAGAATAAATAACTTACATTATTTCTGTTTTATTTATATTTAAGTCTGAACGATGTTTCATTTTTAAAAAATGACCAGATTTCCTGTTACATCCATCTAAGACTCACTCTTGACGCTTGTCTCGGTCACGTGATACATTTATCCGTCCCACCCTTAAGGCCAATCCCTAAAAATATTTTCTGACATTAAACCGGTCCGTGGCCCAAAAAAGGTTGAGGACCACTGCTTTAAGAGAACAGTGGAAATAGAGACCTTTAGATTTGGGAGGAAAGCCCTCCAAATCTCCTGTCTAGCCCCTTCTGCATCAGATCCTTAGTAATTGACCTAAAAAAAACCTCCAAAGTAGCTATTTCATGGCATCAGACTAACATAGGATAGAGCTGCTCCTTAGACACGAGTGGACCCCCGTTTTCTACACACTGCGATTTCACTGTTGCCTGAGGGGGAACTCTGCTGTCATCTCTAGTACCCCCGTTCCCCTGGCCTGGCTGAGCAATCAGTTTTTTTTTTTTTTTTTTTTTTTTTGCATTTTTCTGAAGCTGGACAGGGAGAGACAGTCAGACAGACTCCCGCATGCGCCCGACCGGGATCCACCCGGCACACCCACCAGGGGCGACGCTCTGCCCACCAGGCAGGATGCTCTGCCCATCCTGGGCATCGCCATGTTGCGACCAGAGCCACTCTAGCGCCTGAGGCAGAGGCCACAGAGCCATCCCCAGCGCCCGGGCCATCCCCGCTCCAATGGAGCCCTGGCTGCGGGAGGGGAAGAGAGAGACAGAGAGGAAGGAGAGGGGGAGGGGTGGAGAAGCAAATGGGCGCTTCTCCTGTGTGCCCTGGCCGGGAATCGAACCCGGGTCCTCCGCACGCTAGGCCGATGCTCTACCGCTGAGCCAACCGGCCAGGGCACAATCAGTTCTTGTTGATCGGCTGTCTTAGGAGGCATCGCTGTGTGCCCAGGAAATCACGTTTAAGTTCCCAGCTATAGTGAGCGCTCTGGCTCTCTGGTCCAGATAAAACAGAGGGAAACAAAATGTGTACCCTTGATGGGTCCTGTTGATCTCACAGGACTCGTCTGAGTCTGCACGCACCCCTCCTTCCGTGTCGCTGTGGTCCGTCTACCAGTTCTGCTAGACATGGAGCAGCCTCAGTCTCCTTCAGGGAAACCTTCCCCCCACACCCCCTCCCGGACACACACACAAGGTCTGTGTAAGGTCGGTGGATAATGGGGGATGGTCACGTGGGGAACGCAGACCCGCGAACTTTGGCTAGGACCGCCCACAACCAAGCGCGCCAAAAGAGGCTTCACAGGAACAGTTTGGGAAAAAAGCGACCGTCGGCCAGCCAGTGAGATTTCACCACATCATATTAGCTTGACTTCCCTAGAGGGACCCCTTTAAATATCTCCCAGGCGGTTTAATCCTTGCGACTTCCCTGGCCTCCATCTCCTCCATCTTTCTTTCCTCGGGGCCAAGGAACCTCGCCGGGCGGGATGCGCTCTGTACTCAATAAAGCCTTTTGCTACTCCACACTTTGCGGCTCCGGGCCCGTTCCTTCCTTCTCGGCGGGGAAAAATACCTTACAGTCTGGGTCACAGGCCCCCTTCTATTCCGTCGGATAGCAGCACCCTTTGCAAACCTCCGACATGGCACTCAGCATTTTGTATATCATTACAGGTTACTGTTCAGTCCCCTGCAGCCTAGGGGAGCCTCTCTCTCTCTCTCTCTCTCTCTCTCTCGTTTATATCTCTGGGCCTAGCACACTGCCTGGCACATGGTAGTTGCTTGGGAAATGTTGGCTGAATGGCCCAGCTGGCCTGATGGTGGCGCTGCCCGCCTCCAGCTGCCCAGTGGTCGCACTAGCTCGCCATAGCTCCTGCGCGATTATCTCAAGGGACGCCATTCGCCCATTGAAAAAAGCCTACGAACAGGCTAAATATTAGTCTTCCAAATACTGTTTTGTTTTTTTTCCTTGAGTTGCCTTACCAAATGGCAAGAACAGATGGCACTCAAGGCATGTTGTCATTAGAAAAGGAGAAAGATTTTATTTGCATTTTTTTAAAAATGTTTAAAAGGAGCCCACACACGGATGCAGACTAGCTCCAGAGCAGCCCGGGGAGACCGCGGTGGGGGGTGGGGGTGGCGGACGGACGCTACGCTTTGACTTTCCCCTTTGCGGTCTGGCCATCTCATCTGTTTTCATCAGTGGTCCTTTCCTTTCTGTAAACATGAGAAACCCTGAAAATTGGGTTCTGAGATGAATTTGATCTTAGGTTGCAGGAGGAAAGGGACCATTAGCAGAAATTACGCTTCCCCGGGCCGAGCGCTAACCACAGTGTGGCGCCGCGGGCTCCCCTGCATGCTCTTTAATAAGCGTTCACGAAGTTTTGCTCTCAAGTCAAGGCAGCAGCCACGGAGAGAAGGTCACTATGATCACTTTGGTGCCAGGAACTGAAATTTAGAGTCAGGGACACTGACCTCATCAACGTCCCCATGCATGCAAGCACGTGCCACCCTCCTTTGCAGAAAAGCCCCAGCCGGCAATACCGGCCGGCTTGCCTTTCTTGCAAGCCGAGTGCTAAGATCAATAGAGCAATATTTTATGAAATTCACTTTATCAAGAAGATCTGACGCCTCAAAGATGATGGAAAGTCTTCTGTACTGGCAAAGGTGGAAACTTCAGGAGTGGTCTGCGCCGTGAATGCTAAAGCCCAGAGTTGATTTGAAACTTCCCCGTCCTTGGAAGATGACAGTGATGGAGAGTAGCTCTGGAAAGCTGAACCTCAGTCCCAGACCTACGCGGCCCGTGGGGCGAGCCAGCCAGGGTTCCCAGCCGTCATGGAAGTGCCATCTGCAATGAGCTGTAAGCACGGCTTCTGCCGAACGCGCAATCAAAAACAAACAAACAGAAAACAACCCGAGTCTGTCCTGATGTGTGTGTACAGCCCACAGAATGTTAGCCTTTAAATGTTATCCCTATGGCAACCTTCTCCCAAATGAACTGAGATCTCTAAATGTGGTGTGTTCGCCTGAACGGGACCCTGGACCGGAAGAAGGACACAAGTGAAAAAACTAGTGAAATCCAAATCAGGTCAGTAGTTCCATCGCTAGCAATGTGCCGATGTTCATTTCTGAGTCGTGACCAACGTGAGTGGTCATATAGGACGTTAACCGAGCCAGGGGTTCCCCAAACTTTTTACACAAGGGGCCAGTTCACTGTCCCTCAGACTGTTGGAGGGCCGCCACATACAGTGCTCTTCTCAGTGACCACCAATGAAAGAGGTGGCCCTTCTGGAAGTGCGGCGGGGGCCGGGTAAATGGCCTCAGGGGGCCACCTGCGGCTGGTGTGCCGTAGTTTGGGGATGCCTGCGAGAAAGCTGGCTGAGGGCTATACAGGAACTCCCCGGGCTGTCTTTGCAACTTTTCTGTAAACTTGAAATTATTCCGAAGTATAAAGTTTGTCTTAAAAATTTCAGAGGATCAGATCCATCAGTCACTGCAGATGAGACACGAAGTATGAAAAACAATGGGAGCCCTGGCCAAGTAGCTGGAGCGTCGTCGCCATTCGCAAAGGTTGCAGGGTTCAATCCCCGGTCAGGGCACATACGAGAATCAACCAAGGAATGAATAAATAAATGGAATAACAAATCAATGTTTCTCTCTCTCTCTCTCTCTTCCTTTCTCTCTAAAGTCAATCAATCAATACAATTATTTTTAAATAAATAAAATTAAGAATGGGAAGCAAACATTCTCCAAAAATAAATAAATAACTCTGAGGTGGGATCCTTTCACAGTATGAGCATAGATTAAATCATCTTCTTGTATATTTTAATTATCTTACAATTTTAGCTGTCAATTATACCTCCATCATGCTGGGGAAAAAAATAAAATAAAAAAGAATGTGAGACAAGTAATCTATCCAATGGCAAAGTATGGACGCTTGTCTGGTATTCGCCACCGCTGTGACTAAGTTCTCAACCTGCTTGAACCTTGGTCTTCTCATCTATGAAAACTTGCCCAATTAAACCCTCTGCATGCAAGTACAGTGATGAGCAAATGACAGAAAATAGGAAATGAATTTGTGGGCAGTAAATGTTCAGTGCACATTAGTCAAATTTAGTCAAAGGTCAAGACAAGTTCAATGTCAAAACCAAAGAAGAGATTTTTTTTTTTTTTTAAATAGTGGAAAATTCTTGTCAATTCACCTCCTGCAACTTCTGGACAACCAGGAGCTCATTTCAAGGACAGGTCAAGCAGACAAGCGTTGCCAATCATTGCCCATCGGGGACCTCTGGCGAGAGTTTGCATAAGTTTGACCCTGGCATCATCCATTTCCTCACCTTAAGTAAGCACTCGCTAATTAATGTATTACTGTCTCAGCCCTCTGACTCATGGGAGAATCCTCATTTCACAAATTTATTTCCAAGCTTCTAGAATGAACAGAACCTTACTTTTGTAGTTAAGTCCCATTATAGATAAGAATTGCTTTAAGGGAGAGAATCCTGATTCGGTTTGTAACTTATTTCTCTTATCTCTGGTATTAGAGAAATAAAAATAAAAAAAGCCAACTGACATATTTATTTTTCTCCCCATCTCCCTTAAAGTAGATAGATTGCCAGGCAAATTCAATGCCAGTTAAGCTCGGAGAAGTTAGGCAAGCTGCCCAGTACCACCCAGCTAAGAGCAGAGGGGTCAAAACTTGAACCTGACTTCCAGGAGCTATCCCTCTCTCCTGCTGAGTCACACTGCTGCACTGGAGTCCAGCTGGAGAATGCTAGACGGAACTCGTCTTTCTGGTTTGGTTCTTCATTACAAAGCCGAGCTTCCCGGCATGACTGAGTAGCATGTTGGAGGATCACCTGCTCCGGCACGAACACTCGTAAAATTCATTTCATCTACTTCTACCCTTAAAAACAAAAGGTACCTTTCCGTCTTGGCTGCAGATTACAGAATCACCTCATTCCAACAAGCCTGACTATGCAGCCCTTGATCCGAAGGGAGCTGTCTCAAGGTGGCTAGCCTCTGAAAGAGACACCCATCACCATGGTGGGCAGGCTGCCTTTGGCCCCATCTCCATGAAGTGCCTGGTGTCTCCTACACCACATGGGCAACCCTGAATCAGCATGAATTCCCACCTCCCTTTCTTGCTTCTGAGACCCTTTTGCTGCCCAGTACTGTTGTTTTTCGACCGAGTCCCGCCTGCTTTACTAAAGGACCCCGTGCCTTTGCAGTCTGCGTTTCCACTTGGTCCTGCTTCCCCAGGAGGCAGCTCAGCTTCTCTCTTCAGCTACGATTCCTGGGGTCTCAGACTCTCTGCTCCTGATTTTGCCACATATCCCTGTGCCTGGCTGGCCTGAGCCATCTCAGCCCTCCGGACCCTACCCCAGTGGCCTCCCGGGCTCCTGACTGTCCTGCTGGATTGCCTGAGCCTCAGACACACCACGTGCACGCGCACGCGCACGCGCACGCGCACGCGCACGCGCACGCGCACGCGCACTGGTAGCTGCCTGACTTGCACGCGCTCATTAGCATTAAATGCCAAGTTTCAGGAATAGCCAGCCTTCTTGGTTACAAGTAAATCGGAGATCGCTGCATTAATGCAGTAATGGAAATATAATGAAGGAATTTATTGTCCCTGAAAGACACTCTCTGCCACACAAACCCCGCGGGGTAGCGCCGGACAGTAAATACAGCTCCACACCGCAAATTCCTCTGGCCCGTGATGATCTCCAGAGGACCGTGACCCTGCAGTTCTCCCTATTAAAAGTATACTTCCTTACAAAATGAACTGTGCTTTATTGAATGGCATCATTTTGATCGCCGAAAATTGACATATTGGGCTCATTAGCCAGGAAGTTGGATAGTTAATTTATGAGGTTTTTCTCTGAGCCTGTCCCAGACCACTCATATAAGGAACTAAACAGCCCACGAGGAGATGGGAGAAAGTTACCCCGGCGGTGTTGCGTTCGTTTGCTCTCATTACAGGGATAATGAACAGAAAACTTCCCTGGTGCCATTACTGCTCCCCGCCCCGGCCCCGCCCCCACCTCGAAATGATTGGGCTTGATTGCAACCCGCTGCCGTTTGATGGGTAAACAGCCTTATTCTGCTCATTAGCACCGTTTTTCGCTTAAAATGCTTCAACTGCCGAGATGAAAAGACGATCTGAGGCTTTTGCCTTTATCTTTAATATTTAAAACTGTTCGCACAACCTTTTAAAAATCAAATATTGATGCCACTACCTGTTGTTCTTCAAAGTGGAACAATTATACTGCAGGCCCTTCACGGCAAGCCTGTCTTTATCAGAAATGAGGATGTTCGGGAGACATTTCTGGCCCTCGGATGGCCTCCCCCTTCTGCCCAGGATGGAAAGCTGGGAAGAGTGTTTGGCTCTTATTGAAGAAATGTGCTGAGGCTGCCACCCAAAAAGTACCTTGGGGAGGTGGGAGATGGCAAGGGATACTGAGCGACAAGAAGCATCCTCAAAACAGATTCTGCAGAATGGCACAGCGCCCTTGGAGCTATATAGCCTCCTAGGCTCTCAGCCAGTTTGCCCACAGGAGGCCGGCTTCCTTCAGGCGCTGCAACCTAGATTCCTGGGGAACAGCAGGTCTGGGCAACGGCATGGTTCCACACTGCCCTCTAGTGGTTGTGCTCAGAAGCTATGAGCATCATGCAGTCTTCAGGTGCATTCAGTGGTATCTCATTGAGGACCTGCTAGAGGCCAGGGACGGGGATACTGAGGTGAAAGGGACACACACACAGCCTGTCCTCAAGTTCCTCATAGCCCTGGGAGGGGAAAATGCACGGGCAGAGGATTGTAAAGTAATACGTGTGTGTTATTCCATGTGAGGAAGTTCAGAATGCCCTGGGAGCACAGGGAAGCATCATCACCACACCTGTGGGGTCTCAAAGGACTTTGAGGTGGTCTGCGAGGATGAGAAGGGGTTTTTCAAGCAGCAGAAAAGGAGCTGTAGGTCAGGGCTCGATCGCAAAGGGCCCGCCGTGCCACTACAAGATTATAGGCGTGAACAGTTAAGAGGCGACTTCAAGGTTTAGTTGAGATGCTGTGTATCATCAGGTTTTAATATGCATACTTTGGCCCCGGCCGGTGGCTCAGTGGATAGAGCATCATCCCAGCTTATGGACATCCCGGGTTTGTGCCCAGTCAGGGCACACAGGAGAAGTGACCACCTGCTTCTCTCCCCCTCCCTCTCCCCTCTTCTCTCTCTTCCCCTCCCACAGCCCGTGGCTCAGTTGGTCTGAGCATCGGCCCTGGGCACTGAGGGATAGCTCGGCTGGTCCAAACTTCTGGCCCAGACAGGGTTGCCAGGTGGATCCTGGTTGGGACACATGCAGGAGTCTGCCTCACTATCTCCCCTCCTTTCACCTAAATAAAAAGCACATTTTTTAAACATTTTAACATCTCTTTGGGATGCCTCCGACAAACAATGATGTGTCATCACTTTACTTGTAGCGTTTTCTCCCTCCGTGGTGGGGCAAAATCATGGTGCATCTGACAGTCTCTGGCATCTGGGATTTGAGGGAATAGAGTAAAATAAAGAGGTAAATTAGGCAGTAGCTGAGAAATGAAGAGGAGAGGACAGCATAAAATAAAAAGGTGGAATAAGATGATGAAGTGGCTATGGGGACAGAGAGAGGGAGACAGATCATAGAAGCTCTTAGGTGGTGGCATATTTTTTATATTGGTTGAATGAATCTATGTCGAAGACAAAGAGTTTCTGTGTGTGTGTGTGGTGCGCGCGTACGCACACACGTGCGTAAAGAGAGAGAAAGAAGAAACAACTAGAAGAAAGTAGTCAAACCAGGTTTTGCTATATTTAAGTTCTTTGACCATAAAAGAGGTGGGGGGGGGGAGGTTACATAACTGAAAGGCACCATGAGATCACTTCATTGAATAAAAACCTGCCCAGGTTTTCAATGAACTAGACTAATGGAAATGGGACAGGACTGGAATGTGTAAAAAGATTCAATGCCTTTCCCCCCCTCTGGGTTTGAGATTGTCTTCTGCTTATCAGAAACAGGAGCACAACATTGCATTTCATTTGCTCCACTTTATCTGACACATACACTCGCCTATTATCAGCTGAGTCAATTGTGCAAATAACTCTGGGTCCATCGATACTTTTTTCATGGATGGAAGGGGAGAATGTCATTTGCTGCCTCATGCTGGACACCCAGAAAGCCGAGTTTTAGGAGCTGCAGCTTACAATCCCCACCCTACAGCTCATGGGCCCACGGGCTCCACCGCCTTCCCTCAGCAGGCATTGAACTATATTAAGGACATAAACTGGCTGATGTAACTATTGCTTTGGATCCATGAAATGGAATATCAGTTGCATAAAACCGAGCCACGTATTTCTGAGATTTGGGTTATTGTGGTTTTCATCTTCTCATCCCCAAGGTGAGTTCTAGTTGGTGCTGTCAGCTACTTCATCGTAGTGTTGGGCTTTTCTTGGTTGCTGATTTTTAGATTCAGTCCCCATTAGTCAAAGATGGGAAGGAGAAGGGTTGACACGGGCGGCGATGGTGGCGGTGGCAGTGTTAAGCAGGAAGAGGAGGCTCCAGCGTGGAGGCCGGCCCTGATACTGAATGGCGGCAAATGGGGAGAGTCCACGTAGCAGGACAGAGCGTGGCGGCAGGAAGTTATTGGCAGGAGGGTGGGGAGAACTAGAGCCCCTTTCTAACATGATCTCACGTTGTCGTGGGAAGAGTGGGACAGGTGTGCGCTCAACGCCTCCCTCCTCTGCTTGCTGTCGGTGTGACCGAGGCAGGTTCCTTAGCCTCTCAGAGCCGCGCGCTCTCTGTCTGTAACACAGACAGTACTGCGCCCGTGTCTCAGCTGCTGCTGAAAGGGAAGTCAGATGAGCTAGTAAAGCACCGGCAGGGAGTCTGTCTCACGCCGCGCACGTGTGGGACCTGCCGCCTCGGTCACCTGTGCCACCCCCGCTCGGCTGCTCCTGCCAGAACCGCTCCAGGAAGACTGCCTAGTGGCTCACGCCACTTTCTGTGCATGCCTTGCATGCTCCCATCCCCGGGTCTTCGCCGATGCTGCTCCCTGACCTGGGCAGCTCTGCATGTCTCCATCCCACTGTCCCCAAGGCCCAGTTCCAACGCCAGCTCCTCCGGCAAACCCGCTGGCGCCCCCGAACCGCAGTCGTCCGCCTCCTCCGAGCCAGTGTAGCAGCTCGGTGTGCAGTCCGCACAGGCTCTTTCGTGTGTGACCTCGTTACCCTCGCTGAGCCTCGGTTTCTTCATCCAAATCGTGGCAGTAAAACTCGCTGCTTCCGGGCAGCGACCAGGATCGCGTTGCTGACGCACCACCATGGCAGACACCCAGAGCTCGTAGACGCTGGTGATGCCACGGGGTAGCCGTGGCAGTGCATCTGGATGTGACCTCTAGTCAGAAAATGCAATTGCCTCGGTCCTTTGCTCCTAGAAAGGATGCACGCTGCTTCCAGAAATCAGTGTCTTTTTTCACGTGTCACTTGTCAAGGGCTGCAGTAGTGGATAGCCAGGGTGGGGCCCTGGATGGGTCTGGATTAGGAATGATAGTTATCAGTTACGACCCTAAGTGTCCCTCCCAGGGCACAGGAGATGGGCATTACACTGGAGGGCCGCTGAGAAAAGCGCAGGGTGAAGACTGGACAGCCGTACGAAACCGCACATGCACGGCCATTGGGCGCGTCACCGAATCTGCTGTGTGCCATCAGTCACCTTGTCTGGAAAATGTGAAGATCACACCTACCCTGCAGATTTTGCTTAGGGGTTTAAAACGTTCATAAAGTGCCTAAGATGACACACAAGGCACATCCTTAAAAATTACATAAATAGGTCTGACCTGTGGTGGCGCAGTGGATAAAGCATAGACCTGGAACACTGAGGTCACCAGTTTGAAACTCGGCCTTGCCTGGTCAGGGCACATATGGGAGTTGGTGCTTCCTGCTCCATTCCACTTGTCCGAATATGATCTTTCGCTTTCTTCAAAAGCTGCATCACAAAAATGCCTCCTCCTGGTGTTCGCATCCTTTACCTGCGTCTCACTCCTCACCATCTAATCCCGTCCGTTCCTAGTCATTGCTCTGAAATTCTCATAGTATAAAACATCTAGGCAAGTGCAGAGAAGAGCCCTGAACCCAAGTGAATGACGTCATGTAAATGCGATGTCCAGATGTCAGGCTGATTTTTTTTTTCCATTTTTCTATGGGTTATGGCAGGGGTCTCAAACTCAACTCAGCATGTGGGCCGCAGAGCAAGATCACAGCCGTTCGGCGGGCCGCACTAGGTCTACAAAAGGCAACTGTTATGCAACACCTTTCTCACTGCAGTTGAAAACAAAAAAAAATCAGTACAACAAGCACAGTCGTACATGCAGTTTATTCAGTGTCACAAAACGACCAGAAACTGTAGTTCGCATCACAACTGCTGTTAACTAAGCTAGGATGCTAGAGAAATGAAAAATACAAGTAGGCCCCTAGGCTTACTTAATTTTATCCAAAATATTTTGAACTTCGTGGATTAGTCTGCGGGCCGCACAAAATTGTTCGGCGGGCTGCGAGTTTGAGACCCCTGGGTTATGGTATTAACCCTTAATACCATATGCTCCCATAGTACCCGAGCATTTCTTACTCCAGAGTCAGTATGCTGTGTACCCTCAATATATCATAATTAAAAGGAAAAACAAAAGAATAAGAGGAAGGGGAGGCCCTGGCCAGTTTTCTCAGTGGTAGAGCGTCGGCCCAGTGTACAGACATCCCAGGTTCAATTCCCAGTCAGGGCACACAGGAAAAGCTACCATCTGCTTCTCTTTCCCTCCCTTCTTCCCCTTCTCTCTGTCTTCCCCTCTCATGGCCAGTGGCTCAGTTGGTTCCAGTGTCAGCCGCGGGTGCTGAGGATGGCTTGGTTGATCCAAGTGTTGGCCTTAGGCACTGAGGATAGCTCGGTTGATTCAGGCATTGGCCCCAGACAGGAGTTGCCAGGTGGATCCCATTTGA